>NW_003852400.1:30302060-30326429 GCF_000181295.1 Otolemur garnettii
CCTTAGCCACTTGAGCCACAGGCGCCAAGCCAAGAATTTAATTTAAAAAGTGGATCCTTGCGTGGAGCCTGTGGCTCAGTGGGCAGAGCGCCAGCCCCATATACAGAGGGTGGTGGGTTCAAACCTAGCCCCTGCCAAACTGCAACAAAAAAATAATGCAAACTGATTGCATTGTTAGGTAAAGTCCCTCTTATAATTGTGTCCCACCCCCATAAGGTGTGTCTCACACCTTGACTCCCCACCTCCCTCCCTCCTTTCTCTGCTGTCCCCTTCCCTCACTCCCCACCATGTACTAGATCATTAATTGTCCTCATATCAGAATTGAGTACATAAGGATTCTTGCTTCTCCATTCTTCTGATGCTTTACTAAGAAGAATGTGTTCCACTTCCACACCAGTTAATACAAAAGATGTAAAGTCTCCATCTTTTTTTTTTCAGTTTTTGGCCGGGGCTGGGTTTGAACCCACTATGTCTGGCATATGGGGCTGGCGCCCTACTCCTTTGAGCCACAGGCACCATCCTAAAGTCTCCATCTTTTTAATGGCTAAATAGTATTCCACCGTATACACAGTTTGTTAATCCATTCCTGGGTTGGTGAATATTTAGGCTGTTTCCACATTTTGGCAATTGTAAACTGAGCTGTGATAAACAGTCTAGTGCAAGTGTCCTTATGGTAAAAGGAATTTTTTTCTTCTGGGTAGATGCACAGTAATGGGACTGCAGGGCCAAATGGGAGGTCTAGCCTGAGTTCTTTAAGGCTTCTCCATGCTTCCTTCTGAAAAGGTTGTATTAGTTTGCAGTCCCACCAGCAGTGTAAAAGTGTTCCCTTCTACAGGCAGAGCTTTTATAACCCTCCTCCTTCACAGCCCTGACCAACCATTAATACATTTTATGTCTCTATGGATTTGCATGTACTAATTCATACAAATGCAATCATGCAATATTTGATCCATTGTGACTGACATCTTTCAAGTTTTGTCTATGTTATAGCGTGAATCGGTTCTTTTACTGCCATTTTTTGTTTATATTTCCACTTTTTGGCTATTATAAATAAGGCTGCTATGAATACTCACACACAAGTTCTTGTGTGAACATAGTTTTTTGGGTTTTTTTTCTCTTGGGTATCTACCTAGGAGTGGATATGTTAGCCTTTGGAGCAACTGTCAGAAAGTTTTCCAAACTGGTGCACTTTCTATATGCTAGAAAGACAGAGTGAGGAGGGACTTTTGGATTCATCCACAGAGTATACCAGAGCTAGACCTTCCTCTCATCTCTGTTCAAACTCTGATGTTAATCCACATCCTCAGCCCAGGCCTCCCTTCTCTTATGGAAGGAAGATCCCTCTTGGGGCTCTTTCCTGCTATAGAGTTCACTCATGTAATGTAAAAAAAATATAACAGGTACAACTTTAAAATAAATTAAGGTATAGAAGACTATTTGCACTAATGATATATTGGATTAGACTTTGTAACTTTCACACAATATAAAACTCATTTAAGTTTTGTAGTAGTTTCCACAGGAAACCAAAACATATTATTTATAGATTGATAGATATACTGATATTCAAACACATGCAACATACTTCATCTTTTTTTAAAAACAAACTTTTCTAATCATTAAGAGTGAAGTTTCTAGGACATTGTTTTTCATAAGAAACTGAGGACTTACAGAATAAAATAAAGATTCTACCTGATATAATTTTAAAATAATTGAAAGCTCAAGCTACCTTTAAATGTTAATTGTGAAATAGTAAAAAAGTAGTTCATTATGTTATTGAATATCATAAATTATTCCTCAGAATTAGTAAATCACATTAAAATTACTTGACTTAGCCTTTGTTTTACCACCTGCCTAACCTGGTCAGTTCCTCCACTGCCAATACATACACATGAACACACACACACTCTCTCTCTCTCTCTCTCTCATTAGGACTAGAGAGACAGCAGTGGGGTGGGGACAAGTCAGGTGTGGATATATGTGTCAACAAGACTTGCTGTTGGATTATGTGTGATGCATGAGGACATGCTCCTGCTCTCAACTGGTTTCCAATGAATAAAAAATACTGAGTCTGAGGAGCAACCCGAGTGGTTATTTGCTTGTCTACCATTCTGTTGTGGAATTCAAGAAAGAGGTCCAGGTTGGAGAGAAATTTGACAGAATACAATATGTTTAAATTCCTGGTATTGGATGAAATACCTAAAGAGAAAATATAGAAAAAAATTTAAGGGCTGAGCCTCAGGTCTAAGGACATGAAACCTGTGACTAAGGGATTAAAATGTTCATGACCTAAGGTAGATACGCTCAAAGGTCTGGACAGAACTTGAACATTGACATAAAAAACAACACACAACATTAGTTAAAGGTGGACAGAGTCAAAATGTATCTGTTCTGATGTATAACCCTGTTGAGGCCCTGTCGGACTGTATGTACTGTCAGTCATCCCAGTGAGAGGCATATCCAAAGCCAGGAAATCAGGACATAGAAAGCAAGGCTTGCCTGTGGTGGGCATGACACCTGTCTACCACTGGGCTTCTGGACAGTGGGGCCTGGACTCAGTTGTGGAGAGGCATGTGAAGGGCCTCCCAGATAAGAGGTAAGCTGTTTTGTGACTTGGAATTAGCTGGAGATAGGCCTTAATGTTGCCTTCAAGACCTATCAGGAGGAGGACTTGCACTTGTGGACTTAGGGAATTCCTATCTAGTCTCTGTTCTAAATGTGTTTGGTGTTGAACTTCCCTTTTTTCATCTTTTTTCTAAAGTCTTATGTTGTGACCCCTCAGGCCCCCATGGCCCTGGTCTCGATCACTGCAGGAAGGAACCAAGCATGAGACAGTTAGTAGTGCATGCTTGAAGGCAGCAAGGGCTAGCCCCGAGCAGCCTCCACACTAGCCTTTTATTGAGACAGAACAATACAGGTGAGGGGAGTAATCAACAATGACTACATGCTGAAGGCCCCGGCTCTTTCTCCATAAGGACCTCCTGAGGGCAAATTGCCTAAGAGTCCAACCCCTAGCTGTAAATCTTCTTGCTTGGAGGTCATCTGGCTCTTGGTGTCCTCCACAGTCTTAAAAATTGTACCCTTGTCGGCCCAGCCCCTGTAGCTCAGTTGCTAGGGTGCCAGCCACATACACCGGAGCTGGTAGATTCGAACCCAGTCAAACCACAATGACATCTACAACCAAAAAATAATTGGGTGCTGTGATGGGTACCTGTAGTCCCAGCTACTTGGGAGGCTGAGGCAAGAGAATCACCTAAGACCAGGAGTTGGAGGTTGCTGTGAGCTGTGAGGCCACAGCACTTTACTAAGGGCAACATAATGAGACTCTGTCTCAAAAAAAAAAAATTGTACCCATGCTTTATGCTGTCATGAATCAAAGTGAATTAACCTAAAAATGTATGTATATAGTGGATAGGAGAATAGACTCTGGAGCCTGATACAGGGGGGAAAAATATCCCTGCTCCACTGATTGTCAACTGAAAAACCAGGAGGTGAATTAACTAGTTTAGGTGAGAGAAGACAAGACCCAGGTGTATGTACCAGAAATGGAAATGGACAGAAAAATAGAGATTAAAGAAAGATTTCTAGCTAGGAATAAGTGAGACACAGAAGAATTTTTTAATGGCTCTGAGACGTCTACTCAGGACTACTGAATAGATTACCACCAACCAAAATAAGACTAAAAGAGGAAGGCCATTTTTAGCTGGGTTGATAACAAAATTGAGAGAGGATACCTGGAAAATTGAGGTCTAAGAGAACAGAGGTCTTCTCAAGGAAAGCCCAAGGATACACCTGCATGGGCGGCACCTGTGGCTCAGTGAGTAGGGCACTGGCCCCATATACTGAGCGTGGTGGGTTTGAACCTGGCCCTGGTGAAACTGCAGTAGCCGGGTGTTGTGGTGGATGCCTGTAGTCCCAGCTGCTCCAGAGGCTGAGGCAAGAGAATCAATCACTTAAGCCCAAGAGTTGTATGTTGCTGTGAGCTGTGATGCAACAGCACTCTACCAAAGGGCGACAAAGTGAGACTCTGTCTACAAAAAAAAATGAAAATGATACACCTGCATGGTCCTCCCCATGGTGACTCAGTTCTTAGGAATTTGTAGAAACTTAACTTCCTGGAACCTAGAAACAAACTCCTGCTTCCGCTTCTGTAAAAGCTCGTGGTTCTGTAAAAGCCAGACCCCGCTTCACCAGCTTGATTCAAATTAACCAATGAGAAAGGTACCCATGGGTCAGAACTTTGGGGATAAAAAAGGAGGAGACTGAGCCAGTCTGAGAGCTTGGCCATTTTGAATTCACACTTAGCCAGGAGCAGGAAGACAGAAGACATTCTGCCCACGCTGATTAATAATGAGTATATTATTAGCAAATGAATGTGGTCTTCATTGTCTCTGTGCCAAATGAGGCAGCAGGGTGGTTTTTCTTTTTTTTTTTTTTTTTTGAGACAGACTCTCACTTTGTCACCCGGGGCAGAGTGCTGTTGCATCACAGCTCACAGTAACCTCAACCTCTTGGGCTTAAGTCATTCTCCTGCCTCAGCATCCCAAGTAGCTGGTACTACAGGCTCCCGCCACAATGCCTGGCTATTTTTTGTTGCATTTGTCATTGTTGTTGGCAGGCCCAGCTGGATTCGAACCTGCCAGCTCCAGTGTATGTGGCTAGTGCCCTAGCCACTGAGCTATAGGTGCTGAGCCAAGGGTGTATTTTTTTTCACTCCAAGAGGGCCCATACAGTTGAGATCAGGCTGCTTTTCTCTAAATTTGCTAGAGTCCAGAGGATGTGGTCTGGAAAGGCCTGTTTACCCAGGCCTAGAAAATGGGAGTCCCTGTCCAGCTTTGAATAGGGGAAACCCTGTATCATTCAGTTATAAGCAAAAGAAAATAAGGTAGCCCCCAAAGTCTGCATGTTGAAATCCTGACTTCCAAGGTGACTGTAGTAAGAGTAGGTCATTGGGGTGGAGCCCTTCTGAAAGGGAAAGGCACGAGAGGGAGACACTTCTTCCTCTTCCATCGTGTAAGAACAAAGTAGATGCCCTCTATGAGGAAACGGACTCTGACCACACAACAATCTACCAGGGCCTGGATCTTGAACTTCCTGGTGTCCCAAACTGAGAAATAAATTTCTTTCGTTTTAAGCCACCTATGATATTTTGTTAACAGCAGCCCAAACGGACTAAGGCAGAAGATAATTAAGTTTTGAATGTGGTGGTTATCAAAAATGGTATTTTATTCCCGAATGTGCTTCTTTTATGTATGTCGAGATGCCTGTTTAGAGAGCCAACAAACAGAAGTAGCCCTGCAAAGCTGACTTTTGTGGGGAAGATTTGCATCTGTACAAAATCTGCATAGATGCAGCCAAACCTTCCCTTGTTGGCAACTAGGAAAGGTTAACTGAGAATATGATATTTTTAAATGTCAGGAAGAAATCTACCATCTGGTCTCTTTGAGGGCTGCTACCTGGGAGGTTCCATTTAAATAACAAGATCACCTTGGCTATCCAGGCCTCCTCTTCTCCCGCCCCTATAACCTGTCTCACCACTATAACCTCATTTGCCACCATAACTTGTTTTGAGCCATGCTCTGAGCCCCGTGTTCTTTCTAAAACATCAAGATGGTATATAAGCTTCTGCACATCATTGAGAGGTTGGGGTAATCACGCTGTCGTTCTCCCTGTTACCCTGTATACACGTTAATAAAATATGCCTTTTCTCTAATTAATCTTGGCCCCCTACAAGTATTAGACCCAAGAATTCAAGAGGCAGTTAGAAATGAAGCCTAGCTCAATAAAGCTTTCGGACTATAGAGTTATGAAGCATAAATTCCATGAGTATGCACTGTGGGAGGCTGAAGTGGGTGGATTGCTTGAGCTCATGAGTTCAAGACCAGCCTGAGCAAGAGTGAGACACCATCTCTACTACAAAAATGAAAAACTGAGGCAAGAGGATTGCTTGAACCCAAGAGTTTGAGGTTGCTGTGAGCTACGATGCCATGGCACTCCACCAAGGACAACAAAGTGAGACTCTGTCTCAAAAAACAAAATAAAGTCCATGAGTATGAATGATATTGATACAGTTTTTTGGATATACAAAATGTATCCAATTTTTGTTTATCATTTGGAACTCAGAAAAATATTCTTTCTCTCTTTTTTTTTCTTTTTTAAAAAGTCTCACTTTATCATCCTTAGTAGAGTGCCATGTCATCACACAGCTCACAGCAACCTCCAGCTCTTGGGCCCAGGCAATTCTCTCACTTCAGCCTCCTGAGCAGCTGGGACTACAGGTGCCCACCACAACGCCTGGCTATTTTTTTGTTGCAGTTTGGCCGGGGCCAGGTTTGAACCCACCACCCTCAGTATGTGGGGCCAGTGCCCTACCCACTGAGCCACAGGTGCTGCCCCAGAAAAATATTCTTTTTGTAGAACTGAAACCACCCTTACAATTGATGAAGGGGTGCAAAGCAAGAATTAGAGTAAGAGAGAGCACATGTAGTGAGAATAAGATGGAGTCAGTCAGGCTAGGGCTGTGATGACACAGCAGGTCTGGCCTGTTTAGATCCTATATGACTTCAACTTATGTTTTCCATTATTTTTGCTAGGTTAAATTTAGCTTTAACCTAAAAGTGTAAATCTTGAGTAGTTTAAGGCAATTTATTTAGGAGATTAACTTTTGCATCTACTAAAAATAGAAAAATTGAGGCAAGAGGATCGCTTGAGCCCAGGTGGGAGGCTGCTGTGAGCTATGACACTGAGGCAATCCACCCAGGAGGACAGCTTGAGACTCTGTCTCAAAAAATAAAAAGGAATGTTGGGCGGCACCTGAGGCTCAGTAGGTAGGGTGCCGGCCCCATATACTGAAAGTGGGGGGTTAAAACCTGGCACCAGCTGAACTACAACAACAACAACAACAACAACAACAACAATAAAAATAGCCAAGCGTTGTGGCAGGCGCCTGTAGTCCCAGCTACCCCCGAGACTGAGGCTAGAGAATTGCCTAAGCCCAGGAGTTAGAGGTTGCTGTGAGCTGTGTGACAGCACAGCACTCTACCAAGGGCGATAAAGAGAGACTCTGTCTCTACAAAAAATAAATAAATAAATAAAATAAAGAATGTTGTTGTTAAATGGATCATGGGTTATGTCAATTATTGTTTATTATGGGTCATGGGTCAGTGATTATTGTTGTTTAAAATGAGGGTATTAGGTTGGCTAAACTAATCCTATCTTGAAAAGCCATTTTGTGAGACTCTGTTACAGGTGGACATAACTCAGATAAGAGAGACAGGCTGCAGGCTCATCCTTGCATTAGCCCAATTACAGACTTACCTAAAAGAAATATGCTGACATTCTGATAAGAAGAATCTGCCAGGAGAGTCCCTATAAAGTCTTTGATTCTTTGATGTCCTGATGAGAACACAATTTGGTGGTCCTTGATAGAAACCATCAGGTCCCCCTCAGCCAGTGGCCAGCTATGTAAGACCTGGCTCTTTCCTAAACTGCCCCTCCCACCATTTACACTCAAGTGTCAAAATAAACAACGCCCCTTTTGGTCTTGAGGATTCTGATCTGCTCCTTTCTTTAGTTTTTACCTATCAAAAGATTGGTATGGTTCTTGCTTTTAATGTTCATGTATAAAACTGTGATTTTGGAAATGGAAGAACATAAGTCTTTGAGAGGCTACTCTCACTGTTCTCCAGAATTGCTGGTCTTTTGACAAAGTTTGTTGGACCTATCCCCATCTCTGCATATTGGCTGACAGTGACAAGTGGCTGGACCCTCTTCCTCTGGTAACATAAAGGCCCCCAAAACTCTGTGAAGGAACAAGCCTAGCTAAAGCAATGATAATCAGTCACTGTCCCCACATTTGCCTGATAATAGTCATTGTCCCCTTGGTGCATCTCTATAATTGCTACTCTAGACGGCATAGGTGATAACCATAAAGATTTTTAACTTTTCTCCATAATAACATTTTCTATTTGAAACCCAGAGGTAGTTTTTGAGGTATCTTCCAGGTCCTGTATTCCAGTGGAATGAATGACCCACTCAGACCAAGGAACTGACTCAACTGGTCTTGGACTCCCACCCAAGGCTCTGCACTGCATTTCAGTTGATCAGCTGACCCACCCAGACAGTGGCCCTACCAAAGGAATATTACACCTTAAAATCAGCCAGTTAGCAGACCCCCATTGCCTAACCCTCTGTCAACCAAACTGTCTTTAAATACCCTATTCCCCCAATTCTTGAGGGTGAATTTGGAGGTGACTTTGAGACAATTCTCCCATCTCCCTGCTTAGTGCTATGCAGAATAAACCCTCTCCTTCCTAGTGATACAAGATTCCACTCAGGGTTGGACAGGGACACCCCCCCACCCCCCACCCCACCATTCTGTAGGCCTAGGTGAGCTAAGAAATCAGACCCCCATTTCCAGGCACAAACAGGTTGCCTTTTCCAGGCCATCCCCTCTGGGCTTTAAAAAGGTCTTGATCAAAGCAGGCTGAGTCATTTTGGGGTTAGCTCCATCTTGAGTAGGGAAGCACACACCCTAATCCCTTCTCAGAGACAAAAACTGTAAAGACCTGATAACATTGCACTAGTGGGGGAGGAATTGCATTCATTCATTTGTTAATGCACTCATTAATTTTGAACAGATGTTTTTCCACCTACCAACTCCTGGCCAAAATATAAGATAGAGCCCTAGACAAAGAGCCCGAGAGAGACTTCCAACTTAGGTCTTCCCCTTTGCCAGAGGCTCTGGTGCTTTTTACTGCTTCTGTATTCCTTTCTAATAAAAATCCTGTCTTACCACTGATCTGTGGTCCATGGGTTCATTCTTTGAGTCCACAAGACCAAGGACCTACTGATGAAGAAATTCCGGTATCACTGGGAACCTGCTATCTCTGAAAGCACATGTAGTGAGAATAGGATGGCGTCTGTCAGGCTGGAGCAGACACGACACAGCAGGTCTGGTCATCTCTTGTCTCACTCATTCTTACTGTTTTATAAATTTTGCTCCCAGCCTAAAGATGCCCATCTTGAATAGTTTAGATATTAACTTTTTAATTGGAAATGTCATAATAGATTTTCACTGAATTGTGCTGATTATTATTAAAGATAAAGGTTATTGTGATCTTTACTGTGAACCATTATGTATTAAACTGTAATTTGGGAAATAAAAGAGCAGAACAATCTTAGAGAGGCTAATCTCACCGCTCCAGAATCTCCAGCCTTCTGACAAAGTTTGCTAGACTTATCCCCATCTCTGTATAGTGACAGGTGGCCTGACCCTCTTCATCTGGTAACAGGATATCATATTTGGGACCACATACTCAAAAGATGGTCTTTCACAGGTATACAATTCCCACACGATTATGTGATTAGACAAAGTAGTCAGTGACACCAGAATTTTGTAATAACCGAAAACTGACTCTGCAATGAAAAAATAATACTTAATATCCTGTAATGTATACATATATCAAAATATGTTGTACACCACATGCAACCTTTTGTCAACTAAAAAAAATTAATGAATAAAAATATGGCCAAGATATTTGTGCAAACATATACTATGAGAAAAAAATCAACCATCCTGATACCGGACAAGTGGCGCCCCAGCCAGCTCAGCCAAGAGGGGCTGGAGGCCCTGCTGCCTCCGTCTTGACAGTGTTGGTGGCAGTTGGCAGAGGAACCACCAAGCTGGAGTGTAGGCAAGTGGGGAGGGGGAGCTTCCCTCCTCCAACAGAGACTCCAGTAGCCAAAAGAACCAAACACAAGCGGGGGAAGACACTGGCGCCATGCTGTCTCCTCACATGGACTTCTGGAGAGTCCTCCAGGGAATCCCTGATTGGTCTGTTTTCAAAACCTGCTCTTGGTTAGTCTATTTTCAAGACCCAAAAGCTCATTGGACAACTGCCCCTATATAAGCCAGAGAGCCTGAGCACAGACCTCGGCAGATCTCAGGAGAAAGAGCAGAAGAGCAAAGAGGTTTGGCTCTGTAACACTTGTATCCTGCTCTATGAGATTTGCCCCTTTATAAGAGCTGTAAACACTTGCAAAGATATTTGCCCCTTTATAAGAGCTGTAAACACTTGCAAAGAGGTTCGCCTCTTACCTATCTTACTGCTAATCCTACTCTACAAGGAGGATTGGCTTGTTGTAAGAGCTGTAACACTTATACCTGTTGAATAAAACCTATCCTGTGGTCTGTCGCTTCATTCTTCGAACCACCAAGACCAAGAGCCTGGAAATTCAGTATGAAAAATCTGGTATCAATTCCACAAAAGCCAGGAATAGAGATGAAAGTATCCTAGCAAATTTGAAAGCACATATAGTAAGAATAAGATAGAGTCTGTCAGTCTGGGGCGGACATGACATGGCTGGTCTTCACCTCTCATCTCTCATCCTTACTGTTTGGTAAATTCAGCTTCTACCCTAAAGATGCCCATGCTGAGCAGGTAAATTCAGCTTCTACCCTAAAGATGCCCATGCTGAACAGGTAAATTCAGCTTCCACCCATGCTGAATAGTTTAAGAATTAACTTTTAAATTGAAAATGTTATAATAGATTTTCACTGAGTTTTGCTGATTATTACTCAAAATAAGAGTTATTGTAGTCTTTGCTCTAGAAAAATTGATTTAAGAAATTAACTTTAGAATTGAAAATGTTGTAATAAAGTATCACTGAGTTGTGATTATTTAAAATAAAGGCGATTGTAGTCTTTACTGTGAAGCATTATGTTTAAAACTGTAATTTGGGGGATAGAAGAACAGGCTTAGAGAGGCTACACTCACTCTTCTCCAGAATCACTGGTCTTCTGACAAAGTTCAACGTACCTATTCCCATCTCTGAGTATGGGCTAATGATGACAGATGGCCTCTTTGTCCTGTAACATTTCTAGATACTGGATTTCCCTTGGGCAGAGGGCAGATGAACTGGGCTAGGTGAAAACAGCACACCTTTGCTTCCCATAGGAAATTAGAATCTCCTCTTTTGGAATCGCTCATCATTTTGTGTCTCCACGTTCTGTATGTACACTGTTGCTTCTACCTGCTCTTCTGTTCTCCCTCATCGGTTATAGCTTCTCTTAATATCCAGCTCAAAAATGACATTTCTCTGTTAAGCTACACTGAATGTGTCAGATAAAGTTTTTACAAGTATAGGACTTGATAATTTTTTTTTTTTGAGACAGAGTCTTGCTTTTTTTGCAGGAAGACCAGGCCCAATGGAGAGAAAGAGCACCCAAACACCATGAGTAAAAGAGAAAGGACTTTATTTCAGCTGGTGGAGGGATGGCATAGAATAAAAAATAGCCCCACTCCCCAACTGGCTCAGTCTTCCCCTTTTTATCCCCAGTCAAGAAGTTCTGGCCCATGGATAGATACCTTTCTCGTTGGCCAGTATGAATCAAGCTGGAGAAGCAGGCACAGGCTTTAACAGAACCACAGGCTTTTAGAGAATTTGGAAGTTTCCAGGTCCCAGAAAGTTAAGTTTCTATAAATTCCTAAGAGCTAAGTCACCATGGGGAGGACCACACAAGTGTAACCTCTGTCCTCTTAGATCTTACTTTTTTCCAGGTATCTTTTCTTACTTCAGCACCCTGAGTACAGTGCAGTGGTGTTATGAAGCTCTTGAGTAGCTGGGATGGTAGACATGAACTAGGATGCCTGGGTAATTTTTCTCAATTTTTGGTAGAAAAGGGAGTCTCAATCTTCCTTAGGCTGGTCTCAAACTCCTGACCTCAAGCAATCCTGGAATGCCAGGATTCCAGAATAGTAATTTTAATTTTATTATGCAGAAGTCCTAATGGAGAGTAAAGAAACTGTGTCCTTGTGAGTCTATGTGTCTATTGCCTCCCCTGGACTAGTTCCTTTAACCAGAGACCAAGTCTTCTGCTTACCTAGATCTTCAACTTGAAAAATTCTAATAAATATGCTTGCAAAGGAAGTGAGGTATCCTTAAAACATATAAATATGTAACATATATATGTAGAATGACAAAGGTTGGAAGCAAACATCAGTTAATTTCAGAATGTGCATCATAAAAATCAGATTGTAGAAGAGATAAAAAATGCTACAGAGACCAGATGTGGTACGAGTCTTGGTATTTAATTCAAAAAAGGAAACAAGAAAAATTACCCAGTTTTAATTGTTGGAGGTTGGGGGTACTGGTTCTCCAAACTCAGTTAACCTGGTTTGATTACTTGGCTGAGCTAGAAAGTTCAACAGAGGCATAGCAGTAATTAAAAAGTAAAAGCGAGTGGAAACCGAAAATAAAACTGGAGCGGCTCAGGCAGTGTGGATAGAGAGCAAAAGCAACCTATATAAGTTTTAGGGTAACAAAGAGAGATTTTATTTAGGAAGAACAAACAGAAAGTTTAGAGCACTTCATAAGAGTGTTGGAAGTGGGTCCCTCTTATGTTGGAGACAAGGTCAAAGAGACACGAATACAATGGCAGCGGGGGGCGTATAATACCCCTTTCCTCTCAGTTTGAAATTAAATGCATGTATGGTGAGAATGAGATGGAGTCTGTCTGGCTAGGGCAGACAAGACACAGCTGGTCTGGTCAGTTTAGGCCCTATCTGACCTTCACCCCTGTCTCCCATTTACTGTTTTATAAATTTAGCTCCCACCCCAAAGATGCCTATCTTGAGTAGTTTAGGTGGAGTGATTTAGGAGATTAACTTTTGAATTGGAATGTTGTTTGGGGTCATGAATTATACTGATTATTGTTTACTATGGGTCACAAGTTCTGCCCATTATTGTTTGGTAGCCTGTTCTACAAATAAAACCATATGAAAACAGCAACAAATGATATAAAAAGTAATAAAACTTGTGGAACACATTGACGTGGTTGGACAGGCTTCCTAGATTAGGCCCGTTTAGATACTTGGTTTATATACCATGCCAGGCAGGAAAAGGTTCCCTGTAGGCTGTAGCTCATAAACTGTGCTGCTATGCCCTAGGGTGCCTTAGGGAATTCCTAGGGGTTCTGTGGGATACTTTAACTTTTTGAGGAAAAAACAGTGACATTTGTTGAATTATGTTAAAAACTAGACCTATTAAGTTGTTTGGTTCTGTTTATGGGCATATAGCACACTTTCCAGGTGAAGGACACACCTGTAACTCTGATTTTTAACCATACAAATGCCAATTATATAACCAAAACATGTGTACCCCCATAATAATCTGAAACAAAAATACCATAAAATAAATGGGATTTGTTGATATTTCATTAGGCATGAGGCACCATGAAAAAATTCCTGAGATACCAGAGACTCTGTGAACCTCTGCCTTCATTATAGTTTTCCAAACTTGGCTAACAGTGAGAATTGCCTAGTAGTGCTTGTAAATATGTATGTTCCTAGTTCCTAGGATGTATGTTCCTCTCAGATTGTATTTTCTCATCTGCAAAAAATTGTCTCAAAAATATTGGAACAGGGGCTCGGCGCCTATAGCTCAGCAGCTAGGGCGCCAGCCACTCCGGAGATGGAAGGTTCAAATTCAGCCCGGGCCTGCCAAACAACAATGACAACTACAACCAAAATATAGCCTGGCGTTGTGGCCCGCGCCTGTAGTCCCAGCTGCTTTGGAGGTTGAGGCAGGAGAATCATTTAAGCCCAAGAGTTTGAGGTTGCTGTGAGCTGTGACGCCATGGTGCTCTACCCAGGGCGACAGCTGGAGGCTCTGTCTCAAAAAAACAAACAAAAACCCCAGAAAGTTGGGAAAGGTTCCACACTCGTAGCTCAGTAGTTAGGGTGCGGCCACACAAACTGGGGCCTGCTAAAAAGGACTACAACAACAAAATAGATGGGCGGCGGTGGTCCCAGCTATTTGGGAGGCTGAGGCAAGAGAATCGCTTGAGCCCAAGAATTTGATGTTGCTGTGAGCTGTGACGCCAAGACACTCTACCCAGGGCAACAAAGTGAGAATGTGTCTCAAAAAAAAAAAAAAAAATTGGGATTTTTTTTCCCGTCCCCAGGTCTGTCCCCGGGATGCTGCCGGAATCACGCGGGAAAGAGAAAGTTCATTTGCTTTACATAAGGAAGGTGCGTTACCAAACCAGCAAGCCGCGGGCTGCTCAGAGCAACTTCTGAAATACTTCCACGTCACCTCGTTATATAAAGGGACAGCCGGTCCAGTAGTCCCTGGAATCCCTGCCCTTACGTCACGTGGTCTCTGCCCAAAGGACGCCCTGCGGTGTCCTGAGGAAAGGCGGTTTAGGGCGGTGCCTGCTTGAAGCTGGCGGGCGGCAGCAGAAAGTCTCCTCCGAGCAACGGCTTCCAGGCAGTGGCCGGAAGCCACACCCGACCTAGCAGGCAGCCGGCGCCGGGTGGGTTCGAACGTGACCTTGTTTTGGCGTTGCTAGGCGACCGGCTCCTGCGCGCCCCCCACTGGCCGGAGCCCCGGCTCCGCGCGGAAAGGGGGCGGGGCCACGGCAGGCGTTGGGAGCTGCCGGCGAGCACCGTTAGGGCTGCCTGGCTCGCGGCGCCCGCCCGGCGCCCCTGGCAGGGGTGTCTTGTGTCCCCCTACCTCCAGGCCTCGCTGGTGCCCACGGACAGGTGTCAGCTCGGCTCTCAAGCAGCAGAGAGACATTGAGTCCGGACGAGGCAAGGACGGTTTGCCAGGTGAGCCGCAGCGGGGACGGAGGCTGGGGGGCCACGCCTTACTGAGGGAGAAGAGCCGGCCGAGTGCGAAAGGGGCGAGGTGACGGGATCCTGCTGCAGGGAGGGTGGGCCTGCCCTGGTGGGGCCCGCAGCGTAGACCTTTCGTGCCTGGGGGGTTGACACCCCCACAGACACCCGCGGGCCAGTGGACAAAGGGTTAATACGCCAGCGGTGACTGCGGGCCCCGGATGTGAGAGCCAGGACTCCGCGTCAGTTGGCCGAGCCGCAGGTGCGGCAGGGCGGGCGGAGCCGGCGTCGGCCTGACCGTCCGAGGCTCCCTTTCCCCTGCAGGGGCCGCTCGGCTCCCTCTGAGAGCTCCTTGTTTTCTAACTTAAGGGCAACAGGTGGTGCCGGTGGACCGAGAGAGAAAGCCCTGCTCTGCCACGCGGGGAGCGGCAGTTACCTCGCCAATTAGGGGGCGGGGGCGGGAGTTGCCTGTTTGCCCTGGGGCGGGTGACCAATGGGATTTCGGAACATGGGTGGGCAGTGAGGAGTGGGCGTGGTCAGAACCTGAGCCCAAGGTTTCTAGTTCCCCGGTTGCCAGAGCCAGAGCTGCTTTGAGAGCTAAGCGGGTCCTGCGCCCGGCGTAGAAGCGCCTGCTAATGCTTTCTCTTCGGGACCCAGACTCTAATTTGGGAGGTGAGACGTTCTTATTTTCGGGAATGATGTGGTAACAGTGATCTTGGGTATGGTGTTAAGCATTGGAATTAGATCCCCAAGGTAGGATTATGTTATTAGTTCTCTGCCAAAAGAAGGCACTTGGGTGGTTAAGCTGATTTAAACCAGATACTGGTGACTGGGTTTTATCCGGAATGAGGTCTTTGAGGTTTGGGGACTCAGGGGCGTATATTACGACAAGTGAATCAGAGCATTTAAATCAATTATTCTGTCATTTGTCTGGGATTGCGCATGTTTCATATGTTATCTGGTTTGTTTACTGAAGTTAAGTTTTAAATTCCTCTTGTTGATTATTTTAGCAAAACTAGAGAAAATCAGTTTAAGTCTATTTCATGAGAATAACTTATTCATTCCTCCCTCCCCCTTCCAGAAGTCTTATCACCTGATCACCTAGGAAGAGAAGTTCTAAAGCAATAAGAAGAAAGCATTTCAATTGGGGACACCTATTGCAGCTGGAAATGGGGAATGGACTGTCAGACCAGACTTCTATCCTGTCCAGCTTGCCTTCATTTCAGTCCTTCCACATTGTTATTCTGGGTTTGGACTGTGCTGGAAAGACAACTGTTTTATACAGGCTGCAGTTCAATGAATTTGTAAATACTGTACCTACCAAAGGATTTAACACTGAGAAAATTAAGGTAACCTTAGGAAATTCTAAAACAGTCACTTTTCACTTCTGGGATGTAGGTGGTCAGGAGAAATTAAGGCCACTGTGGAAGTCATATACCAGATGCACAGATGGCATTGTGTTTGTTGTGGACTCTGTTGATGTCGAAAGGATGGAAGAAGCCAAAACTGAACTTCATAAAATAACTAGGATATCAGAAAATCAGGGAGTCCCTGTACTTATAGTTGCTAACAAACAAGACTTGAGAAACTCGTTGTCTCTCTCAGAAATTGAGAAATTGTTAGCAATGGGTGAACTGAGTTCATCAACTCCTTGGCATTTGCAGCCGACCTGTGCAATCATAGGAGATGGACTAAAGGAAGGACTTGAGAAACTACATGATATGATAATTAAAAGAAGAAAAATGTTGCGACAACAGAAAAAGAAAAGATGAATATCAGCCTTTTATATCTGTGGAGTAGGTTTTCTCTGGTTTGATTTTGACAAATCGAAGAGTGTCTACAGTCTGGTTTGCCTGTCTGCCCTCCTGGATGCTATTAAAGCTTTGTTTTGTTGAACAATCAGATGCTCAACGCTGTTGCCTTGTGGAAGATGAGTAAATGCAGTGCTTCTTAAAGTGGTCTTTTCTCCCTGACCTACAAATCTTTTGGTACTACCATTTTGGGAAGCCAAGCAAGGATAATAAATTGACCAGAGCACAGTTGTGGAAATTTGACCTGAAGTTAGTGAAATAAAACTTTGAAGAGTATCTGCCTATTGTTTTGTGCTTATATCTTTTGGGGGGAAACCTTTGCAAGGAAATTGCATATGAGGATTTGTATGTTGTGGTAAAATGCTAGTGAGTGGAAATGTTAAGGTAGATTAATATAAATGCAGTTACATTGATCACATTGGTCCAAACAGTCCTTTTTTAATGTAAGGGACAAGGAGGGGTGTTGCTTTTTTAAATTTTGGCCAAATGATTTTTGATGTTTTCCAGAATCAAATAATTTAATGATATATCTTGATTCTCATTATTTAAGTTGGCCTAACTTTAATGAAAATAAGATATTTGGGGTATATTCAAGTGCATGGGTTAGTTTTCCTACAAAGCATGTTTTGGTGTGTAGTCTTTTTAGAAATAGCTATGCATTTTTCTACACAGGTTTAAAACAACTTCTTTGGGGGATTTAGGGCAATTATAGAAATAGTTTGTTGTCAGAAGCACTTTCACTTGAAGAACCTAAAATAATTTACTTATGTAGTGAATAGGGGCATGTAAACTAATAAATGCATATGGATTTATGAAGAAAGCAATTGATGAATTCAGTCAAGACGATGGAATTATATGATCTCTAAAATATTCTAGTTAAGAGATATTTGTTAACATTTGCTGGCTGGAAACAGATAAATGGTTTTTCATATATTTTTGTAATGTGTTGGGAGGAGCAAAAGCTTTATAAAGAACACAATGTGCTGTGGAATGAAAATGTAAAAGATATCCTATATGTGTTCTGAGCTTTAATTTTTTTGTTTACAAATTTAAGAGTGTTACATAACTATCCAGTCCTGATTATATGAAGGAGGAAATGGTACAGTACCACAAATAACTACAATTATAGAAAATAAAGGGAAAAGTAGCAAAGCTGTTTTATGAAAATTCACTGGTGCTGTTTACATGGGAATTGTAAAAACTCAATGAGGAGGAAAGACTTATCTTATTCTTACCTATGTGATCATACATTATTAAATCAGCATACTTTGTATGTGTAAAGCCAACAGTTCTGAAAATCACCGGAAGAGATTCACTTTGCTAGTAGGGTTTGTTTTGGTTATTATTATATTTTAGTGGCACAAGTGAGTTTTTGGAATCTTGATTCTTGTTACAAACAAAATGAAGTAGCTTCCTGTGGAGCTTTCATATGTTAAATGTACCTGCACTAGTGATGGTCACTTAGAATGTTTACATTTATAGAAATGTGGATAATAACTACCAATAAACTACATGAGGCACTAGGACACCAGTGTTTGAGTTTGAGTTTTAATGTATTTTCACTTCTGCTGAAGCTTTTAACCATTTTGACCAGCTGGGCTATTTAGTCCTAGTAGTTTGGATATGCTCAGGAGTGACAAGGATTGAAGGTTATTTTCTGGGAGCAGCTGTTTTTTTTTTTTTTTTAATTCCTCACTGATACTGAAATTGCAAATGCTCAAAACATGACTAGATCTATGATTGGTTAATAAAGCTTATTTTTTAAAAAAAAGACATGTAGAATTTTAGTCAGCTGTTACTTTCTGGCTATTCTCTATATAAAATAGGGCTGTTTTATTTCTTAAAGTATCTCTTAAAAGTTTAAGTGTTTTGATCCCTATTTTGTAGTCTAAGAATTTGATATGCAAATTCATGTTCTCTAAGTTTTTCCTGTTTGGTGAACAGCAACAACCAAAAATGGCAGGACGTGGTGGGTCAAGCCTGTAATCCAAGCACTCTGGGAGGCTGAGGGAGGATGATCACTTGAGCTGGTGTAGGAGGGCGGGGAGTGGATTAAGACCAACCTGAGCAAGAGCAAGACCCTGTCTCTACCACAAAATAGAAAACTTAGCCAGGCCCAGGCGTTGAGATTGCCGTGAGTTAGGCTGATGCCATGTCACTCTAGTTTGAGCAGCAGAGTGAGACTCTGTCTCAAAAAAAAGAAAGCAAGGTGTGAAAGTGTGAACACGGTACAAGTTTTTTTTTTGAGACAGAGCCTCAAGCTATCCCCCTGGGTAGAGTGCTGTGACATCACAGCTCACAGCAACCTCCAACTCCTGGGCTCAAGCAAGTCTCCTGCCTCAGCCTCCCAAGTAGCTGGGACCAAAGGCGCCTGCTACTATACCCAGCTATTTTTTGGTTGCAGCCATCATTGTTTGGTGGGCCTGGGCTGGATTCGAACCTGCCACCTTAGGTGTATGTGGCTGGCACCTTAGCCACTTGAGCCACAGGTGCCAAGCCTACAAGCTTTTATTTTATTTTTTGAGGTAGAGTCTCACTTGTTACCCAGGCTGAAGTGCTGGCGCAACCTCAAACTCCTGGACTCAAGTGCTCCCCTTATTTCAGCCTCCCAAGTAGTCCCAGCACCTGGCTATTTTCTATTTTTGATAGACACGGGGTCTGGCTCTTGCTCAGGTTGGTCTATAAATTCTGAGCTCAAGTGATCCTCTTGCCATGGCCTTCCAGAGTACTAGGATTATAGGCATGAGCCATCATACTCGGCTGTGCAAGCTTTTATTTATAAAAGACGTTTTCAAGTATAAAACTCATAAGATTTTTCAATTTGCTAAGGAAGATAAGTCTCAAATTCTAGATTTGGACAGAGGTTTTATATTTAAGTTTTATTAAGGTATACTTTTTGTAGAGCATATTTTAAAAAGTATTTTCTTATATTTGATGTTACATGGTTTAATACAAAATATTAAGGACTGGACAACTTTGAATTCAAAGAACAAAGTTAAAACCTTTTGATGTTTAAAGAGACTAAAAGTTAAATGTCCAGAGCTTTTCTAAAATGGATTTTAAATTATGACTAATTGTGTACTCAAACCAGCAGAGATTCACTAAGAGTTAATTGTAGAAAAATGAACTAAATCCTTGTTGGAGGACAAAAAAATGAAGTTATTTGTCTACATATATGTATTTATAGAGAGAATTCCTTCTGTATAGATCAGCAGTTCTCAACCTGTGGGTTGCAACCCCTTTGTAACAATGAAAATACATCCTGCATATCACATGTTTACATTACGATTCATAACAATAGCAAAATTATAGTTATGAAGTAGCAACGAAAATAATTTTATGATTGGGGATCACTATAACATGAGGAACTGTATTAAAGGGTGGCCGCATTAGAAGGTACTAGGAAGGTTGAGAACCACTGCTATAGATGAATGATTGTTTATGAAAAGAGGGAAAGGCATCGATTTAGAATGTTTTTGTTTGTACAAGGCAGTTGACACTGAAAGACTATTTCATTAATTATTCATGGTAACTTTGAAGAAAATCTTTGGTAGAGTGTTTCAAGGTTACCTTTAATACAGTAATTTCATCAGTAATGTAACCACAATGATTTCATCAGTGGTAATAACAAACATGCAAGAAAAAATGTTTCTTCAAACTTTAGATGATGTAAAAATGAGCACTGGCTAATACAACTTGGAATCTTGGGTATGCCATTGTTTGAGATTGGAATTTTACTTTCAGGGTTTATTTTAGTTGGTCAGAACATTCTTCTTTTTTTTTTGAGACAGAGTCTCAAGCTGTCACCCTGGGTAGAGTGCATGGCATCACAGCTCACAGCAACCTCAAACTTTTGGGCTCAAGTGATTCTCTTGCCTCAGCCTCCCAAGTAGCTGGGACTATAGGCGCCTGCCACAACACCTGGCTATTTTTTTTGTCATTGTTACAGTTGTCGTTGTGTAGCTGGCCCCGGCCAGGTTCAAACCTGCCAGCCTCAGTGTTTGTGGTCAGTGCCCTACCCACTGAGCTATGGGCACCACCATGGGCAGAACATTCTTTAAATGGCTAATGGTATATAGAATATTAAGATACTTAAATTAAGCCTTTTAGTTCATTTTTCTTAAAAAACAAGGTCTCACTGTCATCCAGGCTGGAGTGCAGTAGGACAATCATAGCTCACTGCAAACTTAAAATCCTGGGCTCAAGATACCTGCCTGGCTCTCCAACCTGAATATGAACCAATATGGGATGCCAAACTAGTAATTGTTAAAAATATTGGAATATATGAAGATCAGAGCTTATAGTCTCAATAAACCACAAACAGTATGTATCCCATTCTGTTCATGCACATTAAAGATATAGGAATACTTACAGAAGAGGTTAGTTTAGGAAGATGTTAAGTCCACTGACTAGAAACAACATGAGGGCCACTTGGGCTTCTCAGCACATTGTACCCTGCATATGCATGAATGTATCCATGATCTATGTGTATTTGACTTAATAAAATAAAAAAATAGAAACAACATGAGATTTGAAGTCAGATAAAACTTCTCACGCTACAAATGCTCTCCTGATAAAATGATGAATGTCATGTAGAATTCTGAAAGGATTAAATAAAATAATGTAACTTTATTGTTAGCCAGTAGGAATCAAAACATCTTGAGAGGCTATGTGACAATAGTTGGTAATGGTCACGCTAGTCCAAGTATGAATGCTGGGTCTACCAGTTACATGTGTTAATTTCATCTTGGCCAGTTTAACTACTCTCATCATTTGTAAATTGAAGATTCTACCTTCCATTGGAATTTAATTGATTAAAAGGATTAAATGAAAGGTATTTAGCATTTAATGGATTAGCATTAGTAAGTATTTAATGAATATTTACTAATGGGAAAATTTTCTAACAAATTTAAAGAAAAAACTTGGAGGTGGTATGTGACAGAAAAAGCTCTTAATTTTTTTTCCTTTTTTTTTTTTTTTTTAAAGAATTCATGTACCATGGAACAAAATGGCATCATGGTGGAAATTGCAAAAGTCTAAATATGTTGAATACCCTTGAAATCTGGATCATTTCCTTAAATTTCTAAAGTACTGATCTGTTTTAGCACAATATAATCTCCTGTAAGAAAAGGAATTTAAAATTATGGTTATTTTCTGGCACAGATATAAGTCAAAATATAATGTCTCACTTTTTAGATATTAAAAATCTGGAATTGTCTATACATTGAAGTTCTTCAAAATGCCACAAGATTGTTGTCAGTAATTCACAAATTTTATCTAGTGATAGGTAGAAATTTGTATGCGGACCTGTTTTTGGAAACTTGCCAGTATTTCTGGGCACATCTGATAGATGACGGTGGTTGGTTGTGTTTGACGTATATGTGCTGTGTTTTCCAATTACTTCCAGATTTTGGTTTGGTTCTTATGTCTTCTGCTTAAGGTGTGCTGGAGTTGAGATTACCTGTATTGGACAAGATTGGGTTAAGGAGGTTGAGTAGAAAATACTGGGTCATTAGCTAAAACAGACCCTGCTTTTTCTTTGGGGGGGGGGTCCCTACTCTTCCCTGGCTCTGTAATAAGAAATTAAAGCAGCCCAAACAGAAGTATTGCCCCCACCCAGTGCAGATTAGAGATATACTGTCTTACCTGTTCTAAATGATTGGAACGGTTATGGGTTAACAGTGATTCTCAAAGTGTCTTCCCTAGACCAGCAGCAGAAGCATTACTTAGGAACTTTCTGGAAAAACCTCAGGCTCCACTTGAAATCTAGGAATATGAAACTCTGGGGTTAGACCCAGCAGTCTGTATTTTTACAAGACTCCCTCCCACCAAGTGATTCTGATAAGTTACTAAAGTTAAGCACTGAGTTAACAAAAAGTCCACTTGGCTCGGCGCCTGTGGCTCAAGTGGCTAAGGTGCCAGCCACTTACACCTAAGGTGGCAGGTTCAAATCCAGCCTCAGGCCGCCAAAAGAACGATGGCTGCAACCAAAATATAGCCAGGTGTTGTGGCGGGAGCCTGTGGTCCCAGCTACTTGAGAGGCTGAGGCAAGAGACTCACTTGAGCCCAGGAGTTGGAGGTTGCTGTGAGCTGTGATGCCATGGCACTCTACCCAGGGGGATAGCTTGAGGCTCTGTCTTAAAAAAAAAAAAAAAGTCCACTTATTTATCATGCTAAAAATGAATATAAACTTTTAAATAATTCCAATACTATATGGCTCATGCCCGTAGCTCGGTGAGTAGGGTGCCGGCCACATACACCAAAACTGGTGGGTTTGAGCTGGCCTAGGCCTGCTAAACAACAATGACAATCAACCAAAAAATAGCCAGGCAAAGCGGTGGGTGCCTATAGTCCCAGCTACTCAGGAGGCTGAAGCAAGAGAATGGCTTGGGCCCAAGAGTTTGATGTTTGCTGTGAACTGTGACACCACGGCACTCTACCCAGGGTGACATAGTGAGACACTGTCTCAAAAAAAAAAAAAAATTCTGGGGGGGGGTGCCTGTGGTTCAAAGGAGTAAGGTGCTGGCCCCATATGCCAGAGGTGGTAGGTTCAAACCCAGCCCTGGCCAAAAAAAAAAAAAAAAATTCCAATACTATAAAATGTCTACCTTTTTACAAAGTAATGTTTTCAGAAGCATGTTTGCATTATGATAGGCATCCTGCGAAAACTTGTTGAATGATCTTTAATCAATGCAGCAGAGACACTTAACCTTAAGTGTCATAACTCATAATTTTTCTATGAATACATACAAAAGAAGGGAGTTTGGTTTGTGAACTATGCTCAAAATCAGTAACATTCTAAAATGAGTGGTTGAAGAGAGATGTCGAAGTTGATTATTTCAATGAGGCTCTAATTTTACTTTTAAGGGAATATTTTTACTACAAAATAATAAAGGGATATGAATGGTTTTGTTACTTGGATACATTGTATAGTGCTTAACTTGAGGCTGTTAGTCTGCCTGTCACCAGAATTGTTAATGGGACCTAACAGGTAAGTATGTATCCTTCACCTCCCTTCCCTGCTCCCTGCTTCTTGGTTTCCAGCGTCCTTTATATCTCTCTGTGCCTGTGTGTGCCCATCATTTAGCTCTCAGAGTTCGGCAATTGTATGTGTTTTTCCATTCCTGAGACACTTCACTTAGGAAAAGACACTATTTCATTCCTTTTTATGGCTTAGTAGTATTCCATGGTATATGTATACCACTTTTTTTTTTGTTTTTTGAGACAAAGTCTCTTGTTCTGAGTAGAGTGCCTTGGTGTGATCATAGCTGCAACAACCTTAATCTCTTGGGCTCAGATGATCCTATTCCCTCAGCCTCCTGAGTAGTTGTGACCAGAGGCATCTGCCAATAGTTTTTCTATTTTTAGTAGAGACCAGGTCTCACTCTTGCTCAGGCTGGTCTTGAACTCTTGAGCTCAAACAATCCACCTGCCTCAGCCTCCCAGAATACTAGGATTACAGGTGTGAGCCACACGACACCTGGCTTGTATACCATATTTTCTTTATGCACTCATCAATTGATGGGCACTTGGGTTTATTCCAGATCTTTGCACTTGGAGGTGTGGAGTGATAAACATTTAATAGTAGGTGTCTTTTTGATAAAATGACTTCCTTTGGGTAGATACTCAGTAGTGGGATTGCTGAATCAAATGGTACCTCTACATTTATTTCTTTAAGAAATCTCCATACTGGCTTGGCACCTGTAGCCTAAGCAGCTGAGGCGCCAGCCACATACACCAGAGCTGGCGGGTTTGAATTCAGCTTGGGCTGGGCAAACAACAATGACAACCACAACCAAAAAATAGCTGGGCATTGTGGCCAGTGCCTGTAGTTCCAGCTGCTCTGTAGGCTGAGGCAAGAGAATCACCTAAGCCCAGGAGTTGGAGGTTGCTGTGAGCTGTGTGACACCACCACACTCTACCGAGGGTGATAAAGTGAGACC
>NW_003852400.1:30326503-30328469 GCF_000181295.1 Otolemur garnettii
AGAGATTGTACTAATTTGCAGTCCACCAACAGTCTATAAGCATTCTTTTTTCTCTGCATTTACATCAGAATCTATTGTTTTTTGACATTTTAATAATGGCCATTCTGACAGGCAGTAAGGTGGCATTTCATTATGGTTTTAATTTGCATTTCCCTGATGATTAGTGATGTTGAGCACTTTTTTCATGTTTGTTGACATTTTTCATATGTTTGTTGACATCTTCTTTTGAAAAACTTTTGTTTATGTCTTTTGCCCACTTTTTAATGGGGTTGTTTGTTCCTCATTGATTTACCTGAGTTCTTTGTAGATTCTGGTTATTAGTTCTTGTTGTGACCTGTCAGGCTCCTATGGCCCAGGTCTGGGTTAGCGCAAGAAGGAACCAGGTGAGAGGCGGATTAGAAGTACAAGCTTGTGGAAGGCGGGCTAGCCCTTACCTTCTGGGTAGCCCCAAGCAACCTCTGCACTAGCCTTTTATTGAGCCAGAACAACACAGGTGAGGGGAGTAATTAACAATGACCACGTGGTGAGGGCACGAGCTCTTCTTTCACAAGGAACTCCTGTGGACGAAAGGCCCAAGGTCCACGCCTCAGCTGCAGATCATCTTGCTTGGATGTCATCTGGCTCTTGGCATCTCCTATAGTTCTTCATCAGGTATATAGCTTACAAATATTTTCTTCCATTCTGTAGGTTGTCTGTTTACTCCGTTGATTATTTCTTTGCTGCGTAGAGCTTTTAAAATTTAAGTAACTCTCCTTTAATGTCGTTGTTGTATGTACCTTTGAGGCTGAGGCAAGACAATCGCTTGAGCCCAAGAGTTTGAGGTTGCTGTGAGTGATGAGGCTGCAACACTCTACTAAGAGTAATAAATTGAGACTATGTATCCAAAAAAAAAAGAAAGAAAGAAATGTCCCACCAAAGCCTATTTTTTAAGTGTTCTTATCAGAAAAAGATGCTGAATATTGTCAAAAGTCTTTTCTGAATTGATTGAAAGAATCATATGGTCTTTGTTTTTGATTTTATTTATGTGGTGAATCATATTTATGGAGTTATGCATGTTGACCAAGCTTTCATCCCTGAGATAAATCCTACTCGATCATGGTGTGTAACTTTGTAAATGTTTGGCTGTATTCTGTTTGTTAGGATCTTACTGAATATTTTTGCATCAATATTCATTAATGATATTGGCCTATAGTTTTCTTTTTTTGTTGAGTCCTTTCCTGGTTTTGGAATCAGGGTGATATTTGCTTTATAGAACATGTTGGAGAGGATTCCTTACTTCTTTATGTTTTGGAATAGGTCATGCAATATAGTTTCTGGTTCCTCTTTGAATATTTGATAGAATTCTGGTGTGAAACCATCTGGTCGAGGGCTTTTCTTTCCTGAAAGATTTTGTACTTTTGATGCAATTTCAGTGCTTGATATAGGTCTATTTAAAATTTTTAATTTTTTCTGGTTGAATTTAGGAAGGTGGTGTGATTCCAGGTATTGGTCCATTTCCTCTATATTTTCATATTTCTGGGCATAGGGTTTTTGTAGTAATCATTGAGAGTCTCTCATATTTCTGTGTTATCTGTTGTTATTTACCTCTTTTCTTTCTGACTAAGTTATTAGAGATCTTACTTTTCTGTTTCTGATTAGTCTGGCTAAGAGTTTATCGATTTTATTAATCTTTTTAAGAACCACCTTTTTGTTTTGCTGATCTTCTGTATGATTCTTGTGTTTTCAATTTCACTGAATTCTGCTCTGATTTTGATTATTTCTTTTCTTCTGCTGGGTTTGGGATTGGATTGTTCTTCCTTTTCCAGCTGCTGGAGATGGCCCATAAGGTTGTTGACTTGCACTCTTTCTGTTTGTTTGTTTGTTTGTTTGTTTTTGAGAGAGAGCCGTAAGCTGTCACCCTGGGTAGAGTGCTGTGGCATCACAGCTCACAGCAACCTCCACCTCCTAGGCTCAAGTGATTCTCCTG
>NW_003852400.1:30328782-30350331 GCF_000181295.1 Otolemur garnettii
TAGCTGGGACTCCAAGCGCCTGCCACAATGCCTGGCTATTTTTTGGTTGCAGTTGTCATTGTTGTTTAGCTGGCCTGGGCCAGGCTAAAACCTGCCAGCCTTGGTGTATGTGGCTGGTGCCCTACTCACTGAGCTATGGGTACCAAGCCATCTTTCTGTTTTCTTGATGAGGGGCACTTAATGCTATAAATTTGCCTCTTAGGACTGCCTTTGCCATATACCATAGGTTTTGATAGCTTGTGCCTTCATTATTGTTTTGTTTAAGACATCTAATTATTTCCTTCTTAATCTCTCTCCTCTTGGACCCAATTGTTGCTCCACATAAGGTTGTTTAGTTTCCATGACTTTATTTACGTATGAAGATTTCTTTTATTGTTGAATTCAACCTTTTCATGATGATTTGAGAAGATATAAGGAATAATTTCTATTCTTTTGAATTTGTTAAGATTAGACTTGTGTCTTAAGATATGATCAGTTTTGAAGGATGATCCATGGGCTGATGAGAAGAATGAGTATCCAGTTTTGTTAGGGTTAAATCTTCTGTATATGTCTGTTAATTCCATTTGTTCTAGGGTTGTGTTTAAGTCCATTACTTCTTTATTTAGTTTCTATTGGAAGATCTGTCCAGTACTGTCAAAGAAGTATTGAAATGTCCAATAATTATGGTGTAGGAAGATATATTTTTCAGATTGTTTAGAGTTTTTTTTTTAATGTATTGATCAGTGTTCAGGTTGGGGGCATAAACATTAAATATTGAAATCTCTTCATGTTGTGTGTTTCCCTTGACCAGTATGTAATGTCCATCCTTGTCTTTCCTTATCTTTGTTGGTTTAAATCTAGTTGTATCTGAAAGTGAGATTGCAAACCTTGCTTTTTGCTGATTTCCATTTGCCCAGATTATTGTTTCCCTTCTCTTTACCCTGAGTCTTGTTTTATCCTTTGATGTTAAGCATGTTTCTTGGATACAACAGATATGGGGCCTAAGCTTTTGTATGTAGTCCGCCGACCTGTGCCTCTTTAGGGGGAATTCAAGCCATCTACATTTATTATGAGAATCGACAGGTTATGGTGGAGTTTTCATCATCTCATTTTTCAAAGGTCTAGAGCTTATTTTTATCCCTTTTGAAAAAGTGGGCTTTGTTCTTTATTGCCTGGATGTATTTACTTTGGGGATGGACCATTGTGCTGGTCATTCAGGAGGATGGGTCTGAATACTTCCTGTAGAGCTGGTCTGGTTTAGGCAAATTTCCTCAACATTTGCATGTCAGTAAAATGTTTGATTTCTCCATCACAAATGAAACTCAGTTTAGCAGGACTCAGGATCCTGGGATGAAAATGGTTTTATTTAAGAAGGTTAAAGACCAATGACTAATCTTGTCTGGCTTGAAAAGTTTCAGCAGAAAGATTTGTAGTTATCCTGAAAATTTTCCTGTTGTAGATAAGGCTTTTCTTATACCTGGATGCTTGCTGGATTTTCTCCTTCATACTGACTTTGGCAAAGTTAATTACAATGTGTCTAGGAGATACTTTGTTTGGATTGTGTTGTGCTAGAATTATGAAAGTATCTACTATCTGAATTTCTGTGTCTCTCACTATCCTTGGAAAATTCTACACCATAATATCTTGAAGTAGAGCATCTCATTCTGTGCCCTGGGTGGCATCATAGCTCGCAGCAACCTTGAACTCTTGGGCTCAGATAATCCCCTTGCCTCAGCCTCCCAAGTAGCTGGGATTACAAGTGCTCACCATCATGCTCAGCTAGTTTTTCTGTTTTTAGTAAGATAGGGTTTCACTCTTGTTCAAGCTAGTCTTGAACTTCTGAGCTCATGTGATCCACCCATCTCAGTCTCCCAGAAGTGCTAGGATTACAGGTATGAGCCACTGCATTTGGCCTTCTATCTTTCCTTTTATATTTTCTTTAAGATTTATCAAGTCTTTCTCTTCCTTTTCCCACTATAGTTATAAATTCTTTTACTGTTTTGTTGTTGTTGTTGTTACCATATTGCAGCATTGACTAAAGCTTCCTGTGAATTAGTACTTTTACCTGCTTTTTGGACAACATAAAAGCATAAAACAGTTTTAAACTGCATTTACCCCCCCTTGTGATATACAGGCTTTTTTTTGGGGGGGGGGGCGATTTTTAGTTCAACATATTTGATCTTCCTCTTGTTCTGCTTTGTTTAAAAAAACACACATTTGATCCCTCAAGATATTACTATTATTATTTTGCATATTTATCCTTTTTGCACTCTATGTTTTCTTCAGTCTCTGGAGATAGAACCTGGATCATTTTCCTTTTGCTTGAAGAACTTCCTAATGTTCTCTAGCATGGTGAGAGAGTCTTCCATTTTTGGTTTCTGAAAAGATTTATTTGACTTTTATTTTCAAACATTATTTTCAGTGTGTATAGAATTTTAGGCTTACATTCATTTTCTTTTATTACAGCTGGACCCTTAAACAACATGGTAGTTAGGAGCACTGAACCCCGAATAGTCAAAAATTCACATTTAACTTTTGACTTTCCTGAAAACTTAACTACTAATAGCCTACTGTTGACCAGAAGTCTTGCTGATAATACGAACAATTGCTTAACATACATTTTATATGTTGTATGTATTATATACTGTATTTGTACAATAAAGTAAACAAGAGAAAAGAAAATGGTATTGAGAAAATCATAGGGAAGAGAAAATATATTTACAATACTGAATCATCTGTCTGCAGTATCACGCAACCACAGCTGCAGACCTCAATTTACAGTACATATCAAGCAATTCAGCTTTTTCTTGTATTTTTTTTAACTCTCTCTGTGGGATTAGGATCAACTTTTTCTTACAGTGTCATGACTTTTCTCTGCTTCTTTAGTGCACTGCCAGCATCTCTAGATGAGTCTTTTAGTGTTTTTCAAAGTTTATGATATTGCACTAGACATGATGAAAAATATGCAAGAACCTTGAGAGATCACTTTTTACTACCACAGGCAATTTACATGAGAGAGGAGCTGCTCAGACAGAGATGATTATGGTAGCCTGGTGCTTTAAGGGCATACACGCAACACTTGTGCTCATTGTCATGGAAACAGGAGGTGGTTATGAAATTGTTACAGTAGTATGGCATGTATTACAGCACATTCTGCGAAATGATAATTTAATACTGTATTTTCATGTCTGTTTACATTTCTCTCAACTGTGAATGTCATCATGTCTGGTCTGTAAGTGTGTCTCTAAGTTTTGATGAATTTGAAACTTTTTTATGACAGATTTGTGTATATTTTTGATGATAAATTATAAAATAGATTTTACATATGTTTTATGCATTTATGACATATCTTTTTCTTAACTTTTCATCATATCTAGGCTATAAAGTTTCTCTGTGAGTTTTTTAAAACTGTCCCAAATACCCCCCCAAATTTTTAAATACATTTATGGGAAAAAAATCCATGTTAAAGTTGACTTGACTATTTTAAATTTGTGTTGTTCAAATGTCAAGTGTACTTTAAAGCATGTCATTCTGTTTTCTTCTTGTTTCCATTTTTTTCTGGGAGGTTAACTGTTAGTATAATTTTTGTTCTTGTGACAGTAGTATGTCTTTTATTCTCTGGTTATTCATACAATTTTTCTTTGTTGTTAGTTTTTTCAGTTTGACTACTTATATAGGGGAGGTTTTTTTTGTACTCCTTTGCCAGGCATTTATACAGCTTTTTATACATATAGCTTGAAGCATCTAATCCAATAACATCCACATTTAGATTGTTTGGGGTCTTTTTGCCTCCAATTTTCTTCCTTTTTTTTTTTTTTTTTTTGAGACAGATTCTCACTCTGTTGCTTTGAGTAGAGTGCTGTGGTGTCATCAGCTCACAGCAACTTCAACCTCTTGGGCTTAAGAGATCCTCTGGCTTCAGCCTCCTGAGTGGCTAGGACTATAGACATATGCAACTACACCCAGGTAGTTTTTCTATTCTTAGTTGGGGTGAGGTTTCTCTCTTGCTCTGGCTGGTCTGGAACTCTGGAGCACAAGAGATCCTCCCACCTTAGCCTCCTAGGATTACAGGCATGAACCACCAGATTTTGCCCTTTTTTGTTTCTTCTTTTTATCAGATTGGCTGCCATACACTGGAAATAAAAAATTTAGCTATGATTTCAGGTTTTATAGTATTTCATTTTTCTCCACAGAGAATGTATTTTTGCAACTGACAGCAAGGTTTGGGTTAAAAGATAATCTCTCTGGGCTTTCTTATTATTTTTTAATCTTTTCTCAAATTTTTCACCTTCTTTCTAGCTCTCTGATGCCCTCAAACAGACTTCAAAACAAAAATTTTCTAGTTTCTCCAGTTTCTCTCAGATGGATAATTGTTCTGAAACAGAATAAAAAAATAAGCTTTATTCTAAAAGCAATAGAAAGTATTGTATTGAAAGTAAAGTAAAGCCTTAACACAATCTAATTCTCATTTGAAGGTAATCTTAAAATAATTTTTGTTCGTTATCTCTTTTGTTACGATGTCTCCAAAACTTCCTTAGACAACATTTCTATTGTCACTCTAGTCTAAGCTCTGTCTAGTGTTATCTTAGATTATTGTTTGTAACCTCCTTTGTTATCTTAGATTATTGTTTTTAACCTCATTTTCTTGGCCTCCAGAAAGCCATCTAACATATCAGTGTTTATTCTTTTCCTTGAGATCCAGTTCTTTTATGTCTAGATTTGAAAATTTGAAATAGTTATGCCATCCTTTAAATAGTATTAATAGTCCTATTTTATAGAAAAGCAAATCATCTTAAGGTGGTTAAGTAACTTGCTCAGGGTTACACAGTGAAGGCAGAGCTATGTCGACTCTTAGTCTCTTTAATTTCAGAAATGATATCATTTGTTTTATGTTACAGATGTAGATTCTAGGGGAGTATATTTTTTATAAATGTGGTGGCATTAATATTCTTTTGCTGCTACAAACTTAGTTAAAATTTGTAACAATAAAAAGTTAAAACTTTTATTATCAATCATACTCATTGCGATCACAATTTCTTGGGCTAAACTTGATTTAAGGAAAGAACTTTCCAACCAAGAGACTGATGTGAATAGAATGGCAAAAACCATACTGGGAATGAGGCCTCCCAGGAGGAAGCCCTTCTCTGTGAATATCTACCTTTTTTCAGATAGGGACTCAGGGTTTTAAAATCACATAATTAAAAGTCCTGAATATGGGTAATCAAGACTATAGAGATCTTTAGCCAAAATAGCAGAAGAAATGTCTATTCATTGTTTCATCCATATATTAATTCTATGACTCTTCTATAAAGGGATTATTAAGCAGGAGGGGAATACAAAAAGTTACCATGTTGAGTGGGAAAAAAAAAGCAGTGTTTCCAGATGTGGTTGCGAACAGATAATCATATAAAGTTAAACCTTGGGCCAAGAAAAGCCCCAGCATGGCTCAATATAGAGCTAAAATTTCAGAAAGAGCTAATTTCTTTCCAAAAAAAGAACACAAGGTAAACCCCAGCTGATCCATAGACTACTACCTTCATTGCCTTTTTGTTTTCAGCTATCTTTTTCAGAGAGGTTTGAGACTTTTCTGGAATACAAATTCTTTCTATTTATACATAAACATTTAATTTTATTTCAAATATATAAACATATTAGAAGTTTAAAAAGAAAGCATAATATATAATTTAGTGCTTTGTAATTCCTTATTAATTGGCGATATACGTTTTTAAAGGATTCGAGATTTTTTTATTCAGACTACATATTCTATCTTTAATTTAGTGTTTTCTAGGCACTATGTTCATCTCATTTGGGGGTGTTGTTATGAATACTTCAGGCACTTATTTCTCCAGCAACTGGTTCATGTGTATCCCCACAACGGTGGAAATGGATTGAGAGTGTGGGGGAAACAGAGTCTTTTTCTTTTTTCTTTTTTTTAAATAAAATTGCTACTGATGTTCTACTCATTAATCTAAACCCCAGTGTCTACTCTTTACACTTATCAGATTAAGTGTTCAATTTCCAGGCTGGATATGGTGGCTCCAGGGCTCCAGGGCTAATTCCAGCCCTCTGAGAGCCAGAGGCAGAAGGATTGCTTGAACCCAGGAGTTCAAGACCAGCCTAGGCAACATAGGGAGACCCAATTTCTATAAAAAATAAAAACAATCAGCTGTGCATGGTCACATGTCCCTATAGTCCAAACTACTCAGAAGGCTGAGACAGGAGGATCCCTTGAGCCTAGGAGTGAAGTTGCAGTGAGCTATGTCTGATGTGCCATTGAACTCCAGTCTGAGTGATAGACAAAAAAAAAAAGACAAGAAAAGAAATTGTCAATTTCTACTTTAGATATACTTTATTTATTTATTTTTTTACTTTAGATATACTTTAAATTCTTTATGTGATGTGAATCTAGCTAAAACACTTTGAAAAATAATGAATTCCCAGCAGTGGTATGCTTGTTATCCCAGCTAGTGGCAGGCTGAGTTGGGAGGATCTCTTGAGCCCAGGAGTTTGAGTCCAGCCTGGTCAACATAGCAAGACCCCATCTCTAATAAAATAAGAAAGCTAAAAATTAAGCAAAGAAAACCTGAATTTCCTATGTGTCTTGGGGTATGATTATTTTCAATTTCTTAGGTTTGAAATGCTATAACTTCAGACCTCATGGACAGTAAAGAAAAATTTAGAGTAAAAGAATGGGGTGATGTAAGAGCCTCCAGAGAGAGAAAGTATCATGTTATTAAGACTTGGGTTCTGGAACTGGGCTGCCTAAGCAAAAATGCTGGTGTTGCCATTTATCAGCAATACAACTTTAGATCGTTATAGGATAGGTTACTTAATCTCCTTATTCTCAATATTAAGTGAAATAACAGTAATATATCCTTTTAGAGTTGTTATGAGGAATACAAGAAAGAATACGTGTAAGATATCTTGCTTTGTCCTTAGTAATCATCCAATAGATTACTACTATTATTAGTTTACCAATACAATTTTGTCTGAAGTGCCCCAGATATAGAACATATATCTGGGTTTGCATAGACTGTATTTGCAGTCTCTGAAATTCCATTGGAATTTGATGGATTCCATTCCATTTCGTCAAGTAATGTCATTTTCAGAGATTGTTCAGAAATTTGAATGAGCTATGCCTCTCTCCTAATATGATAATGTTTCTATGTGTACTTATTCTATATACAGCAATCTGTGTTCTGTATAATAATTGAAACAAATTAGCAAACTTTATTTAAAACTCAGTGTTGGCTGGGCACCTGTGGCTCAAGCGGCTAAGGCACCTGAGCTAGCAGGTTCAATCTAGCCAGCCCGCCAAACAACAATGACAGCTGCAACCAAAAAATAGCTGGGCATTGTGGCAGGCTCCTGTGGTCCCAGCTACTTGGGAGGTGGAGGCAGGAGAATCGCTTGAGCCCAGGAGTTGGAGGTTGCTGTGCGCTGTGATGCCACAGCACTCTACCCAGGGGGACAGCTTGAGGCTCTGTCTTAAAAAAAAAAGCCCCCAAACACCAAAACAAACAAATAAACAAAAAAAACCCCCACTGTTGGAAGAGGGAAGGGTAGATTTTGTCATACAAAAGAAACTGGGAGCTCGGAGCCTGTAGCTCAGTGAGTAGGGTGCCGGCCACACACACTGAGGCTGGCGGGTTTGAGCCCAGCCTGGCCTGCTAAACGACAATGACAACTGTAGCCAAAAATAGCCAGGTGTTGGGGTGGGCACCTGTAGTCCCAGCTACTTGGGAGGGCTGAGGCAGGAGAATTGCTTAAGCCCAAGAGTTTGAGGTTGCTGTGAGTTATCACGGCACGGCACTCTACTGAGGGTGACATAGTAAGACTCTTGTCTCAAAAAAAAAAAAAAAAAAGAAAGAAAGAAAAAAACTGAGAAGTCAAAGAGATTTTTAAGAAGCAGCACTGAAATTTTGCCTCTTGGCTATGGGGAGGAATGTTCAGGGAGCTCTGATTGGAAGGGAGGAGCACCAGGCAGCCACAGGTAACTTCAGGTTCTGCCTTTATTGGCCTCCTCTGACCCTCTGTTGTAACTGAAAGTCAGGTGGAGAGAGGGCTTGTGCTGTGTCCTGGAAATCACTAATATTTCTAAGTAATAAGTGTCACTACTTTGATTCCATAGCCTGGCCAAAATGTTGATGGCCTGGGCTTTCACAGGTGTAGTGTAATTCTAAAGTAGTCATGACCACAAACAGGATGTCATTGTCATTCCTTTCCGACTACAGAGCAGTAATTTGGTAATGTGTGAACACCTGGATTTGTGCCTCCTTTCACCTGAAATAAAGGGAAGAGAAATAGTCCACGTCTAGTTCTGTCTTTGGCTGTGGCTCTCTATCTCTTTATAAACTCTGTATTTGGATATGTGCTTATTTATGTGCTAGTTTTTGGTTTTAGAAGATCAACACCTTAAGGGAGACCCTGCTTTTACTCTCTTATGTACAACAATGTGGGTGCTGCCTGAATGTTAAGTACTAATAATAACAACACTGATAATTCACAGCTGAGGCATTTTGTGAGTCACCACTGTGTGTTCACAGTGTTTGAACTTGGTTTTATACAAATGTATCAAGTTATTTCTCATATGAACTTCACTCTCAGGATTTTCAATCACCAGAGTCATAGTCAGGGATTAGGACTTAAAAATTTTTTTTTCACTTTTAATTTTATAATAATTTCAAAGTTGGAGAAAAGTTGTAAGAATGGTACCAAAAATATCTGTATAACCTTGACCCAGAAACTTCATCCAGTGTTGGCCGGTTATCCTTTATGGCACAGGGGTGTCCTCTAAGGCACAAGTATGCAATGTAGAATCAGTGTGGTACCTAATTGTCTCATTTATTCTGGAACGGTTCTTTCTTCCTTAACTTTCATGGTCATGTCATTTTTGAAGATTATAAGCCAGATATTTGGGAAGTGTCCCTGAGTTTGAGTTTATCTAACATTTCCTCATAATTACTTCCAGGTAATGCATTTTTTCACAGAATTTTGCAAAAGTGATGCTTCACTATTTTTCCTACATCATATGATGTGGTACATGGTGTCAATTTTTTCCATTTTTGGTGATATTAACTTTGATCATTTAAATAAGGGGATTTCTATGCAGTTTCTCTATTGTTAAGGTACATTTTTTTTTTTTTCTATGCTTTGGAATTTGTAGGGGGAGAAATTTTGCAACTGTAAAATCTTGTTCCCTGGGCTATTTCTATAAATTAGTTTTCACATCATTTCTATTTTTTTTTTTACCTGATAAGTTACATTGTTGAAAATGTTGATTTTCTAATGCCTTCTTCCTTCTACATTACTTAGTATTACATTCCCCATTTATTTATTTACCTATATCATTGAGAACTCATAAATTTGTATTTTGTTCAATGAACTATAAGGCAGTACTACCATTATTTTTGTCAGGTTAATGCTCAGATATGTCGGGTTTGACCAGTAGGAATGAACCCTGTCAGGTCGGCTTCTGTGTCCTTTTGACATCTCCCATTCTTATTTCCTTGGCACAGATGATCCAAGTTCATTTATTCTTTCTATGTTTCAGTCCTAGGATGAGTCCCTTATGTAACCCCCCCTTTTTTTTCAGTAGGATGCATTTCAAAACCAAGATATAGTTGCTAGTACATTGCTACTGGGATGCTACTACTGCTTCTAGGGTGCTCTCAGTGGAAAAAGAAAATGTATACACCTGCATATCACTATTGCTCTATTTCTGTATCTCTCTCTTTCCACCCCGGCATAGGTATGTGTGTGTGTGTGTATATCTTTATGTATACACAGTTACTTACTTATATCCATTTTGAGGATAAACATGAGTATACCAACATCTCCAAGTCCTATCTCCTACTGCCACAGGGTTTATTATAACATTCTCCCTTGTCGTATTTATATATTCTTTCTCTAAGAAGATAATGATTTCCATTATCCTACTACCTTAATTGTTTAATCCACTTTTATGTAATCAATCTACGGAGCCTGCTAACTGACTTCCTACTTCTTTTGTTCCTCTCTAATTGGTTTTCCAGTGAATAGTAAATAAGGGACAGAAAGAAGGATTAAAAAAAAAGGCAGAGGGAGAAAGGAAGGATAGAATAATACATTTTAAACTCTAAATTAAGGCTCAGCATCCATAGTACAGTGGTTACAGCACTGGTGGGTTTGAGCCCATCCTGGGCCAGCTAAACAACAATGACAAGTGCAACAAGGAAATTGCCAGGTGTTCTGGCAGGCACCTGTAGTCCCAGCTACTTGGGAGGCTAAGGCAAGAGAATCACTTAAGCCCAAGACTTTGAGGTTGCTGTGAGCTGTGATGCCATGGCAGTCTGCCGAGGGCAACATAGTAAGACTCTGTCTCAAAAAAAAAAAAAAAAAAAAAAAAAATCTAAATCAAAATTAAAAAATAGATTTTTGCACATTTTTTTATGAACATACAAATAAAGTTCTGAGAATGAAATTTATTGTATATTTTTTTCCAGATCTTGAAAATATATTCTAATGTTTTGTCACTAAGTATTCATTCATAATGTTTAATGTAGCTGATATTAGGCATACAAACCATACAAACATGAATGGTACATTGTCTGCAAAGAGCTCAGAATATGATAAGAGAAGCAGAAATAATAATTCCTATAAAAACATGACAAGGGTTATAATGGAGGAATACAAAGGATTTTAGGAGCATGGGGAAGGGGCCACTAGATTTCACATAGGCAGCAGAATGATGTTTGTATTCGTTAAGAGTAAGAAACAATATGCTAAAGGTTAAATTTTTTTTTTTTTGAAGTTTTTGGCCAGGGCTGGGTTTGAACCTGCCACCTCCGGCATATAGGGTTCGGAGCCCTACTCCTTTGAGCCATAGGAGCCACCCCTAAAGGTTAAGTTTTGTTTGGCCTTCTGAGTTTTGGCTTTTCCTTAACCTTGCTCTGTTGTAGTCATTCTACCAACGGCTGAAGAAGGTTAGACTTAGTAAAGTCTCTCTTCATGCTCAGAATGATTCTAAGAGGAAAGACAACTATTCCTTATGGATCTGGTGTCTTGTTTTTTTCAGCCCCAGGTTGCAGCCTTTGACATACTTTGAGTGTAACCTCTGACTTTGCAATGGATCTGAATTTTACTACATTTAATCTTGTATAATTTTTATAGTACTGTATTTTTACATGATTTTTAAAGCCACTATTATAAAAGTTTTATATTACCAAATGATGCCAATATCCTAGAATATTTTTTGCAAATTAATTGTGTCATTATGTATAGTTAATGAATTTAGTAGGCAAATCACTTCAATTTTTATTTTTGTGATTGGAGTACTCTCTATCATGTGTCTATCTAAGTGTTTTTGAAACATGCATATTAGTCAAGTGTCTCAGCAATGCAGGAATGTGGGTTGGTTTCCTTACTCCTCAATTAGAAGTTGTTGCTTCATGTCTTACAAGAAAGGACATTAAGTCACATAGAGAAACTGGTCCCATATTACATAGTGCAAGTGAAATAAATAAATCCAGATTAATGAATCTTACCTTAATTTCTGCCCCAAATGATCAAACAGATAGATAGATTCCTTGTCCTAATAATTAAGTCTCAGGTTCTAGCTTAGGAAGCCATTGTGCCTTCTCAGTACTAACTTTTCAAACCTTAAGATACTCAATATTCAACAAAAAGTCAATTTACAATGAAAAATATTTTTTGAGATTAGAAAAAAAGGTGGCTCAGCACCTATAGCTCAAGCAGCTAAGGCACCAGCTGCATATACCAGAGGCTGGTGGGTTCACATCCAGCCTGGGCCTGCCAAACAACAATGACAACCGCAACCAAAAAATAGCCATGCATTGTAGTGGGCGCCTGTAGTCCTAGCTACTTGGGACATATACCTGAGCTGACTGGTTTGAATCCAGCCCAGGCCCACCAAACAACAATGATGGCTGCAATCAAAAAAATAGCTGGGCGTTGTGGCAGGTACCTGTAGTCCTAGCTACTCAGGAGGCTGAGGCAGGATTGCTTGAGCCCAGGAGTTGGAGGTTGCTGTAAGCTGTGATGCCACGGCACTCTACCCAGAGCAACAGCTTGAGGCTCTGTCTCATAAAAAAAAGAAAGAAAAGAAAAAAGGAAAATTCACTAAAGTTATCTTTCTCTCTGCTTTGCAGGAATTGACAGTTTTTTAAATATTAAAACATATACCCTACTCCCAATTGTATATTTTACATGATAAAGATGTTTCTTAACTTCAGTATCGGCATGACTTATTACTGAAATCACCTGTGTATATTTGATACAGATAGTGGCTTCTGTCTTGACAAGGATCTCAGGCCTGTTGAAAGTTAGGGTGGAGGCTGAATGAGAAGACTATTGTGATTATATCTTAGACTCGGTATAGTGACACTTTGCTAAGGCTTACAAGTTCATAGACTTTCTAGGCTATTCATGTAAATTCAAGTCATTTGAGTACTCTGCAACTGACTGCGTCCTGGGTTTATCTAGAAACTGCCTCAGACTCACTTTGGACTCCTATCTCAGGGTAGCACAATTACCCATCCTTAATTATTTTGGATCTGGATGTTTTCTCTACTTTTAAAACTGGAAAAATGAAGTCTAGGATGGTCACCTTGTTCACTCTTTTAGAGTCTTTGTCCTCTTCCCTTTGGTTTCACTCATAACTCTCGTAAAAATGTAAATGTCATATGAATAGAAGATTTATTTTCAAAGCTATTAAAGGAAAATATTCCTCTGATATTTCCCTTCTGGATTGTTTTAGTAAGAAATATACTATGATAAAATATTTTTACAATCATTTTATCAAGCAAATTGTAATACTAACCTTATTACAGTCTCAGGAAGTGACAAATATTATTTTATTTTTTTGAGATTTTGACCCATAACATTTTATTTGTTTTTTATTTTTATTGTTGGGGGTTCATTGAGGGTATAAAGAATCTGGTACATTGATTGCATTTGTTAGGCAAGGTCCAGTTTATAATTGTGTCCTGCCCCCAAAAGGTGTGTCATACACCACCACCCTCCCTCCCCACTTCCCTCTCTCTGCTCTCCCCTTTTCCACCCCCTACTGTGTATGAGGTCATTAATTGTTCTTTTATCAGAATTGAGCACATAGAATTCTTGCTTCTCCATTCTTGTGATGCTTTACTAAGAAGAATGTGTTTCACTTCCACTCAGGTTAATACAAAAGATGAAAAGTCTCCATCTTTTTTAATGGCTGAGTAGTATTACATGGTGTACATATACCACAGCTTGTTAATCCATTCCTGGGTTGGGGAGCATTTAGGCTGTTTCCACATATTGGTGATTGCAAATTGAGCTGTGATTAACAGTCTAGAGCAAGTGTCCTTATGGTAAAAGGATTTTTCTTCTTCTGGGTAGATGCCCAGTAATGGGACTGTAGGATCAAATGTGAGGTCTAGCCTGAGTTCGTTGACGGTTTTCCATACTTGGTTCCAAAAAGGTTGTATTAGTTTGTAGTCCTACCAGCAGTGTAAAAGTGTTCTCTCTATATTCATTCCAGCATCTGCAGTTTTGAGATTTTGTGATGTGGGCCATTCTTATTGGGGTTAGATGATATCTCAGGGTGGTTTTGATTTGCATTTCTCTAATAGGATGATGACCATTTTTTCGTATGTTTGTTAGCCATTAGTCTGTCTTCTTTAGAGAAGATTCTGTTCATGTCTCTTGCCCATTGATATAAGGGATTGTTGGCTTTTTTCATGTTGATTCATTTGAGTTCTCTATAGACCCTACTTATCAAACTTTTGTCTGATTCAAAATATGCAAATATCCTTTCCCAGTCTGTGGCAACTGCAACAACAACAAAAATAAACAAATGGGACTTCATTAAACTGAAAAGGTTCTGTACAGCTAAGAAGACAACAAATACTATTTTTGTATTTAGTGATAGAAACATTATGGCTGACAATACAAGTGATTTTCAAATAATGATTAAGGTCCAGCTGAACTAGTCATTTGACAAGCATTTACTGAAAGTACTTGAGAAATCAGGGGTGACGATGGCAGTAATAAACCTGGCAGGATAGACTTGCCTCTTTAATGCCCAGGCCTCTTGTGTAATGCATATAATTAACAAACCATCGAAACTGCTGGAGCAACATCCTTTAACAAGGGTTAGGGAGACCTTTGTCCTCACATTTCTTAGCTAATGTTACTCTGTAAAGAGATGGCAAATAATTGAATGCTGTTGGCTTTTAAATGTTTGAGAATGTAGAGTAAAACTATAAACCTGACTGAGGGCTTGGGTGGGTATTTTTTCTTTAAAACTTTTTGCAGTCACCTCCCAGTATATTCTCACCTCCCACAGCATGCCTAGTGTGTCTGTCTTTTAGCAGGTGAAATGAAATGGTAGCAATTGATTTTTATTTCGAAATCATAAACTTGTTGAAATTATGTTCATCATTGCTAAACTTTACTGGTATAAATATTACGGAATAGAATTAAAACTATAAGTTGTTGGTAAATCAGTTTGTTCATTACACTTTCATTGACACAAAGATCAAGAAACAACTTATTCTGCATTTCTGCCAACAAATATTTCAAATAAATGTTTTTTAGGCTTGGTGCCTGTAGCTCAAGCAGCTAGGTTGCAAGCCACATATACCGGAGCTGGTGGGTTTGAATCCAGCCTGGGTCCGTCAAACAACAATGACAACTACAACCAAAAAAAAAAAAAAAAATAGCCAGGTGTTGTGGCAGGCACCTGTAGTCCCAGCTACGTGGAAGGCTGAGGAAAAAGAATTGCTTAAGCCCAAGAGTTGGAGGTTGCTGTGAGCTATGACACCACAGCACTTTACCTAGGGTGACAGCTTGAGACTCTGTCTCAAAAAAAAAAAAATATATATATATTTTTCCATTATAATATTTGCAATATTATCCATGTTATAGATCTTTAAAATATCAACTTTTGAGGAATGAAAATTATACAAGATATACCAGTAAATATGAATGCGCAACTGAAATATGAAAGCCTGGCTGAGGATTTGTTTTCAAGGAAAAAACACATAGATCAAAAGTATTTAGTTTTAATATGGTTTTGATTTAATTAACAATATAAAAGAGCCACTCTAATATACATACATAGACATGTTTAAGGATGTTCTTAGCACAAAGATTCTCAAATGTTCTTGGTTTATGGAGACTTTAATGTCTCAATAATTTTTTCATGGTGACCCTAGGAAAAAAGAAATACTGTATTATTCCATTTATTAAGCAGTTAAAGCCCAAATTTAGTGGTAACAATTTGTGTAGTGTCTGACAGATGTTGTTGTATTACCCTGAAAATTTAAAAATATTCTATAATACCCCCATGGGTTCACAGCAGCATAGCTGGGAACATGGTCCTAGCAGAATAATGGCAAAACATTGGTAATGACTTAGTATTCACTAATTGGGGGATGACTCAACAAAGGCATATCTAGATGGTGGAGTACTATATATTAGTTAAAAACAATGAAATAAATCTGTGTATGTTAATATAGAACAGTCTCTAATACATACCATTTAATGGTCTCTAATATATATCAGTAAATGAAAATTAGAAATTTGCAGAGAAATAACTGTAATATGATACTGTTTATAACACATATGAAGAGGGAAAGGAAACTCCGTGTGTGTGTGTGTGTGTGTGTGTGTGTGTGTGTGTGTTTGCAGGGGAGAAAAACTACCCTTTCCTTTGCTCATCTTAGGCCGGGGCCCTTCTATCAAAAGACAGATTAACAAGAGAGACGCATACAAATTTCAGTTTTAAGTTTTACATGACCCAGGAGACTTCAAAAGGAAACAAGAACCTAAAGAAACAGATAAACCTGAGTGTTTTTTAATAGTAGCCTTGATGAAGAGTAGAAAGTCATGGAAAAAATATGATAGGACCACGGGGATATGAGTCGAACGTAATATACTGGGGGAACTTTCCCAGGCTTGTTTGTGTTCCTCTCTGTGTCCTTGTGTCCTCAGAGATAAAGATGCTCATTTCCTCTAGGTCTGGGGAAGCGCCTCTCTCGTGAGGTCTGACCCACTCGGGATAAGGTCAGAGAATCCTTCCTGGGTTTTATGATCTGCTTCAGGAGAGAGGGATGGGGGAAGGTTGGAGAGACCCTGCTTGGTGCTTTTGATGTTTTGTCAAATTTCTTTAGCTTGAAATAGTCTGTGTACCATATTTTGGAGTAATGTGCCCTGTCTGTCTATATGTCTGTCTATCCATCCAGTCCACATAAACACACACACACACACCAGCACACATGTGGATGCATAGACAAAGGACTAGAAAATTAACTTTGAGCAATAACAACCCAAACACTTCATGGGGATGTACGGTTGAAGATAGTTGTCAGAGGGTCCTTTTGCTTAATCTGTAATGTTTGTAAATTTTATGTATGTGTGTGTTTTACTTTATTAACTCTATCAGCTTTATTTATAATTTAATATATGATGAAATTTATTTAAATATTATAAATATTTAAACATATAAGTAATTATATGTGTTACATAATTTAGTTAAGATCTGATATTCTTCTAACAGCTAATATTCTAGGATAATAATAATTTGAAGACCTAATTTACCTAAATTATAAATGGAAATTAATAGAGGTAAATAGTCAAAAACCCCATTCTAAAATCACTTAACATATATAAAAGCATTCATCTTTTATTTGTAAAAGCAAGATGTGTTCTTTTTGTTAAAAATGCAGATAATCCAAGTAAGAAAGAGGATAGTCACCAGTTCATTTCTAACTCTAGTCTTTGACTGTGTATACATCTATATCTAAATACGAGTGTACATAGTGTTTTTTTAAACTAATCACACATGAGAGCTTGCTTTTTCACTTAATATGTTTGGAGAGCGTTCTAAGGTAAGCAACTGGTCCATGTTTTCCCTGGACTTTCCTGATTTTGGCACTGAAAATCTTGAAGAACTATCTCACCTAGACTCCCAGTTCCAGACAAACCAGGAGGTTGGTTATCTGAGATCTCTAAGTCAGTTTATATGTGGCTCCCTCTTAATTTTAATAGATGCCTAGTAGTCCATAACATAGTAATACCCCAACTACTGGTCACTGAAGGTATTTTTTCCATATTTTTTCTGTTGTAAACACATAGATTTGAATTTCTATTTTATGAATTGCATTAGTTATACATAAAATATCTAAATAACTCTTTCTCTAAGAGGGAGTAATCATGAATTCAAGCCTTATAATGGTTATTAGACTGCATGTTTTTTTTGACAAGATGAATAATTTTATGGAAAAAACATTTTTTTGAGATAGAATCTCATTTTGTTGCCCTGGTTAAGTGCAGTGGTGTCATCATAGCTTACTGCATCTGAGGACTCACTTGAGTCTGGGACTCAAGTGATCCTCTTGCCTCAGCCTCCTTCTGAGTAGCTGGGGCTACAGGGATGCACCAAGGCACTTGGCTAATGTTTTTATTTTTAGTAGAGGTTGGGTTTTGCTCTTGCTCAGGCTGGTCTAGAACTGGTGAGCTCAAGTGATCTCCCATGCCATGGTGTCACAGCTCACAGAAACCTCAAACTCTTGGGCTTCAGCAATTCTCTTGTCTTAGCCTCCCAAATAGCTGGGACTACAGGAGATTACCACAACACTTGGCTATATTTTGATTGTAGTTGTTCTTGTTGTTTGGCAGGCCTGGGCTGGGTTTGAACTTGCCAGCTCAGCTCCGGTGTATGTGGCTGGTGCCCTAGAGGCTGAGCTACAGGCGCTGAGCCCCCAATTCTATGTTTTTTGTGTTATACATAGCACATGAGTTTTATGCTTGTCCCTGAGGCTCCCTGCTCTGTCAAAGGTCTTCCGTCTCTAAGTTGTTAATCCATCTGAAGTATGGGGGCGAATCGATAACCAAGCTTCTCCTTCAACAATTTTCCTTTCCCTCTTCCCAGAAATGCTATGTCTGGCTCACCAAATATTCCATTTCCTCCTCTAGCCCTACTCTGTTAAAGAATTAGAACATTCATAGAGGGAACTGTATTTGAAAAGGATGCATTTAAAGTTATGCCCCATGGAACTTTCCTGAAATCAATTAAAAATCTTAAACCTAACTGGGCACAGTTGTGCATGCCTGTAATCCCAGCTATTTGAGAGACTGAGGCAGAAGGATCACTTGTGCCCAAAAGTTTGAGTTCAGCCTGGGCAATGTCATAGTGAGAGCCTGTCTCTTAAAAAGAACCAAAAAACAACAAACAAAATGTTTGTAAGGAAACTTCATTTACTTTCCCTGACTCTGTTCTCACACATTTGTCTCCAAGTCTTCTCTAACTTTGCCTGTGAGAGTCTCCAATGAGTTTCACAGGAAACTCCAAACGTTGCCTACTGTGTAGACTAATTCATCACCAGACCTGACCTTCCTCTGGGTGCCATCTCCCTATTCTTCCTTAGTTCATTTCCCATCTCTGAGGTCTCTGGTACTAGGGTAGAAAAAGATTCTGGGTATCTCAGTAATGTGATTTTCACACCTATTGTTTCCTTAGTGGGCATGCAGACTTCTTTCTGCCTTTAGGCTTTAGCTATAGCTGATTTCTGGCATTCTGTCAATATCACATCTTCCTAGCCACCTTCCCCAACCTTCTAATTGAATGAGACCCCCAGATAGGGTGGCCAGATCAAATACAGGACGCTGAATGAAATATGAATTTCAAATAAATAACAAATACTTTTCTGCAAAATATGTCCCATGTATTTCATGGTAAACATTTACACTAAAAAAAATTATTTACTATTTCTCTGACATTTAAATTTAACTCAGTATCCTATATTTTTATTTGCTGAGTCTGGGAACCCTACTTCTATTCATTTTCTTATTATAATATTCTGTTGTTATTTTCTCCTTGCATACTTTATTTTTTCTTGTTGATTTAGTGGTTTATGTGTTTAAGGTCTGTGGTTTGGTTCTGGACTATAAGGTTCATGAGAATAGAAACCTCCTCTGTCCTGTTCCCCTCTGTATTCCCAGAACCTAGAATATTGCTTAGTATATAACAAATATTAATACATGCTATTCAGCAGATGCCTATACATCTTTCAAAGGACAACTGTTCATACTGAAGGATAGTACGATTTAGCTTCAAATATTCTCTAACTGCCCTGTACTTTGTAAGAAACCTCACCTTTCTTGGAGCTTTATTATCACATAATTACAGACAGTGTAGTTTTATCTCTTGCTGCTACCAGTTGTGCCCTTCTGTCCTTTCAGGGAAAAAAATGCCGGGGTTGGGGGGTGGGAAGTAATCCATTTTTATTATAGAAAGAAAAGCTTTGAAGTGCCTATTGTCTTAAAAAAAACCCCACTCTATTACATTTGGTAATCTTGGTGAAGAAAAGGGAAGTAATATATTTCATTATATGTATTTTAACCTTTCTTCAAAATTTTAATGAAAACATTAAAGAATATATCACATTTTAATTTGCAAGAGATTTTTAACGTATTAGGTGGTCCTTGGGTTAACTTTAAGTACATTTTGGCAAAAATATCATAATAACCTTCTGCTATCTATGCATGTTTTTGAACTTTTTGTAAATGTGGCATTATATATAATTCATGAATTTTAAAAAACTTTAAAAAATTGTTTTTAAGTTACTAGGTTTCTTGGTAGTTTAAGGAAAGGTTAATCAGTATGTTTTTGTTTCATACTAGTAAATGATTATTTTTCTGAATATATGTTTCTTTGGTATTTAAGTTCCAGAGACGGCTGACATAAACTTTTTGGTCTTTTTCTCAAGATGGTTACACATGTTTGGGTGGAGTTAGCTAAGTGGTCTTTAGGAAAAATGATCTAAGTGAAATTAAAATTGAGCAGTTACAAGGGGAATCTTTTCACTATGGGCTGATTATGAAAAGTTCATGTCCTCTTTTTCTTCATTTTCAGGAATCAGAGGATTTTAAGTTACATAACAGTTTCTAAAATGTGCTCTGATTATTTACAGGAAGATGTTGTCAAAATTGCAAGGGGGTTTTGATCTATGTCCAGTTGCTTGTTGCACAACAATCCGATTATTGAGACGATGAGGATTGCCAGGGAAGAAAGGAATTTTAATACAACAGATGTCTTGCAGGGACAACTGAACAATAGGAGAAATTTCCTCAAATCTGTCTCCCCATCTAAGGGAGATGATGGGCTTTTAAAGGAGGGGCCAAATGTATTGGGGCAGGCCCTGGGGTGTCTCATAAGAGGCTCTGGCATATTGGGGGCAGGTCATGGGGAATGGTGAATCTTGTCATCAAGAAGTCTTGATGGGGGAGTCTTCATAATCTCAGCTCCTTTGTTTTGTAGAAAATCCATAGTTTCAGTAAAATGTGGTGATTTATGCCTATAATCCTAGCATTTGGGGAGGCCAAGGCTATCACTTCAGGCCAGGAGTTTGAATCCATCATTTCTGGGAAACATCTCAAAGGATCAAGTATTCAGTTAAGGAAGAGGCTTATAAAAAAACATACAGAAGTTCACAGATCTTATTACAAAACCTCCATTGGTGATAGCAGTGGGGTGTGTGTGTCTGTGTCTGTGTGTAGGTGTTTAGGTATGTGTAGAGAACCCAGAAAAGCACGAGTTTGATGACTTTGATAGATTTTAACTCTCCAGTGAATTTCTCCACATGAAAAATGTAATGTATCAATATTTTGCTCCCAAAACACAGATATTGGACATCAACAATCAAAGCATCAATGATTATTTCCCAAGCTTCAGAAATCCACCTGATGATCACTGGGGATGTCAAATTGTGGCCTCTTTCAGAACAACTGCTAAAGCTGGCTCAGCATAATCAGAAGGCGTCCCTCCCTCCTTCTCAGGCCCTGAGAGCAACTAGGTTTTGCTTGAATGAAAGGCCGAAGAGCAGGAAGCTGGTAAGAGGTTGTAAAGAGTGGACGTTGGGCTCCACCAGAGTTCCACACTGGTATCTTATCCCGTCGTATGCTTATCTTTTGCTCTGTGTGTGTGTGTGTGTGTGTGTGTGTGTGTGTGTCCACGCATGCGCAAGCACATTAGCTGATGAAACCCCCTTCCTGTTGCTCAGGGACAGAACTAAGCAGGGTGGGTGTAGCTTTGGAGGGTTCGGAAATCCAAGAATCAGCTTCCTTTCCCACTGCTTTCCGCTGAGTCAGTTCACAGCAGAGTACACTTCAGGATCTAGAGGCCTTTGTGTTCAGATTATTTTACTAGCTACAGATGCCACGCCCTTGTGCTACACAAACAGAACACTTTGTCCTTCCCTAGGTCTGGACTTTGACCTCAGCCCTGGGATTTCAAAGCTGCCTCACAGAAGCTTGCCTATTGTGATATAAAGTGTTGTGCTGAGTTTCCCTGGTTTTAGGTGTTATAAATAACAGTTTTACAACTGTCAGCTCAGTGGGTCACCATGCTAGTGAGGCTTTTGAACAGTAGTAGATCCTCTCTTTTAAAACAGGTTCAGAAATCCATGTTAATAAATGGTTATTATGGCTCGGTGCCTGTGGCTCAAGTGGCTAAGGTGCCAGCCACATACACCTAAGGTGGCGGGTTCAAATCCAGCCCGGGCCTGCCAAACAACAATGATGGCT
>NW_003852400.1:30350551-30366784 GCF_000181295.1 Otolemur garnettii
TTTTTTTTTTTTTTTGAGACAGAGTGTCGCTGTCTCCCTGGGTAGAGTGCCACAGTGTCATCATAGCTCACAGCAGCCTCAGTGTCTTGAGCTGAAGCGATCCTCTTGCCTCAGCCTCCCAAGTGGCTGAGACTAGTGGCATTGGCCACAATGCCTGGATAGTTTTTCTATTTTTTAAATAGAGACAGGGGTCTCACTCTTGCTCAGGCTGGTCTCTAACTCCTGAGCTCAAGCAATCCACCTGCTTTGGCTTTCCAGAGTGCTAGGATTACAGGTTTACGCCACCGGGCCCAGCCTATACATTTATTTTTTAACAACGTGTATCCATTTATAGCAAATACCTATGTTAGGAAAGTAAATGACCATTGGTCTATATAGGCAGGTGTAGGATGGAAGGAGAGTAAGCTTGGACACTGAGCTGTAACTGGTAATCTAAGTCTTCTGCCTCCCAGTCTGAAAGCAATCATCTTCCTGAGACTGTAATTGTACCCCTTTCCTCCTCAAACCCTGTTACAGGCCCAAATGCATATTAAGTAACATTACATTTTGAACTCAAATAATAATATAACTACCTTTTATTGAATAGTGACTGCCTGGATTATATGATAATCTAGGTAATCATTTTCTTCTTTCATTCTCAACAAAACTTTATGAAGTTAACTTCTTTAATCCTCTTCCCTAGTGACAGAAGAGAGGCTCAGGGGTGTTAAATCTCTAGACATGGCCACATGGCTAATAATGGGGAGAACCGGGTTTCTAACTGACTGTGTAGTCTCCAGAGCTCAAGATCTTAACCAGTAAGAAATTCAGCCCATTAATTACAACAGCAGCCTTGGCATAAAGGAGGGCTTGGGGTTCAGTTTGGTCAAACGAGGGGAGCAGAGGCCTTGCTTTGAAGTGCTGATTTAGGATGCATGCTGCTTTTATTTAGGTGGGGGTAGGGAGAGTGCCGATAGAATCTACTGGGCAGCTTAGCGCCTGTCTCCACTAGTGCAACAAGCTCTGACCTCCACAGGATTTGGCAGAATCCCCATTGCCTCTTCTGTTGCTTTCAGCCTTGCTTTGCAAAATGATTTGGGATGACATTTTTATTCCAGCCAAGCAGATCTTAATGAAGTCTCCCTTTTTACAGTTAGACACCCCCCTCCCTGAAATGGACATTCTCTATCATCCAACAAACTATATTCTAATCCTTTTTCAAAGCGAGTCTTAGAAAACATTCATTATGACATTTTGCTATAATCTCACACTTAGATTAGTCCTACCAATTTCAGTTCTTATAAAAAATACTGTAAACCCACATATTCCTGTTCCCTTTTTGGTAATAAAACCCAATTGGGTCTGTTTGAGACATTTTTTAAAAAATTTGGTTAGTGTATGCATCTTTTAAAATTTTTTTTATTTTAGGTATAAGACTTTATCATCCCCAATCAATATAAATATCATTCCTGTGGTAAGACCTCAAGTTGAATCTAAATAGTTCTGAGAAGTGTTAACTCTTAACATTTTATTTTTTGCTAAGATTGATCTGATTAGCTCACACCTTCTGGTCACACTATTGTCCTGCCTCTGTGATTCCATAGTCATCTGATTTTCTTTCTCCCTTGCTTGTTGTTCCTCCTGGCTCTCCTTTGCTAGTTTTTCCTTCTCTACTCAATTGCCAACTGCTGTAGCTGGGACGTGGCTTTCTCCTCTGTACATTCTCTGTGTCTCGCTGCCATGAGTTAAAAAACATCTCTATGCTGATGGGTCTAAAATTTCTATCTTCAGCCCTAACACTTCCCCTAGTTCCGTATGTCTAATGTACATCTCCTATTGTAGGTACAATGAAAGTTGTCACTTGTACATAGGGCTTTTAATTTTCATTCAAAACTATCCCCTCCTCACCACTCTTCCCCATTGAATTAAATCTCTTTTTATCCTGTTTTACAAGCTATTTCATGGTCTCTTTTTGTCTGTACCTCTCCACATCTCTTCTATCCCTTTTTCTTTCTACAGACTGGTCTTTCTTCCATGTGATACTTTCCAGTGCTGGTGACCAGGTCTGGATCCCAACTGCAGCCTTGGTCTGAAAAAATCCCTTTGGACCAGCTGGTGTCAGCTGTAAATCCTGATCTATAACAGCCAGCCTGGGTATGGGTGGGGCAGTTTTCTGAGACGGCAGTTGGTGGTGAGTGGGTTGGGCAGGATTCCTAATGGTGTTTACAGTCTTACAAACTTTCAAGAGATTTTAATATTCATGATTTCCTGGACTTCATCACTCATGTACAGAACTAGAAAGGATCATGCCTTTACCAGTAGTGATTGTAGTCCGCTTCCTTTACTGCTCTCTCATTTCTTTCTTTTTTTTTTTCTTATTGGTTAAGAAAGAACTTGGACTGTATGATTTCCCAGACCTCCTTGACATAAGGCCTTTTTCTAAAATCAGGCAGGCAGATTTTATTTTATCTTATTTCTTCTTTGAAAATGCAGGCCTAATTAGACAACATGCACGTGCCAAGGAGACCTTTTGGGGGTAATCAAATACACTCGGAGATGTGATGACTAAGTAACCTCAAATTCAACCAGATTCTGTTGAAAGTGATTTAATTATAACCTTTATCATAGGAGCCTGAGTAACTGGGAGCGGGCAGGAGAGCACAATGACGGGAATCTCCAAACAGAAAAGAAATCTAGTGAGAGTAAAACAATAAAGGAAAGACTCTTAATTTTGACCATTAAGAATCTGAAGGATGATAAAGATTCCTTTGGCCCAGATCTTTGGCCATGCTAAGTCAGGGCACTCCAGGAGACCTGTTTTATACCCTATAATCTGTCTTTCTGAAGCATAGCGGCATTCATGCTTCTTGCTACAAAGTGGCAGGGAAAAGCCTCTGTCTTGGTGAACTGGAATTATTCATCTTTTTCTTATCACTTCAGTTTCCTAAAAGTAATTTTCAAACGGAAATCTACTTTCTTGAGGGGAGGGGGTTGGAATGGGCCTTCCTGTCTAGCAAGGTGGCTATTTCCATTCAATAATTGCATAATTGTTATGGAAATTCCCTTTTAAAAGTATTATTAAGAAAACTGTATAAAATTATCCTCCAAACTTTTTAAAGAATACCCGTGTCATACTAAGCTTAAATGATGTGAAAATTTTTTTTCTGTGACTTTGCTGCCATTAGAGATAAATGAAAACAATTATGTTTTAGTAGCTTGTTTCTTCACAAAATGACCATTGTTCTTATCGTTCCTCTTGGATTGGTTTTTGTCCCTTTGATGATAGAATTCTTTACATGGTAGCTGTTTTGATTCCTCAAAATGTCACGCTATGAAAGATGAATGGTACAACTGTAATTTCCTCACCTTTCCTCTATTATTTAATCCAGATTATACATGAAAACTGAGGAAAGACATAGGCAGTGGGAAATAGCCACAAACATATGACAACTACTGAATTAATGAAGGATGAATCGTAAAATAGTTTTATACTAACTAGGTAAGCTCTAGCAGTTTCTAGTACAGAGATAATGACTATGGGGAAGATTCAGATATGGGCTCTAGTTCTGCTTTCTCCTTATCCTTAATGGCTCTTCTATTTTTTTTTTTTTTTAAATAATGGGGAGGAAAAGAATCACTGATAAAGCTTTGAAATTTTCCTAGTAGAATTATAGACTTTCTCAGAACTTCTCACTCTGGATTGAGGTCCCTGTGGTCAGAGGAGTTTGTGGATCACTGTGGCACCCATACTTTGCAATTTCACCCCTGGCTCAGACCTCTTTTTAAGCACCAATCCCACATCCCCAGCCACCATTATACCACGTCCTCCTGGAAGTTCCACAGGCAATTCAGACTCCAGAACTTAACTCCCAGTCTTTCCACATCTGCTTTCCTCCCACTGATTTCCTACCAATGATCCTGTAACCCAAGTCAGAAAATTGTATTCATCTCAAACACCTCTCTGTGTGTTCCTACCCTCCGACCCTGATTCCAGCCACCCGGTTCTTTCTGTTTCATGCCTTTCTGATCTCTCTGACATGCCCCCTTTTTTCTCTCTGGTTACTCAGGACACTGACCAGGCTCTCACGTGGTCTGCTGGCCACCACTCTCCTCCTCTTCCTGAAATTCATTTTCACACTATTGCCATAGATTCTCTACACAAGTCTGCCCAGGAAATGCCCATGTTTAAAATGCCTGATGGTTCTTCTTCAGGATAAAGTTCCCACCTCTGCTCTTCTCGCTCACATCTCCTGGCTCCCTTAAATGAACTCTGTACTTGTGAAGTTCCCTGAAATAGATGGTCTATCTTTCCATCACTGCGCAGATGGTTTTGCTGGAAACACCCTTCCCACCCTTGTGTGATTGGCCAATATTGGCCTCATCTGAGGCTGAACTCCTGCGTAACCTCCCTGGACACTGGCATCTCCACCTTCCCGAGTAATGTGTTCCTCTTTTGTGTTTCCTGAGTGTCTGGCTCTGACACAACACTGAAAGGCGATGTGACACTCTATAGGTGAAAGAGCATTTGCCGCTGGAATCAGGCAGACCTGGATTTGAATTATGGGTGTGTCATGTACTGACTATAAACCTAGAAATACACTTTCATCTCAACAGACCTTATTTTTTCTCATCTGTAGTTAATAATACCGCTAATACCTGCCATATTACAAAGTTTGCCATTTCTCTGTGGAGGCTTCTCAGGCCATATTCAAAAGTGAAATATTTTTAGGCCTCTACCAAGTGTTTCTACCCAAATTCTTAAACCTAGGGTCAGCCTTTCCTCTAGCAGCAGACGGCCCATAATATCTCTTGAATCTTCCCACTTCTTTTCAACCGGGTTGCCACATGGCCCAGTCTAAGCCATAGTAATCATTTGTCAGAATTCCTGTAATAAGCATCTAGCTCATCTTCTGGAATCCATGGTAGATTCTAATTAAGCATAGGCTCTGAAGTCCGGCTTCTACGTTTCAAATTCCCTGCTTGTCAAAACCTTGTTTAACCTCCGTTTCTTTTGCTATGAGATGGGGATACAGGAATACCTACTTTAAGGGGTTTTGTAGGGAGTTGTAATTCATATAAAGCCTTTGTATCGTGCGGGATACATGAGGGGCTCACAGTAAGTTGCTGGGATCCACTCATACTCCCTCCGGCCCATCAGCTGCTCAACAGGTGATCTCTAGAACTGCAGACTGAGTCAAGTCATAGTTCCCATAGAAACCCCTCACTGCCTTTTGATATCTTTATTTATTTCATTTTCTCTTTTTTTCCACCTGGCTTTTGATATCTTAAGAATATAGTTGCCCTTTTGATGACTTTAGAATATACTTATCCCTTGGTACCACTGGGGATTGGTTTCACGAGCTCCCTTATTTCTGCCTTTCCCCTTCTCCCACAGACACCCAAATCCCAGGATACCCAGTCCCTTGTGTAAGATGGTGTAGTATTTGCATATAACCTACGCACATCCTTCCATGTACTTCTTATTTTTATTTTTTCTTGTATTGACACATAATATTTTACATATTTCTGGGATGCATGTGACTATTTGTTACATGCATAGAACGAGTAATGATCCAGTCAGGGTATTTGGGGTATCTATCAAATCAAGTATTTACTATTTCTATGTGTTAGTAACATTCCAAGTTTCCTGTTTACCTTAAGTTACCTCTTGATTGCATCTAGGGCTTTCCACTTTTCATTAGAATTTTCTCTTCTCTAACCTATGGCTATGCCACCCCTGACCCCCTTGTCCCCCAGCCCTCTTATTTAGAGAATCCACCCCTCCATTAGTATGTTCTATTGTTGTTGTTTATTTGTTTTAACTTCAATAGGTTTTAGGAGAAAAAAAAACTTCCTTTGGGTGGCCCCTTCCTTTGGTTTCTTTTCTTTTTTTTTTTTTTTCCAGTTTTCAGCCAGGGCCAGGTTTGAACCTGCCACCTCTGGTATGTGGGGCCAGCACCCTACTCCTTGAGCCATAGGCACCACACATGGATTCACTTTCACTTTTTGGTACCAATTGCCAGACTTGTAATTTCATTCTTTGGCCCTTATTCCTATATTCCACTTTGGTGCTGGGAACACATTTGCCTTCTTCACAGTTACGTTCCCCCAGTGCCTGGCACGCAGAACACACTGGCAATATTCATGAGTGAATGTCTATGATAATCAAAATGTTAATAATTTCCCATTTCTCCTTTGCATATTTTTCTCTCTTAAATCTTAAATCAAATTGTATTTTCTCTAGAATCTCACTTCAGCTATTAGATATATATTAGTGTTAAGGAAAAACAACCAACGTCTTAAAAATCCTGAGATTTCTATCAGAGAAATGTCTATGTCTGCAAAATTTTCCTTAGAAAATAAGTTCTCAGAGCTTATACATTTTTGGTATTCAAAAAATAAGTTATTTATTCAATAAAATTGAGTGTTCTTGATTATAGAAACATTACTTCATCATGTACAGTATATTAATAGACTACTTAAATATCACAAAACTGCTTTCAGACTTCCTTTTGTCTTTTTTTTTATTGAGCTGGGATCTTGCTCTGTTACTAGGCCAGAGTGCAGTAATGACATCTGAAGCTCAGGGCAACCTCTAACTCAGGGGCTCAAGTGATCCTCCTGCTTCAGCCTCCCAGGTAGCTGGGCTACAGGTGTGCATCACCACAATGCAGGCTAATTTCCTATTTTTTGTAGAGACAGGGTTTTGCTCTTGCTCAAGCTGGTCTGAACTTTAGGCCTCAAGCAATCCTCCTGCCTTGGCCTCCTAAATTTCTAGGATGATAGGCTTGAGCACCACACTCGGCCTCAGATGTATTTTTACCCTTAAAAAGGGATATTAGGTTTTATTTGGATAGAAGGACTGAATATTTTATAAAATGTATTTAATTAAGTTCTGACCTTTGCTGCTTTTCAATATGATAGTTTATAAACATAGAATTGATGACTCTGTAAGCCAGTAGAAATTTCGGGATCTATTGCTTTAAAACTTTCAGGACCCCTTAGCTCGTTTTGAGTTTTATGCCTTATTTGTAACAAACAAGAGAATCTCTAGTGTTTTCTTTCTACTTGCCCCACACCTCAGATTGTCTACAGCTGCGCCTTCCCTTAAGTTGTTGCTTACTTGACTCCTCATCCCCGCAGCTTCTCCCACACAGCTGAAACAAATGCGCGAGGATCTCTTTAGATCCCACCCGCTTAATTAGTTATACTCCTTTACTGCTGGCTTGGGTCCTGGGCACCCATCCCAGCACCCACATTGTTACCAAGATTTTTAGCCTACGGTAGTGGTTATAAATAACCTATTTATATCTACATTTAAGTTTCAAAGAGAAAAAGAAGTGTTGCTGTTGGTAAGTTCAGAAATGAGGTTTGGTGAGGAATGTAATTCTGTAGGACTGTGAACCAGCCGCTAGACTGAAGATCTGAAGAGAGAAACATAGGTCTTTGCTGCTTCTGTGGTGGCATAAGTCTTGATACCTGTGGCCCTCACATCATTTATTTCATGTAGTCCCTCGGTGCCTCTTCTCCCATTATGTCCATAGTAAATAATGATTTAATAGATTGCCGTATCTTGCGTGTTTAATGTATATGTCACAAAGCTATCTCACATCTTCTAATTATGTAATTTTGAAATGAAGAAACTGCACATCAGAACGGTTATGTAAGGTGCCCATATTCTCCCGTACAGTAAATTGTGGGGGCTGGTGTTCAAATGCAGACCTTCCCAAACTGCAGGGCTGTTCTCTTTCCAGGGTATCTGACTGCTTATCTTCAACATGCAGAGAAACACAGCTCTGTAACCAAGTAGTTGATTTCACAAACCACCCATCATTTTTCAGATCCGCTGCAGCTCCCCCAACCTCTCCATTCCATGACATAACCTCAAAGACTCCTGTTTCATCAGCTTTCCCCACTATTCCATACCTCCCTGCACATTTTTTGGAGGGATTGTGCCATCAAGGTATTGTTCCCTTAAGTAATAAGACTACCAGAGCTGGCTTTGTTTATAATAAAATAGTCGATTTTTATACAAAAAAGAAATTGAGAAGTCCTCAGCCAAAACCACCTTCACAGAAAGGCTATCAATAGAAATTTGCTCCTTTGATTTTACAAGTCGTTCAGAGCTATTTAATTGGCCTGGAAGGGTTAATAATTCTTTCCACTATTTAACTTAAACTAAGAATCAATAGCTTTCCTTCTACAGATAAGATCTGCGATCAGCTTTCCTGAATTCTAATGCATGGTATGGTAGGATGGAGTGGGTGGGAAGGGGAAGATAGGTGGAGGTGGGCATTAAGATATTAATGAAGTTCAGTTCTGGAGTACAGCCCTTTCTAGGGAGAGCAGTTCTAGATCAAACATTCTCTTGTAATACTGAGACTGCCAGAGTTCCACTAAATCTGCTGTTCCTCAAGAGCAGGTTACTGTGATACATAAGGAAAATCGCTACATCTCAGTCTTGAAGATAAGATGCTGTTATGCCCCCAAAATTCCCCCAAGTTGCCCCAGCAGACAAATCTGAGACACACTCCGATATAAAAAAACAAGAGGTGAGTTTTATTCAAGCCCGGGCCTGGTCTCTCCTGGCATGCAAGCCGAGGAAGAGCCCCGAAACCGGGGTAGAGCAAGTTTTTATGGGGTACAGAAAGCAAGAAGGGTAGGGTCCGTTAAGAGTACACGCTTGATTGGTGGTTGGTGATTTCATTAGTAAAGGAGGATTTGCATTGGTGGTTGGTGATTTCATTAGTAAAGGAGGATTTGCATTGGTGGTTGATGATTTCACTAGTAAAGGAGAATTTGGATTGGTTCAGGTGAAGGGTGGGGTGTTTCTTAACCGGGGCTAGAGGTGGTGTAGCCTAATTAGGTAGTTGAAGGAGAATACCTGAATTTCAAGGAAGTAGATACCTATTGCCTATTATTGGAGCTGTTCAAGGGAACTGATACTTATTGCCTATTATGGCAGCTGTCTGCCTTAGGTGACTCAATTCAATGGCTTAATGGCTGTGCAACCAGGGGTAGGGGAGGCAGCAGGGAGTGATCCTGCAGGTTTCACTGGTAGAGGTTGGGGTGGAAGGGCTATGCGGTAAACAGCTAGGAATGGGGCTTGTACTGTGGCTTGTGCTGTGAACAACAAAATGGAGCTAGTTTGGCTCTCACAATGCCTCCCAGTTTTGCTATGGGCAACCACTGAACTCTGGAAAAGTGATATTGCATTCCCATCTTTACCCACAAGTACTTCCACAGCAGAAACACTTCCATATGAGCATATTTTGCCTCATTCTTTCTAAATTCTATTTATATCTTGGTGAGAAATTATTAGGTTGCATATTACAAAAGCCTAGTTGTAGAGAGTAGGCTGTGAGACAGCAGAGCCCTCACAGCCTGGGGAACATTCAGAGAATGAACCCCCAACTGCTTCTCCTCCATTCCTGAAACAGCCATTTTCCTTTCTTCATGTTCCCTCTGCCAGAAGTCAGGTAGCCCTTTCTGTCTATATTTATCTATGCAGATCCCTGAGCTCTCTCCCTTCTTTCTCCTTGTCATATGCTAACACAGTTGAGTAGTAACCACTAAGTCACATAGTTTTTCCTTTGTTCCGTTAACTATGCAAAGATCCTTGAGCTCTCTCCCTTCTTTCTCCTTGTCATATGTTAATGAAGTTGAGCAGAAACTATTAACAAGATAGTTTGTCTTTGTTAAATCATTTACATTTTCATATTGTATTATAAGATCGAAACTATGTATTTTGTTTATGCTACTTCCCCATTTTGGGTATGTTACTTCCCCCTGGACAACTCTGTACAGATCCTATAAAATAAGGCTGATTTTGTGCTTTGGTGTGAGCTACAGTCAGTCCTCCTGGTCCCATGCTTTATTTCCATGTCTTCTCTTGTGCTGTATTTTCCTCATTCCCCACCAATTCCACTCTGGTTTGCTCCCCTTTGCAGCGCTGGTTCGTGACACCTAGTCAACCTAGTTTAGGAATTTTCTCATAAGCATGGTGGGGACTCTCTTAAAAAGAAAGTGCAGGACAGATAGCTGGCCTTGTGTGGACGTTAGTCAGGAATTGACTTTTCTCTGTTTTTCTCCCTCTCTGGGGCCATATGCTATTTTGTCTTTTTGGTCTCTGGAGACTAGAACACTTCCAGAATTTCTATAGGGAGGGTGTAGGTACAACAATTTGTGGTAATTGTAGCAGAGATGCTATGAAAGTTGTACAGAAGCAGCAAGCAAACTTTTGTATATTAATCTGGTATGATAGTGGGGAGTGTAAGCCACTGCTGGCACACCATCGCATATCCCCATGTGTATGGCTTATCTGTGAGAATCCTGGCAGATGACTCAATGGGATCCGTCAGTGTCCCAGCTCCAGGTTCCTTAGGCTAGAGGATACTTGCCCCAATTTCAGTTTTATCTTGTGAAAAACACTGGGGCTTACTCCATGTTGATGTTTCCCTCCTCGTCCGGAGTGGTGTTTCAGCCCAGAACAAGAAAGACTGGCACCAGGATGCTGGTGATTTCTATACTAAATCATAGAGAAGCTTGGGGGTCTTGTGCTGTCCCAGATGTTATCTTAGCACCTTGGTATTTCTTTTTTGTTCATGTGAAAGACAAAGCTGTGTCCTGACTTAGTGTGCAAAACAAAACACCAGCACCATCAGTAAAAGCCTTCCTGAAATCCCCTGAACCAGACAGCTCCTATTTCCTTTGCCTCCATTCATTTCCTGACAGCCGACCTTCTGCCTTTCTGAACGTTTTTATTGTAATTTACTAAAAAAACAAGTTTCTATATATACTGCCTCTTAGCTTGCTGACATCATCCTTGGAAGGTAGTGTCTTAGACAGACATAACATCCATGTAAATTCTTTAACATGATTAAATTTTACACATGGGTACATACACACACCTAGATGTACTTAAACAGTTAACTGTTCATTACACTTTAGAAAGCGTAGATATACAATTGTTAGCAAAATGATATACCTTTTATCTTCAGAGTTTTATTTCTAAATGATAACAAAAACTTTAAAGCACTTGCACACTTAGTGTGAGAACACCATTTTCTTTCCTCTGCAACTTCCAGAAGGAAAGCAGACTACCTTTTTTTTTCTTTTCTTAATTTTAGAACTCATGTCTATTATTAAGGTTGCGTATTTATTGGTGGCATTTCTGACAATTTGCTACAACAAAACTGGAGATGCTTGGCTCTTCCTTCCTTTCTTTTTTTTGCCACACTTTTCTAATCACTTGCCTAAACTTATTTCTTTTCTTTTCTTTTTTTTTTTTTTTTGAGACAGAGCCTCAAGCTATCCCCCTGGGTAGAGTGCCGTGGCATTACAGCTCACAGCAACCTCCAACTCCTGGGCTCAAGCGAGTCTCCTGCCTCCGCCTCCCAAGTAGCTGGGACCACAGGTGCCCGCCACAACGCCCGGCCATTTTTTGGTTGCAGCCGTCATTGTTGTTTGGTGGGTCCGGGCTGGGGATTCGAACCGGCCACCTTAGGTGTACGTGGCTGGCGCCTTAGCCGGTTGAGCTATAGGCGCTGAGCCGCCTAAACTTATTTCTTGTGTCGTTCGAACACTTTATCCAGAACTCACTTTTCTGGGTTCCCTCTTCTAGGTAAAAGAAGATCTCTTCCTCCTCCTTCATCTTCTGCCTGCAGTCTAGCCCAAAATGTGTGTGATCTTTAAAAACAAAAACAAAACTAAGCCACACAAGCTCGCAGCAGCAGCTCTGGCCAGGATCCAGGATTCCATTAGCCAGATACTGCGTGGCCTCTGGCCTCGGCCCGGCCCAGCCCACAAGCTGCTCCAAGTGTTAGGGGAGGAAGCAGCTCTGCCCTCTTTGGGTGTCAGGTTGTCTGAGCAGGGTCAACAGTAGGTTAAGACTGGCAATGGGGTAAACCTATTGTTATGCAAATAGTTGGTAATGCATATTTGGCCTGTATTAGTTGCATTACAAATAAATTAAATTTAGTGGTGTGTATTTAAAATTCCATTTTACAAGTTTATTATTATTTTTTCTTCTTAGAACAGTTCAAACAAAACTGCAACCACTTTTGGATAACTATAGCTGAGCAAGAAATAGTTTAGCGGAAAGCTAAAAATAGTTGTCTTCTTTCAGTTTTTTTCCTTGTTTATTTCCAGAAGACTTGCCAGTAGACTTGGGATTATAGTCTGAAGACTAAATTAATCAAATGAAACGATGACAAATGCAATGATTAGCATTTTATTGCACTGAAAAGGCAATTGCTGTCTTCTATATTTGGATTTCTGAATTTTTAAGAGTCTCTCAGTGGTTTTGTGTTACTCTGCACAAAATGAGCAAAAGGATCAATGTCTGAAAAATATACAAGCCTAAAGTTATATTTTTGAGAGGACATTTCAATTTATAAAACTCATACATGTAAAAGACTTCCATTTGCTATGCACTTTGACATATGTTTTCAGTTACTCTTCCAAATAACCTGCACAGCCCTTAGAATGTGCTGTTCATGAAAACCAAGACTTTGGATTTCTCCTCTGTGGCGGACACTGCTCAGAGAGGATGACGGGGAAGAAATCACCCACTCAAGGATCCGGAACATGCCAAGATTGTGCTGATGCTTCATACACAGAATCTGATCTCATAACAGCCCTTCTTCCACCTCACCGTCACCTCTCCTCACCCCAAATTAGAAATTATTTTTATCGTATTTTACAGAATAATGTACTGAGGTTCCAGTGAAACCTACCCATTCTTATTTAACATTTTTTTTCTTTTTTTCGCTAAGCTATACTACCCCCAAAATTATATGCTTAAGATTGCACAGCCTCTAATGGACAGATCTAGGACATTTATCCATATGTTATGTCTCCAAGTATAGTCTTTTTTTCTACCAAATATCAACTGTTATTGTAAGTTTTAAATTTTATTTATTTACTTAGAAAGAGTCTCACTATGTTGCCTTTGGTAGAGTGCTGTGGCATCACAGCTCACAGCAACCTCAAACTCTTGGGCTTAAGTGATTCTTTTGCCTCAGCCTCCCAAGTAGCTGGGACTACAGGTGCCCACCACAACACCCAACTATTTTTTTGTTGTTGTTGTCATTCTTGTTTAGCAGGTCTGGGCCAGCTTTGAACCCGCCAGCCCCGTGTATGTGGCTAGTTCCCTAACCATTGAGCTATGGGCTCCAAACCAATTGTTATTGTAATTTTTTAAATCCATCATTCTCCAAGCATTGAAGAATAGGGAGGGAGACATTATATGTCTGGGCTAAAATAGATAGCCAAGTTGTGGAATCATCTTAAGGGTTCATCAAGAATGAATGATTAAAGAAAACGTGGTGTATATAACATAACTATTCGGCCTTCAAAAAGAGGGAAATTCCGTCATTCATAACACTATGGATGGATGTGGAGGACATTATGCTAAGTGAAATAAACCATGCACAGAAAGAGAAATACCACATGTTCTCACTTCTATGTAGAATGGAAAACAATCAAACTCATAGAAGCAGATGGCAGAATGGTGGTTAGCAGAGGGTTGGGGAATGGGGAAATAATGGTCAAAGTTAGACAAAAGGAATAAATAATAAGTATTTGAGATAATGGGTATGTTAATTAGTTTGATTCAACCATCCCACCTTGTATCCACTATTACAGCATCACATTATAACCCATAAATATGTAAGATTACAATTTGTCAATATTCAATAAAATAAAGATAATTTAGGTTTTGCTTTGGGAGATCTGTGAGAGTCTTGAAGGAAGACTCATACCCCTTTCAGTCAGATTAGAGAGGGCAAGAAAACAGCATATACCCCCCAAAGTGGCATGGCTTTCCCAGCCAAGTGGGAAAACAGAAGTTAGATTTTCATGATCCCTGTGTTTTTTAGTTCACGCTTATCTGACAATTCTTGATTCTTCCCCTCTTAGGGAACACCCTTTCTTTGGGCCAGGTGCAGTAATCCTAGCATTCTAGGAGGCCGAGGTGGGTGGATTTCTTGAACTCAGGAGTTTGAGACCAGCCTTAGCAAGAAAGGGGCCCTGAAAAAAATAGCCAGGCACTATGGCAGGTGCCTGTAGTCCCAGCTACTGGGGAGACTGAGGAAAGAGGATGACTTGAGTCCAAGAGTTTGAGGTTACTGTGAACTATGTTGTCACAGCATTCTAAGGAGGGTGACAACATGAGACTCTATTAAAAAAAAAAAAAGAACTGCTCTTTCTGTAAGATCCATTTCTTTGTTACCCTCCTCATTTCTTTTCTCCTTACCCTTGAGTCACTGTGGACCTCAGTCATTAGAGAAAGCTAGGGGCTGCTGGCTTTTAAAGCTTGGAGCAAAGGGTTAGCATCAAGGGAGACTGACTTAAAGGTCATATGCATCAATACCATGTGTTGACTTGGTGTCCTGAGTTTCAGTTTAAGAGGGCGTCCTGTTCACTTTATACAAATATCCCTACTAGGTTGTTTCTACTGTGAACTTGAGTTGGGCAGAAGGAGGACTATGCTGACACAGTTGGAATAAGTCACACTCTGTCTGCTGGAAGTAAGACAGATATAGGTGACCTGAGGAAAAAATAAAAACAGCACCAAGTTTTAGGCATGCTCTTACTAAGCTTGGAACCTACAAAGGAAAGAGCTGGACTGGCCTTTAAGAAGAAAAAAAAGGAATGCTGTAGTTTTCTTCCTCATAAATGTTTCTAAAGGAAATACCATATTCATTGAAAAATCCACACCTTTGCTGTGTGATCATTTTTCTTTTTTTCTATATCATATTTTCTATTTTTTATCATTTAATATGTTGCATTCTGAATACAAATTTGATTTAACATTCTGATTTTCAGTTGGATTCACAGAGATTGTTTTTGTTTGTTTTATAAAACGTAAGGTAGTGAGTTAAAAAAAAAAGAAGCTTTTTTTTTTTGGCTCTCACTTAGAACACGTGGTTTCTTTATCAAAGGATGACAGGTTCTCTGGCCACACCCAGGAAGTTTCTTAAAAATATTGATAAAGCAGAGCTGCAGACACATTCTTGAGTAAAGGAAAATAAACATAGTACTAGTGGTAAAACTTACATTTTGTGGAAAAAGGTATTTTCTCTAAGTACAAGGTCAAGCAAAACATTTGATGTGTGTGAAAGCATTGATATAAACTTTTAAAAAATCACCACAACACTCCACCTTCTGATTTTACTCCACTTCAACGTACAAACACTGACACATTTTTGATCCCCACAAACAGATTAATAGGATGGAGCAATTTACAGTTCTCATTTTGGTGAAATGAAAAAGTTGTTAATGACTGCGTAATTATTCAAAGTCAAGTATTCTGAAGCATCAGCGACGACTAGATTATAAAGCAAGCACAGATTAAAAAAGAAATGTGCCTCAAAATTCACCTGCAGATGCCATTTCAAAGCAGATTTTGAAGGAAATATTTGAATTCAGTGAAAAAATTGATTGGTAGCTGATTGTTAACTAATTCCTCCTTTATTTTAAGAAAAAAAATTCACTTGCCTATTTTTCAGTTGGTTTACAGACTCACAGATACACTTAAATTTCCTTAATTAAATAATTTCCCTAACTTTTTGACTCAATTGGTGTATTAGCCAGAGTTCTCCAGAGAAACAAGACCAATAGAGGGTGTGTGTGTGTGTTCACATAACCATATGTAGAAATTTATCTTAAGGAATCGGCTTACATGACCTTGGGGGCTCGCAAGTCCAAAATTTTCAGGGCAGGTTGACAGGCTGGAGACCTGGGGGAGTTAATGTTCTAATGAGTCCAAAGACAGTGCTGAGGCCATTTTCTCAGTTCGTTTTCTCTTAAGGCCTTCAAGTAAGAGGACGAAGCCTACCCACACTATTGAGAATAATCCGCTTTACTCAAATCCTACGGATTTATCTGTTAATCTCATTTAAAAAATAACTTCATAGTAATATCCAGACAGGCATTGACCAAATATCTGAGTACCCGTTGACACATAAAATAACCATCAGAGTGGGCCATTATAAAACCACCCGTTTAATCCCAGAAGCCAGATATTCAAGTTAGATTTTGTGATGAAAGATCAGCACTAGAAAGGGAATGGAGAAATTCTCCATGAGTTCTGTGACAGATGATTTTAGCTGCCCATTCTGTGGCTCAAAGGAGTAGGGTGCCAGCCCCATATACTGGAGGTGGTGGGTTCAAACCTGGCCCCAGCCAAAAAAAAAAAAAAGTGCAAAAAACCCCAAAACAAACAAACAAAAAATTTATCCATGTTTGCCT
>NW_003852400.1:30366804-30401055 GCF_000181295.1 Otolemur garnettii
AATTAAAAAAATAGATGTGATTGCTGAAATATTTAAAATTTGTGTTAAGCAGATTTTGTAAGATTTTAAAAACAGATGTTTAAAATAAAGCATTGGTGGTGCCTGTGGCTCAAAGGAGTAGGGCGCTGGCCCCATATACCGGAGGTGGTGGGTTCAAACCCGGCCCCAGCCAAAAAAAAAAAAAGTGCAAAAAACCCCAAAACAAACAAACAAAAAATTTATCCATGTTTGCCTGAAATTCAAATTTAACTGTGTGCTTTGTATGTGCTGGCATAGTTAATTCCCTCAACTACCAAAATAAGGGATGGTTTACATTTTGTAACAACCATGGAATAAAAAAGGGATTTCCTTTGTTTCTGCCCCAAATTTTGTCTTTATATTCTGTTCTAAAGGATTTTGCTCTTGATCAGAATAAGTTAAATTTGGAATAAGTAGAAAAAAAAAGATATCGTTTATTATATCTCGTAAAGCAAGGAGTAGCTACAAGTAACTGCAGACCTTGAGTGACATAAGTTAGTGCAGAAAAAAATAAATAAAAGTCCTTTCATATTTGAAAACACAGAGCAATTCTCTTATGAGAGGCTCTGCAGTTTAGATTTATTGAGCACAAAATACAATTAGTATACCTTCAAAACCACATTAAGCATCATAATCCCTTCTAAAGACTTTACCATCCACGCATTCCTGGCCTTTCCAGTCACTTCAAAGGAATTTGTGAGTGCAAGGGCCATGTGTGTAAGCAGAGGGTCGCCTCTGAACACTGCACAAGTAGAGGGTATACTACTTGGTTTTTATATTACTGATTAAAGAAAACTGGCTACCACTTATGGCTTTGTTTTCATTGTAACCATGTCATTTAATTTTTCTGAATTCTCATTTATCAGAACAAAAAACAAGATGATTATAAATATAATTCATTCCGCAGTGGTGCTGCAATGATTAACAAGAAAAAATTAATACTGTGTGTTTTCTCCTTTAATTGTGTTATGGTTGTTTTTCAGAATATAGAAATGTTTCTTTAGTGAATAAAACCATATTTGACCATAGTGAGTTAGTGTATGAGTTTCATTACTGAAAGAAAATATATAAAAGGAATGTTTTAAAAGTAATTTGTTTTTTAGGGCTTAGTGCTTGTAGCTCAGTGGCGAGGGCACCAGCCACATCCACTGGAGCTGGTGGGTTTGAACTTGGCCTGGGCCTGCCAAACAACAATGACAATTATAACAAAAAAATAGCCGGGCCTTGTGGCAGGTGTCTGTAGTCCCAGCTACTGGGAGTCTGAGGCAAGAGAATCACTTAAGCTCAAGAGTGTGAGGTTGCTGTGAGCTGTGATGCCACAGCATTCTACAGAGGGCAACTTAATGAGACTCTGTCTCAGAAAAAAAAAAAGTAATTTGTTTTTTAGATAATGTATTAACATACTGACCAATTACTTATGAGTTATCCCATTATTATGTACAACTTACACAATTCTAGTGAATCCAAACTCAAAGGACATGACAAAAATTGTTTTTCACATGTTGATAAAATAACCTTAACATTTTAGGTTACCACTGTATTAATATTTATAATATAGTCTAAAACTACATGGAAAATAAGTAGTTTTTTGTTTAACACAGTGATGTCTATTATATGTTACTGATGTTATTTTTTAACTATTATTATTATTTTTTGGAAAGGGTACTTGATCTTGTATAAATTGCTTTTGTACAGAAAACAGGAGATTCTTATTTCTAGAGTTTAATTGACCAATAAATAGCCTAGAAACAGCTGTGCTATATGAATAACTTGATATTATTTTTACAGTATGCTTTAAGTTCTAAGAAAATAATAGGATATTTGATATAAAGGAGGGATTGGTATTCCCTATATTATTTTAAAAATTTATTTATTTACATACTCACTAATGTACATATAAAAATGGGAAAGAAAATGACAAAATAAGAACCTCCTGAAAAGAGTAGTAGGGAGATGACAAACCCTGTGGTGTTTGTTACCTCACATGGAGTCTAGTTTCTGACCCTCAGGGATGCTCCTGAGGGCTAATGCAGTAATTAGCACCTGTACTTTTGCCAAGTCCTCCCATCAGAGTCTTTCCGACTAGTGCAGAGAGCAGTTTGTCAGCCACTTACTGTTACTAAGACAAAGGGGTCATGTTAGAATTTTTTCTTTTCTGAGTGCCAGTATGTATCCTGATTTATGCTTGTTTGAACAGTGTACTTCTGTCTAAAGGCTGTCTTAGACATTCATTTTATTTATTTATTTATTTTTTTTGAGACAGAGCCTCAAACCGTCGCCCTGGGTAGAGTGCTGTGGCATCAAAGCTCACAGCAACCTCCAACTCCTGGGCTCAAGTGAGTCTTTTGCCTCAGCTTCCCAAGTAGCTGGGACCACAGGCGCCCGCCACAATGCCCGGCTATTTTTTGCAGTCATAATTGTTTGGCAGGCCCGGGCTGAATTTGAACCCGCCACCTTAGGTGTATGTGGCTGGCACCTTAGCCACTTGAGCCACAGGCACTGAGCCTAGACATTTATTTTAATCTGATCTTCTCTGTATCTAAATGTGAAGGTAGCCCACAATATAACTGCTACTTTTGATTATTTAAAATCAGAAATAATAGTAAAATATTAGCCTGTGTTCCTTTTCATATAATAAAGTATACTGAATACCAAAGTGCAGCTGTGTTTGAGAATAATTTGAAAGCTGAAATCCTGGTTGGCGGGAAATTCAGTTGATCAGAAAACTGCATATTCCTAAGCATTCCACATATTAGAAACTGGATGACAAAAATCAATAATCGTATTCAGCATAATTCAATTTTATTTATAAGTAGAACGTTATTTTTCTTTCCATGTCCTATAGCTAATCGTGACATACATTCAACTAAAAAACAGTCTGGACACCTTGGTCCCCACCAAAGGTCTATACTCCAGGTCATCCATGTTTACCACCCCTAACGTGACCCAGATCCCACCCATCTCTGACTTCTCTAATCTTTCCACTGTGCTCACTGGGCCTTTCCTTGAAAGGAAAATCTCCTTTCTACACATTCCTACTTTTTTCACTTGTCTTATGGGACACAGACTCCGATCATTTTCCTTTAATCTGCTGATTGCGCTTAAATGGTTTTTTTACTGGCCTCTTGCTTTTGCCAACTTCTAAATATTGGAGTGTTTTCTCTTTCTTAATTATACTTTTTAGTTGAGCTCATCCAATCTCACAGCTTTAAACCCCATTTGGTGTTCTAATCTCCTTCCCTGACCTTTCCTTTAAGTCCCACATTCCTACATATATTTGTTTCTAAAATTTTTTTTATCCTACAATTTTTTTGCTTTGTTTTTTTAAAAAATTCTTTCTTATATTTGTTTATTTTTTATTTCTATTTTGGCATCTAACTGGCATCTCAAAATTAATATATATAATACAGGCCTCTCAAAGTTTACTTTCTTACCTTAAAATTTAATTCCTTTCTTGTCCTTACTTCAGTATATGAAGTCATTATATTCATCATTAGACTAAAAAGCTAGAGATTGTTTTAACATTTTCTTTTCTCTCATAGTCCAATCCAATCCTCCAGCTAGTCCTTTGGACCTATCTTAAACTACGTTCTGAATTGAACCTCTATTCACATCTTCCAAAGTTACTGAGTCATAGCAGCCACTGCTATTTCTGGCCTGAGCTACTGCACAAGATACCTACCTAAGCTATCACCTTACTTTCCTATCGGTTTGCCTGTAACCATTACTTATAGAGCAGATTTCAGTTTATTTAAAATGTAAGTTCAGTCATTTTAATCTCCTTATCAATGCTTTCCAAAGGCTTCCCTTCATATTCAGGGTAAAAACCAAAGTATTTTCAATAACCTTTTAGACCACACATAGGCAAGCCCTCGCCTAACTTCCGGCTAGTTACCCTGACCCACTTGGCTCCAGCTCACATTGAATTTCTGGCTGCCATAACCAGGTCAGAGTTCGCCTGTATCTGAATCTTTGCACTGCTTTTCCCATGGCCTGGGACACTCATCACCAAAGCCTGTCCATATCTGTCTCAATCTCATCATTCAGATTGCTTTTCACATAGAACCTTATTGGGAGCTCTTTCCTTGTGGGCTTTCTGTTTCCTTCTTACCTTGCTGAAATTATAAATCACTACCTGAGAGTCTATGACTTATTAAATAAGAGTGGGATCTAATTTGTCTTGTTCACAGTTTATATAGACAGCACCTGGTGCATAATTAACACTCAGTAAGTATTTATTCAATGAGCAAATGAATCTGTTAACATAGTGGTTTTATTATTTTTAATATATGAAAATGATAAGAATCTCTTCACAAAATGTTATATCACAGACATTTTGAGATTGCCTATTCCAACATGTATCTCCCTACTTTCTTACCTCCCTACTTTCCTTCACTTCTTTCCTTCCCTTTCCTCTTCTCCCCTCCCCTCCCCTCCCCTCCCCTCCTCTCCCCTCTCCTTTTCTCCCCTTCCCATCTTTTCTTCCTAGCCTTCCTTTAGAGATGGGGTCTTGTTCTTTCACTCAGGCTGGAGTGCAGTGAGTGCAGTGTCCCAAGCATAGCTCACTGGAGCCTTGAACTCCTGTGCTTAAGCCATTCTCCTGCCTTGGCCTCCCAAATGGCTAGGATTAAAGGCAGAAGCCACCACACTCAGATTATTTTTTTTTGTTTTTTCCCAGAAATGTAGCAAGAATTTATTCTTGAACTTGGTTGTTTTTTTTTTTTTTTTTTAGAGACAGAGTCTCACTTTGTTGCCCTTATTAGAGTGCCATGAAGTCATAGCTCACAGCAACCTCTGGGCTTAGGTGATTCTCTTGCCCCAGCCTCCTGAGTAGCTGGGACTACAGGTGCCCGCCATGACACCTGGCTATTTTTTTTTGTTGCAGTTTAGCCGGGGCTGGGTTTGCACCTGCCACCCTGGGTATATGGAGCCAGCATCCCACTCACTGAGACACAGCGCCGCCTGAACTTGGTTGTTAAATGAAGAGACCTAGGCACATCTTACCATTCTTACTTTGGTTAGGTTTATTTACATTTATAAAATCTGTTATCTCATTTTTCATTTCAGTAGCCAGGATAATGCATCCTATCTTGTTGAAGTAAAATAGATAATATATTTAACAGTTTTTTTTCAGAGAAGCTGGCACATCTTCAATTTTTAGTATGTGACAGCTATTCCTACCATTGCTGTGTGCCATACACAGCCTTCACACACATACCATTTTCTTAAATCAAGAAAGAGATCTGGAGCCAGGCATGGTGGCTCAAGCTTGTTACCCTAGGAGCCCAAGGTGGGAGGATTGCTTGGGCTGAAGCGTTTGAGACCAGCCTGAATAAGAGTAAGATCCTTACTAAAGTCTCTACTAAAAATAGAAAAAAAGTTAGTCGGAGTGGGGAGTGCTTATAGTCCCAGCCACTCAGTAGGCTGAAGCAGAAGGATCACTTGAATCCAGGAGTTTGAGGTTGCTGTGAGCTAGGCTGACATGGCACTCTAGCCTGGGCAACAGAGTGAGACTCTATCTCAAAAAAAAAAAAAAAGAAAAAGAAAAAAATGTGGGAATGTGTTAGAATATATGATAGGATCAAACATCCCCCCAAATAGGGTGGACCCACCTAAAAGAATCAACCCCCTACCTCATAGGATGTCCCACCTGGGAAAGGTAAATGCACCAACCCACACCCTTCCAACAGTTGTCCAATCTAGGAGGGGAATGTCCTGACCCCCACCTTCCTGACCTTTAACCCCCCCCATTTGTCATTACCCACATGTGGATTTCTTCCCTGATAGAAATCTTACCCTTCCTGCCATTTAAATTGCACGAACTGGGCCTCTGTTTTCTTTTCTTCTTGGACCTCAGAATAATCTTTCATCTTTGGGTCCATAACCTTCAATATGCTGTCTCAGGAGTCTGAGATCTGGGGAACTGATCTCTAGGCCAGGCTCTGCCACGTACTAGGTCTAGAGGTCCAAGAGGTCAAGAGTATATTAATGTCTCTGATTCTTAGAATCTTCTTTTTCTTCTTCTTCTTTTTTTTTAGAGACAGGGTCTCACTTTGTTACCCTGGGTAGAGTGCTGTGGTGTCACAGCTCACAGCAACCTTCAGCTCTTGGGCTTAGGTGATTTTCTTGCCTCAGCCTCCCGAGTAGGTGGGACTACAGGTGCCCTCTTCAATGCCCAGCTATTTTTTTGTTGCAGTTTTGGCCAGAGCTGGGTTTGAACCCACCATCCTTGGTATATGGGGCCAGTACCCTACTCACTGAGCCACAGGCACTGCCCAGAATCTTCTTATAAGTGTATGAAATAGGGGGCATGGAGTGAATGTGGAAGAGAACCACATCATTTTCAAATTTCTGAAGTCCCATCACACTGTCTTTGAAGTGCTATGATTATATGCCTATGGAAAGCTGTTTTCCATTCTCAAATAGAGAGTTCTCTGGCAAACTTCATATATTTCAAAATGATGATTTCTCAACATAGCTTGTATTTCCCCATCATTGTGAGGTAAATCAGATAAGAGTATGGGATTGGAGCCACTGGCGAAAGAAATTGATGTTTTTTTTTTTGCAGTTTTGACAGGGGTGGGGTTTGAACCCACCACCTCCAGTATATGGGGTCAGCGCCCTACTCCTTTGGGCCACAGGCACCACCCTGATGGGTTCCCCCCCCAATTGCTTATAGTTTTAAGAAACCGATGTTTTGAAAATATTATATGCACATAATTCAGGCTTCATATCCAAAATGTTGACAATAAACATAGTATTAAAGGTAAGCATGATTTACCCTTGTAGGGTTTAATTTTAGAAAAGAAGAAATGTTATCCCAGTATGTGAAATCAATCATTTTGGTCACTGGTTATATTAACATAGGTATAATTCATTTAAGTCTTTTTCACATGGTGTTAACTAAGCCCATAGAGATATTTTCCACAGTAGACATCCTCCTAAAATTAGTTTGGGTTCACAGGATTATGACTGACCCCCACAAAAGTGTTTATATCCTAATTCTCAGAATCTATCATTATGCTACCTTGCATGACAAAAGCAACTTTGCAGATATCATGAAGTGAAGGATCTTGAGATAGGATGATTGATTTTCTGGGTGTTCCTGATGTGATCACTGGGTTTTTATAAGGAGGCAGAAGGTGAGAGATGAGAGAAGACATTTCAAAGATGGAAGGAGGGTCACAAGACAAGGAATGCAGGAGGCCTTAGAAGTTGTACAGACAAGGAAGAGATTCTCCCCTAGAGCCTTCAGAAGGGACATAGTCCTGTGGTCCTATTTCATTTATCTAACTTCTAGGGATGTAAAATAATAGGTATTTGTTGTTTTAAGCAACTAAGTTGTATTGGGTGATTCTTTATAACAGCAATAGGAAACTAATATGTTTGTCTTGTAAAAAGGATTGTATAGTAGAATTTCCTTAGAATTTCCTTTTTAGGCTTGGCGCCTGTAGCTCAAGCGGCTAAGGCGCCAGCCACATACACCTAAGGTGGCAGGTTCGAATCCAGCCTGGGCCCGCCAAACAACAATGATGGCTGCAACCAAAAAATAGCTGGGTGTTGTGGCGGGTGCCTGTGGTCCCAGCTACTTGGGAGGCTGAGGCAGGAGACTCGCTTGAGCCCAGGAGTTGGAGGTTGCTGTGAGCAGTGAAGCCATAGCACTCTACCCAGGGGGATAGCTTGAGGCTCTGGCTCCAAAAAAAAAGAGAATTTCCTTTTTATTAAGTGAATAATCATTGGGTTCCATTAGCACCTTTAAAAAAATTTCTAAGAATGTTAATCAACCAGATTAACATTTATTGAATCCTCTATTTATTTATTTATTTATTTATTTGCAATTTTTGGCCAGGGCCAGGTTTGAACCCACAACCTCTGGTATATGGGGCCGGTGCCCTACTCCTTGAGCCACAGGCGCTGCCCCATTAATTAATTTTTTAATTGCAAGGACACATAACATAAGTCAGCATCCACCCTCTTAACAGTTTTCTAAGTGTGTAGCTCAGTGTTGTTCACTATGAGCACAATGCTGGGCCATAGACCTCAGGAAATCCCTCATCTTGCATAACTAAGAGTTAGACTTACTGTATCAGCAAATCTGCATTTCACCCTCTCCGCAGCCCCTGACAACTGCCGCTCCACTTTCAGAGTCTCAGCTCTTATGAATGACTAGGAGAGATGCAAGACTTCAGTGAAGGAAGTTATTCTAGAGGTGGTCAAAATAGCAAAAGAACTAGAACTGGAAGTGGAACCTGAAAATTTGATTGAATTCCTGTGAGCTCATGATAAAACTTGAATGAATGAGACGTTGCTTCTTATGGATGAGCAAAAAAGTGGTTTCTTTTCTTTTCTTTTTTTTTTTTTAATAAGCCTTCTGAAGAAAGGGGTTTCTTGAGGGAAATTCCACTCCTGGTAAAGATGCTGTGAACAATGTTGAAATGATGACACAGGATTTAGACTATCCCATAAACTTGGTTGATAAAGCAATGACAGGGTGTGAGACGATTGACTCCAATTTTGAAAGAAGTTCTACTCTGAGTAAAAAGCTATCAAACAGCATCACATGCTACAGAAAATCTTCTGTGAAAGGAAGCGTCAACTTATGTGGCAAGCTTTATCGTCATCCTAGTTTAAACAATTGCCATAGCCACCCCACTCTTTAGCAACCTCTATCCTGATCAGTCTCTATCCATCCACATCGAGGTAAAAAAGATTGTGATTTGCTGAAGGCTAAGATGATTCTTAGCATTTTTAGCAATAAATTAATTTTTAATTAAGGCATACACTTTTTAAAGAAATAATGCTATTGCACACATAATTGACTACAGTATAATATAAACATAACTTTGATATGCACTGGGAAAAAAATCCTGTGACTCCCTTTATTATGATATTCACTTTATTGAAATGGTCTGGAACTGAGCCCACAATATCTCTGAGGAATGCTTCTTTACCCGTTCTGGATTCCTGACCTTCAGAAAATGGGTTAGTAAATACATGTTTATCATTTTAAGCTGCTAATATTTGGAGTAATTTGTTATTCACTAGTAGAAAATAAAAATACCCTTAAGGATATTTTTCCTAAGCTAAAAAATTGCTGTTATACTATATAAATAAAGAAATTACCATGATGTTATTGAAGATGTATGCTCCCCCCCTTCTTTAACAATAGGAAGAATAGAAATGGTGGAGCTGGATTAGGCTGATTATTTAAAGAAGTGGAAAAGTGAGAAAGCCATATACTGTGAAAATCCCTTTTGAGAGACAAACTAGAGTATTCCCAGGAAAGTGACTAATGGGGGATGAAAGGGTGAAGAAACAAAGGCTTTTCTTTTGTCCCTTTTATTCCCAGCCTGTCCTATTAATTAAAATCGTTTAACTTTCACAGTTCACAATCAGGTCATATCATTAAGGAAGGATTAAGCTCTTCTCTCTTGCAGAAATGGTTAAACTGGAAACCACTTAAATAAACCCCCTGAAAAACCTTAGGAATGGCATCTAGAAATCATGTAAGAAGAATGTAAATGTTACTAAAAGCTGGAATAACTCCACACTGGTACCAGTGCCAAGTTGTCTCAAAATTAAATCACAACAGAACATGTTTTATTTTTTGTTTTGTTGTATTTTGTTTTTTAAATGAATTTACCTGAGTTTATAATGCTATCTTTCATAGATGTGACTATGTGAGAGTTTTATCATTCATTGACAGGACATCATTTTTTCAGATAGGGTGGTTAGAGTTATCATAGATAAATTAGTTAAGTTTACTTAACTTAACTAATTTTAGCTTAGGTAGTTGCATTTGTTGTGTTCATTTTTGAGCCTCTAGAGGTGTACTATAGAAGCTGATCTTTCAACATTGTCCTCTTGGCAGGTACAGTGACCTGAATTTGTACTTTGAAAGAAGTAGCAGCCATAGTCTTGTCATTCCCCAACTCAATTGTCTGTCCTCAGAGCAAGTGACCATTTTGAAAACACTGTTATCACATCCTCAGAGTGGGTTTCAGGCTGCCTGACTAGGTAATCTCCAATCTTCTTGGTTGCTTGTTGAATCCAAGTTCTCAAGTAAAAAGTCTTGTGATAAAAGAAAAGACTTTTTGACTAAAGTCTAAAGTTACAAGTCTGGCTGAGGTTAAACCTTAAAGGGAATGAATATTAGTCACTGTACTTCATTTGGAACAATCTGATTCTTCTAGCTATGATAGGGACAGGAGATGCATATCAATAGTGCTGCAGTTTAATCATGCTTCTCTCTCATCCTCAGTGAATCCAAGCCCACAGGACCAGAGTTTCCAATGAGAAGAACTCACCTAGAGGTTGTTGAGCCCTTGTGAGTTGGTCTGCAGCTCTCATATATAAATCTTTGAGAGACCTTCCTTTAACCAGCAATCTATCTTTGAGCCTCTTGAATCATTTTATTATAGACAGCAGCTTTATTAATAGTGTGAAAGAAAGGGCAGACAGGGGCCCTGTTTTGGTGTCATCACCTCAGGCAGCCACAGTTGCTGCACTTTCAAAGTGGAGTGACAGGTTTGGGAGAGGCTGAAAAGCTAGGGGAATATTCCCAGCACAGAAAATGCATGAGAAACAAAGAAATCTGGCTGACCAATGGAGACACTGTGAATGCCAGGTCACACGAACCCCTGCATCCCTTTATTCAGAGACCCCAGACTGCAGCTGTTTCCTCTAATTCATTCATAGTGTGGCTGGGGGCTTAGGTCAAAGCTTATTGCCCTGTGTTCCCCTTATTCAAAGCCACCTGATGTTCCTTCTCCTCTCTGAGTGTTTTCCAAGAATGGAAGAAAATAAACCCCATTGTATTAAAAACACAACAGATTCACTGCCACTTATCAATCTTTCTTTACTTATTTAAAAAATATATAGTAATAAATGTCCATCAGTTTTTCTTGGAAATAAAATGGAAAGAAATATGAGCATATTACTCTTTGATGGAATTAATACTATGAGCATTTTCTTTTTTAAAAACAAATTGTATTTATTTATTAATCATTCCCTTACTGCTTATTTATTTATTTATTTATTTTTGTTGTTGTTGTTGCAGTTTGGCCAGGGCTGGGTTTGAACCTGTCATCCTTGGTATATGGGACTGGTGCCCTACTCACCGAACCACAGGCGCTGCCTGCTATGATCATTTTCTTTTTTTTTAGATGGAGCCTCAAGCTATCCCCCTGGGTAGAGTGCCATGGCATCATGCTCACAGCAACCTCCAGCTCCTGGGCTCAAGCGAGTCTCCCGCCTCAGCCTCCCAAGTAGCTGGGACCACAGGCGCCCGCCACAACGCCCGGCCATTTTTTGGTTGCAGCCATCATTGTTGTTTGGCGGGCCCGGGCTGGGGATTCGAACCCGCCACCTTAGGTGTATGTGGCTGGTGCCTTAGCCACTTGAGCCACAGGCGCCCAGCCAAGCTATGATCATTTTCAACTGAAGAGCTGAATGCATATTTTTCATGAAGTTTACATGCATTTTGCTAATATCCTTACTTGGGAATTTTTCTACTTACATTTTTCTTTTTTTTACCTTGTCAGTCTTTTTAAAAGTTTTTCTCTTTACATTTGGTTCACCTATCACCATTGACGCTTATCAAGAGAACACTTTTGGAAAAGGAAAAAAAATATATATTTGGAGATAGAGTCTCACTGGTTCACCCTCAGTAGAGTATCATGGTGTCACAGCTCATAGCAACCTCAAACTCTTGGGCTTAAGTGATTCTCTTGCCTCAGCCTCCCAAGTAGCTGGGATTACAGGTACCTGCCACACCCCATAGCTATTTGTTAGAGAGGGGGGTTTTGCTTTTGCTCAGGCTGGTCTTGAATTTGTGAGCTCAGGCAATCCACTGCCTTGACCTCCCAAGTGCCTGAAAATATATTTGATTAAGGAAATTGAGGCGGTGCCTGTGACTCAGTGAGTAGGGCACTGGCCCCATATGCCAGAGGTGGCGGGTTCAAACCCAGCCCCAGCCAAAAATTGCAAAAAAAAAAGAAAATCAACAGGGGAGTCTCAAAGTTGGATTACGATGCTAGATATATCCTGTGTGGCAGCAGGACAGCAAATATTTTAATTTAAATAAAGAACCAAAGTCAATGTGTTTTTTTCTATTTTTACTAATCTGACAAAATTAGTCAGAATGATTGAATAAGTGTCTGTTGCCAATATTTAGATTCTAGATAAAAAAATTCATTTATTATGAGAATATTTCACTTACTCTGAGAATTTTATGTTATTGCTTCAGAAAACACAGCCAAAGTATTAAATAGCATTTGCAGCCTTCAAATAGAATAGTATTTAATACAAGTAACTTGAGTGATTCTCTATTACCATCCTCTGCCATCACCACCCCCATTATGGATGGCATTAATTAACTGGTCTTGTCAAAATTTCTCAGCTGCTTTGATGTGGGCATATTTGTAAGGCAAGGGTAGCCAAACTAGCCAAAAAGCTGTTAGGATAGAGTTAATGCAAGTAGAACTGCCAGAAGAAATGAAGGACTGTTCATAGTCACTTCAGCAGACTTTCTTTGAGACAGGACAGCTGTGCAAATTAAGAAAAAATATGGTAACCGACTAACCATTGTTAAGAAATGGGCGTGTTCTTTTTGATCAAATCTATCAATAGCCCATAGGGTAAACAGAGTATGACTGTTGTTAACCTTTGAATTTGAAGTTTCATTGAAAGTCAAGTGCAGTATTTGATGTAAAGATGTGAACTTATTATATACTTGGCCTTTTCAGCTGACTTGGCCAAAAAACTTGTTGGGTAGCAGATGTTTATTAGGAAGTGGCTTAAAATCTGCATCTGTGTGAGAAAAAAGAAAATGCAACTGAGTAGAGGGAGGGTTAACTGCTTTCTAGACCTGAACAATAGGCTCAATTGACCCCTTTGGGAGCTACAAAATTAAAGCAGCTTTTCAGAGTTGCTGTGGTTTGAAACCAAATAGCTTTGTCTTTTTCACTCATCTCAGTTGTGGATGTGGGACACCGTAAGAAGGGCAAGACCTTAAACAAGGTGCAGGGTGGCTCTGAAGCAGAGGCAATCCCTAAGGGTCCTGATAGTTGAAGATGCCTGGTGACGGTATTATCAGCAACGGGGCAACAAGCCTTTCCTTGACATGATATCTAGGTGACTTATTATTGTATGTCCATTACAACAGTTCAGTACCTTTCAAAGATTTTTGACTGTAGTTTGTGTTTTAGTCTGTTTGAGCTACTATAACAAAATATCTGAGACTGAGAAATTCATGAAGAATGGAAATTTATTTCTCACAGTTCTGGAGGCTGGAAAGTCCAAGATCAAGGTGCTGGCAGTTTGAGTGTCTTGTGGGGACCTATTTCACTGACAGCTTCTTCTCTCAGCATCTCCATGTGGTAGAAGGTACTACAGCAGCGGTTCACAACCTTTATAACAATGAAAATACATCCTGCATATCAGATATTTACATTACGATTCATAACAGCAGCAAAATTACTGTTACGAAGTAACAATGAAAATAATTTTATGGTTGGGGATCACCACAACATGGGGAACTTTATTAAAGGGTCATAGCATTAGGAGGCATTAGGAAGGTTGAGAACCACTGTACTAGAGCCAAAACGGATGGATGCTGTGGCTGTGTGAAGTCTCTTATAAGGCATTAGCCCAATTCCTGTAGGTCGAGCCCTCATGACCTGATCACCTCCCAAATCCAACATGAATTTTAGAGGGGCACAAACATTCAAATCATAGTAGTCCACAATAAGAAATAGCCCCACATCACACACAGGAGCGCATGCTCACTCTCCCTCTCTCGTTCACACACATAAATCAAATTTCACAAAGTAATCTTTTAACATTTCTGCCTATTGCATGTGCTATACTCTGATACTTTCTATTTCATTTTCTTCCATTTCATCTGATATCATTCTGTTTTTCTTTATTTAAAAAATGCTGGCTGTGTGAGGCAACTATGCCTATAATCTCAGCACTCTGGGAGGCCAAAACGGGTGGATTGTTTGATCTCAGGAGGTGGAGATCAGCCTGAGCAAGATGGAGACCCCGTTTCTAGTAAAAATAAAATAACTAGCTGGGTGTCGTATAAAGGTGCCTGTGGTCCCAGCTACTTGGGAAGCTGAGACATGAGGATTGTTTGAGCCTAAGAGTTTGAGATTATTTTGAGCTACGACACTATGGCACTCAACCCAGAGTGAGACTCTACTTCAAAAAAAAAAAAAAAAGTGCTGTTTATAGCACACTAATCTGATTTGTAAGACCCACTCTTAAACTACAACTTGCAAATCTGAAAAATATAATATTAGATAGATTGTGGAAATTAACCACATTAATGTTGAACAACTACTCCAGTATAAGTAGGATAGGCTAAGGTTCCCTAATGTGGTTGGATTACTTTTATTTCCAGAAAACCAGAAAAGAGTCACAGTACAGTTTTGCAGATCTGTGGGCTGTAAAGACATGTGGCTCATCACCAATCTCTCAATCCTTGAATGCCTTGTTCCAGGTGGGGTGTCATCTATGATTATTTGTTCTGACAGTGTGAGCTCCAGGCAAGATTTTTGAAGAAGAAAGATGCTAATTACTGGGGGAGAAAATAGTAATGTCAGTGAGAACCATGATTTTCTGTTTGCTAGCAGAGTTTTAGGAGGAGGTCAGGTAAAGACACATTAGCTTTTTCAGAGAATGGACTCCTGTGATCTATTTTGTATTGTAACTTTCACGAGAGAAATTAGCGGATGAAGTATATGGTGACATGCTTAGCGGATGAAGTATATGGTGACATCCTTCAGAATACAACTTTAGAAACATACAGGAAAAATGCCTGCATGGAATAGTACGGTCATAAATATAAAGTTAAGAACAAAGACTCCATTTTAAGGTATGAAAAAGATCATAAACATAACAGTAAGGAATCTAGGAAGATGATACTTAGATAATTGTTTCTCTACTTTGCCAGAAACAGTGATGGCAACAATAAACTAAAAATGTGCCTTTACCCTTGAGATCAGAGAAATGAGTCTAGGGGCCTTACTTGTTCCAGACCTACACTCAAAGAAAATTTAGTTTCAATTTTTTAAAATCTAAGATCTATAAGCAGAGTAAATATGGTTGTGTGACAGAAGTATAAAGGCCAAGACATGGTAGGAAGGAAAGTGAAAGATACTATCCTCCAGCTTCTGTGCTAAGAACTCTTCAATTTGTAATGACGTGGGGTGTTCATAAAGTTTGTATGAAAATTAAAATGAACTTTATGGACACACTGTATTTAAACCTTGCAGCAACTTTCTGGGTGAACTTGATAGTTAATAATTTTTATAGATGTAGAGCTTGAGGCTAAGATGTAAGTAGTTTAGCCCAGTTAGTGGAGTAAGGATTGGAATTCAGATCAGACTATACCCTTTTCACTACTTCCGTGTCATATACACCTCTGTTTAAATTTTTACTCTTTAAAGATCTGCAGGAAAAATAGACATGACAACCAGACATGTGTTTACTTATGTGTCAAAATGTAAGTTGAAAACTGGTTCATCAATTTACTATCATGCTTCCATATTTTGTATAATTGCTGTATATGAGATGATAGTATTTTATGCTATAAAAATTATTAACTCAGAATTTTTTCTCACAATGTTGTATCTGTATTGTATTTTAGCCAGCTGTTAAGAAGTTCAGAACCAGATTTTAGCAACTGAGAGTAACGCACATACACTGCAGAAGAGTTGAGGTGAAAGTCAACCAAGACCTGGAAATTAGTGAAAGTAAATTTTTTTATAGATATATTTCACATCAATTATATATCATTACATGATTACAATGCAATATCAATTTTACAGTGTGTGACTATTTTCAAGCATTATCACATCTAAGACGTGTAGTATTATTTTTAAAGAGAGTATCAGACTGGTTTTGATTTGTCAGGATTTACCCGCAGATGAGCTCATGTTCACTTCAAGTGTCACTGCTGAATTACCAGCAATAGTTCTACAAAAGGGGAAAAGAAGCTTCTAAAGGTCAGACTTTAAAAAGTCATTATTAGCCCAGTTTCCTCAAAATAGTACAAGAAATTAAGTGACTGGCCTAATTAAATAGCTCACCTCACATCACTTTATTCTCCAGAAATTAGCTCCGAGAAGTGGGAGAGGGCAAATTCAACTTCAATATTACAGGTGAAAAATGAACCAGAAAATGTGTTCAGAAGCTGATAAAGACACTACAGGGGTGAAATACACATAATTACAAATATTTACATTATTTGGACAAATGAAGTGTCAGAGTTTAAATTTGTTATTCTATGCCTTTGACATTGACCCCATTATAGGGTCTTAGCCTTGGTCATGGCCTTTATTGTGCAATGTTTATACATCCCTCTGAATTGGTCAAATCATAAAATCTCTGGACATCACTTTTCCTTATCTGTAAAGTGAGAAGCATTTAAAATTTATGTCCTGTGGTACATTATTATTTTTCTCAGATATACTGATTATTTGTCATAAGAGTAATTACAAGAGACTATATGAAGAGTTTCAGAACCTTGTACTTGAGGAAAAGGAGACAGAAGTTTTATAGTTTGGATTCTGGTGGGATTTTTCTAGGAGATCTTGAACAAGTCACTTAACCCTTTAGTGACCCAATGTCCAAACAATAACATGGAGATTCTAATTTGTAGTCCTCATTTTTCACCGAAATCTATGGAGGATAGACAACCTAAAAGTACTTGAGGGATATAACACACTACAAATATGAGGCATTATTATCATAATGGTCAGTTACTGTAAGTCAAAAGAATCAATTGCTAGCAGGGAACAAATGACGTCACCTTCATATATACACATGCATATGATTTTTTGATTTACCTAAGACATTTGTTAAACAATGATACTTGGAATATTCATTTTAATGGTTTTTAAGATGAGCATTTAATGGTGCTGGATAGCATGGAAATCAAAACCCTCTTACATCTTCTGGAGGAAAGACATGTTAGATATTTTCGAATGTATGTGTCCCAAAATAATTATGGAAAATAAAGACTGATTTAAATTTTGATACCAACTTAAAATAGTATTCGTAATCATCATTTTCTCTTCTCCGGGTGCACATTGATATATATAGAAGTTGTTGCAGTGTCTAAAAGCTCTTTAAGATCACTCAGAATATTCATACTTGGTTTTCACAAATTTATAGTTTCAGCAAAGATGAAAGATGTCACCTTTTAACATTTGACCATGTTTTGTATTGTAGCTGAAGCGCTAAGAGTGTGAGTGCCGAGAAAGGAAAGCCCGGGACGTGCCTGAGCACAGACCATGTTTCCATAACTGCAGCTAACAAGGAAGCTCCTGAAGGAAGTGGGGAAGTAGTATTCTGTGAGGAAGGAGGAAAAACCAAACAGGACTGCACATTCTAGAAACTAGGCAGAAGAGGATTTCCACAACTAGATCTTGGTTGACGTAGGACGGAGGAAAGTTGAAATGACTGAAACCCAGAGCCAGGCATATCAAGTCACATGAGTCAAGGAAAGTTTGAAAAAAAAATGTAATATAGCCTGGAGGGCTGGTGGTAGGTACTGGCAGCAGGTATCAGGGACTCAGCTGTGAGTGTTGCTCCTGGAGACCTTTGTGATTCCCTGGAGGTCTCCGTAAGGATTAGGAGGACTCAGTCTAGGGGAACTGAAGCTGAAGGAGACACACAGATGTGTTTGGGGGAATATGGAAACCCAATAAAACGGTTGCTGAACATGATATTGGGACTCAGCAAAAGCAATACAACTAAGATTTGTTACTAGACAGAGGAAATAATATCATAATGGGGATAATAACAAAATCAATGTGACATTCACCTTCAGAGCTCTATGGACATTCCTCATATGTCACGTATTAAGGGGTTTTACTGATCCCGGAAGATTTGGGTGAGACTCAAGCTAACAAGTGGTAGTATAGTGCTTGGTGCACAGTGGATGCTTAATAAATATTTGTTGAATGTATGAACGCATTATAGGGTCTTAGCCCTGGAAAACTGAAGTCTTCCATTCTCATTCAAATAATCACAAAGTATCAATTTATAAGAGTGTTTCCTAAACATATTTCATGGACAACTAATATCTTAGGGTATTAATAGGTCTTAAGATCAAAGAGTTTACTGCCTAATTAGGAAATTGCTGAATTAAATAAAATTAATTGTATTTTGATATTGTATGACTTTTCTGAGACTTTATCTTAATATGTATAATAAATATCTGAAAGATAGGTAGTGTGTAGACTTTCTTAAATTTATTTGATCATGGAATTTTCTCCTTAACAACTATCTTTCTTTCCCTAAGTAGTCCCTGGACCAGTGTTACAAAGACCATGCCTTGGGAAGTGTTGGAATACAGAGTCACATAAAAATCAATAGAAGGACAAAAAAAAAAAAAAAAAAGAGAGAGAGAGAGAGAGAGGATTGGATTTTGGCAAAATTGAGAAAAAGATATCCTTTTTTGGAGTTTCTAGGAGTTCAAAAGAATTAGACGGGGCTGCACCTGTAGCTCAAAAGGGTAGTACGCTGGCCCCATATGCCGGAGGTGGCAGGTTCAAATCCAGCCCTGGCCAAAAAAAAAAAAAGAATTAGACAATCTTCATTGTACTCATAATAGTTTTCTTTAGGGATGAGATATCAAGACTTAAGAATTCTTGTTAACTTCTGGTTCACAGTTGGATGTTTGGCTTGATAAATTTGGAGAATATGAAATCCTTACGGAAAATATATATGGGATGAGGAAGATTATAAGTCAGAGGCAGACTGTCATTGACACTGGAGAATATGAGATGTTTACAGAAAATATATATGGGATGTGGGAAGATTGTAAGTCTGAGGCAGACAGAGATTAAGGATTTGGGTAAGTTTTTCTACCTGGCAAAGGGTAGAAAGAGCTCTTGTCTGCGTGTATGGGGGAAATGGGCGGGTAAGTGGAGACATGAAAGGAGAACTCTTGTTTCTCTGAAGCTAGGAGGTATTAGGCATTGCTGTGCCTGACTCCGACAACTTAAGGGCAGAGTGTGTCCCTTGATTCACTTTCGTATAGGCAGCATCTTTTACCACATGTGGCCTATAGCTGGTGCTTAGTAAATATTTGAACTGAATTGAACTAAAAGGAGTTTTAAAAAAAGATCAGGGCTATGTTCTCACAGTACCCATTTTTCCTAAAATGGCAGGGTTGTGGCAAACCTTCCTTCTTCAATTAGGTGGATGGTTTGGCTTAATGGAAACATTCCTCCCTCAAAGATGGTGTCTTGTTGACATTGCCATGAAGCATTTTCGAGGTACTTTGTATCATGTACACCTGAGAGGATACTGAAGTGTATTATAAAGACAGAGCCCATTGGCTGGGTATGGGGGCTCACACCTGTAATCTTAGAACTCTGGGAGGCTAAGGAAGGGGGATCATTTGAGCTTAGGAGCTGGAGACCAGACTAAGAGTGAGACCCTATCTCTACAAAGAATAGAAAAATTAGCCAGGTGTTGGTATGGGCACCTGTAGTCCCAGGTACTTGGGAGGCTGAGGCAGGAGGATAGCTCTGACCCAGGAGTTTGAGGTTGCTGTGAGCTAGGTTGATGTCTGGGAAACAGAGTGACAGTTTGTCAAAATAAATAAATAAATAAATAAAGACAAAGCCCATAGGCTATTCTTTCTTCTTTACAGTGGGATGTAAGGGGAAGCTACCTCTAAGGTTACAAAGCTTATAGTTCTGGGAAAGGAAAAAGCTAGCCAAACAACTGTGCCAGAAATTACAAAAGCCTTTATTTCCAGAGAAGTAAGAAGGTTGGTGATAGTATCAGAGTGATTGATATTTGATCCCTTCCTCCAACTTTTCGTGCAGAAGGAAGTTTGACTAATTCAGAATTAGGCCCCAGAAGAATGTCAGTAACATCTTGAGGACATAAAACCCTCGGAAAAATATATTCAACATTAGTTGATAATGTGAATCTTTTATGGGGACTTTAGATCCAGTTGAAATAATATTGAATAAAAGTATTATTATCAAGTATTAAAAGGAGAGTATTTTAGCTTTTAATTTTAATTTATTTTATTTAAAAACTAAACCCCTTCAGTGACAAAATACTGTGGTTGTCATTATGGTACAAGAATAAATATGTTTTGTTTTCAGAATTGTTTGTAGTTGAGTTAGAGAGACAGACATGTACCCAGATAATACAGTGAGTGAGATGAGGCGGGGTAAGGGGTGGGGGGGGTGAAGGGGGTGGGGTGGGGAGGGTGGGGTGTCAAGGAAAAGGTGTGAACAAGAGCTGAGTGTGGAGCACCCTCAGTTCGCACTTTTCCATACTAGTGTGGTGGGTTAAACATGCTGACATCCAGCCCAGCCCTTGGGTAGATTGAGAATCCTAATCAGGCATGTGTCTGCACATCCATAAATATTTAAATGAGAGTCATTATGATAGAGTGGCCAGTTCCAAAGGATTCTCTAAAAGAGATTCTCTCAGTGAAGAAAATAATTTACAGCCATCTGAATATAACAAAAATTCTAGCATCTCTTGACAAATATATTTCATCTCTCTCTAATTCTTAAGTCCGGCATTTAGAATAACAAACCCTGAAATAGCCACATCACACATAGTGCGGCAACAGGAAGGACCATGAACTTTGACCACTGGCACGGGCTCTAATCTTAGGTCTAATATTTAGACCTCAGGAGTAATTTCTTACTTTATCTACGCCTCTGTCATCTCCTGTAGCACAGTGTCACCGCGTCTGAGATAAAGGATCCTCTGGGGAGCTAAGAAGATAGTACCTGCAAGGTCAGGTTCCCTCCTTCCATTCCCTCCCGGAAGTCAGCCTTTCTCTTTTAGGGCACATTTTCGAATGTAATGATTGAAGAGTCAGCTTCTTCGTGCTTGTCTGGTCTCACTTCTGCAGACAGATACACTTCCTGAGCTAAGGAACTACATCTCCCCTAAACGCCCTGTTTTCCCCCCACCCCCACTTTCAACCCTACCCCGCACCTCCTCCAACAGCGCTGACTGGTGGAAACCAGAGAAGTACTTGGCACCTGCTCTGTGTTAACAAACGTTGCTTCCCTTTCTCCTGATAGGCATCCGCAGACTAGGCAGGGACAGGGAAGAGGGGACCTGGGGGAAGAAAGGAGGGGAGGTAGGGAGAGAAGGTTGGGCACAGCCAGCAAGCCTGGAAAAGCCCCAGCAGGCAGTTTCACACCTAGACAGAGCGCCTGTGACGTGTGCGGCCATCGGCTCCTCGCTGTTATTGGGCAGGACATAACCCGGGGGGAAGGACCTCCCAGTCCGGGATTGGACGGAAAAAGCACTCAGGTGCGAATAGAGGGCCAATGAACAGAGGCCAGTTAAGGTTCAAAGAAAACAATCCGTTTGAGCCAGCTAGCTTTGAAAGGCCCAATCAGCATTTGCTGGCAAGGTTTGGGAGGGCAGATAAGTCATAAAAGCCCCAAGCAGCAGAGCGGCTGGTGGCGACCCGTTTGGGGCCCCGTCCATGGTGCTGGCAGCCTTTCTGTCGATCCCCATTTCCTATCTATCCTCAATAAGCTCTCGCCCTATCATTTCTGCTTGCCTGCGGTCCACGAATTCATTCTTCATTTCCAAGTTCAAGAATCCAGCCCAGAGAGGAAGAAAAATCCAGTATAACACTACCTTGACACTTAGCAGTTTCTTTTCCTTGCTTTGTTCTGTGACTTTTGGGAGTTCCTGTGCTCTTACAATACATGATCCCATTGACCAGTAAGTGCTCCGTTGTAACACGTCTCAGGCTCTGCTCACATGCAGCCTGGACCTTTCCCATCAGCAGCAAACTCTTTCTGAACTGTAAGCACAATCTCCACCTTATAATTGCATTTAGAACGGGATTTTTCCTGACTTTTTTCTTATAGATGAAAAAGTGACTTCTGGGTCTGCTTCTATTATTTTGAAAATTTTTCTTTTCTTTTTACATTGATAGGATAAAGATTTAGCCTAATTATTGGTGCCTTTGGGTCTCCCTGCTTTGGTACTGTTCATTATTTCATGCATATGGTAAGAAACCAATGTATTCCCACAGATTCACCTAAAGGCAGAAGGGAAATAAAGGTACTGTCCAAGCCAGCATTTGTTCATTATACTCATTTTCACGTTGCCTAACTTCTTCTGAATGTAAAGATTATTCCTTGATTCCTGCAACTTATGGCAGCACTAAAATAGATTACGGCTCCAGGTTTGTCTTCTGCTTACATTCAGGATGAGCTCTGAAGAACTGCACATTTCCAGGAGAGGAGTTTCCATGGAAACTTGGACAAAGGCAAAGCAAAATAACTCTTCAAGGCCCACGAGGAAAAAAATTCCACCTTGCTTCTTATTTGCAGTTCTACGTCCCCTGAGCATTTCAGCCGGCTTGGCACTGCCCTTGCTCTCTAGGATTCCCTGTTTGAAATTTATATATAGCACTGTGCATCTCTGAAATCTGCAAAACAGGATTTGGTGAGTGTAACTGAAAAGTTATTTCTCAGGAAGGCTCAAACCTGGAGGTTTTCTTCAATAAGATTTTAAAAAGTTAAAGCATACATTTATATAGTCGTTGAATTTATGAACGTGAGTTGCTCTGCGAATTTTAAAATCCTTGAAGTAGGCTTCAAAGAAGAGAGTTTTAGAACGAATAACTGGAATCAATGATTAGAGACAATCTGTCATTTCAACCCAATTTTTTAGCTAAAAAAAGGATCCCGCTGAATGTTTTCCAATAAATTTATAGATCACGTATCTAGTGTAAAAGGATGTCATGGAGTTCATATGAACGCCTTTGGAAAATAATGTCTCTCTTGCTGCTTTGCGAGATCCCATAAAGCAGTCTGTCCTAGTTATCCTGTATCTTCCATGGCGCCGAGCACAGTATCCTGAAACTATTTTGGGGGCTGGGTTGAAGCGATGAAGAGCGTCCACCTCCTCCCCCAGAGTTCTTCAGTGCCACAGTCAGAAGCAGAATTCTCTCTGCCTCCTAGGCACAACTGCTGATGTGATTTAATAAATTCATGTACCATTCATGCTTCACTTTGATTTCTTTTTTCTTCTCTTTCTGCTAAGTGAAGATCACTTTCATTTCTGTATTGAACTTAACTCCAATGGTCAGAAATATATTCACTCTTTGTTGTATTCTTTCCACAAATACCTTCTTTTCTTCTTTTTTCTTGTTTTTCTTTAATTTTTTTCTTTTCTTTTTCTATCTTTTTCATTGCAAGCTACTGTTAAGAGCTTGCAAATAACAAGTTACAAATAACTTTTTTGTAACAGGTACTATGTCAGGCCTACACCCTCAGCAAGTCAGTAACATATGTCCAATTGTTTTCTTTTGTAAAGAAATAAAAGAAAAACACAAAATGTGACAGTTTCTGTACACTGTCACAAGTTGAGGATTTCACAGCGTCCAGAGCAGAGGCATGCCACTCAGCTTAGGGATGCCTGTCACATGGGGGTTAGAGCAGGTAAGGCTTCCACAAAGAAATACATTTGTTTTGAGCCTCTAAGAATGATTAGATGTGATAAGGCAGTCAAGTGGGGAAACACATTCAGGGAGAGGAAACATATGTGAAAACACAGAATGTGGAAGAATGCCAGTGCTTCAGGCCCGGAACACAGGTCTGAATTAGGAAGTGATGGAACTGAGCATGAAGGCAGAAACCAGGTCCCCAAGTGGCTTTGTGCAAAGCTTACAAATGTGAAATGTATCCTAAAGGCAGGGAATTCACTGAGTGATTTCAGCAGAATAAGGAAGCGCTGATTCTGTGGTCCTAATGAAAGTGTTGGGGATGGAAGAAGTCACTGATAGCAGGGACACAGGTTAGAAGGTGAAAGGGGCTACATTGACTGGAGATGGGGAGGCAGTGCGGACAGGCTGGAGAGGGGACCTAGGTCTGAGGATAGCTGGGCTCAGTAATGAGTCGTTTGGGTGGGGATATAAGAGAAGGGAAGGAAGGACTGCAATGGATTTCAGGTTTCTAGTGCAAGTGCTCAGAAAATGATAGTAGTATTATGAGAAATTAGTACAAGAGGCAAAAACACCCAAAAGATGTAGGGTATTGTAGGAGACGCCAAGAGCCAGATGACATCCGAGCAAGATGGTCTGCAGCTGAGGCGTGGACCTCGGGCCATTCGCCCACAGGAGTTCCTTGTGGAGAAGGATCCCGTGCCCTCAGCACGTAGTCATTGTTAATTACTCCCCTCACCTGTGTTGTTCTGGCTCAATAAAAGGCTGGTGCCGAGGTTGCTCGGGGGTACCTGGAAAGTAAGGGCTAGCCCGCCTTCCACAAGCTTGTACTTCTGATCCGCCTCTTGCCTGGTTCCTTCCTGCGCTAACTGAGACCAGGGCCACAGGAGCCCGACGGGTCACGACAGGGTATGGCTTGAATCCTCTTGGTTTAATCCTGGCTCTCACCTGTCCTCAGGTAAGATTCTTTACCTTTTTGAGCCTCAATTCCTTGGAAATGATCACCTGAGATTGTTTAGGAGATTAAATGAGATGATGTTCATAAAATGTTGAGATATTTGCTCAATCTATGTTTTATGAGCATTTTTTATATACAAGTGTAGGGGATTCAGAGGTGTCTAAAACAGTTTCTGCCCTCATGGACTATCTATTGATAAGTAGGAAGGTAGATGTAAGCAAACTGGCAAATAAATGAGTGAAGTATTATAATTATAGATTTGGAAGTGTGCTCTGAAAGAACTAGATTGATGTGGTATTATAGACAGGATGGAGAGCTCCACTTTTGATATGTTGTTAGGAAAAGCTAAAACTTTTAAGGAAGTCAGAGAGCTACTCAGAGTTGGGGAAGACCATCCCAGGCCAAGAGTCCAACAAAGCAAAGATGAAGTGGGAAAGAATTTTGAAGGACATGGAACACTTAGCAGATCCCCAAATAGAGTAAGCACACAACAAATAATAGATGTTCTGTGTAGAAAGAAGGAGCCAGCTACTTGTTTATGTGCCATGGAAAACCAGTCTAACAGGCCAGGCACAGTTGCTCATGCCTGCAATCCTAGCTCTCTGGGAAGCTGAGGTGGGAGCATCCCTTGAGTTTAGGAGTTTAAGACCAGCCAGAGGAAGAGTGAGATCTCATCTCTACTCAAAATAGATAAATTAGCTGGGTGTCATGGCAGATGTCTATAGTCTGGGCTACTCAGGAGGCTGAGACAGGAGGATCGCTTCAACCCAGGAGTTTGAGACTGCTGTGAGCTAGCCTGATGCCACAGCACTCTAGTCCATGTAACAGAGAGAGGCTCTTTCCAAAAAAAGAAGAAAAGGAAAGAAAAGAAAAAAAGAAAGGAAAGAAAAGTAACAACTAGTTTAAGAAAATACCTTTTTCATTTATTATATGTAGCATATAGTCAGGATAATATTTCAAACCAATATTTTTATAAATCTATAATCATAGTTAAGAATACAAATAAAATTTTAAGTGGAGTAGGGGAATGAGGAGTTCTTTAAAGGAATATTGAGGTTTATGGGCCAGGACTTCTCACAGGGCACTTTGTGATTAATATTCTTCCTCATAGTTCTGGAAATGTATTTTTCTTTATTTTTCCAGTTAATTTTTTCATTTGCTTGAACCTGTCTCACCAGTTGAGCCTTCAAGGGTGGGAGACTGTTGGTCATCTTTTTCAAGTCTGAACTCCATGTAACCATATATGGAAAACTCTATGTTAACTTTCTGCTTTTAGTAGAAATCTCTATAATTAATCACTTCTGAATTTTTTCTGTGCAGTGATAGAAGACATATCATTTCAGTAATGAAAAAAAAAATCACTCAATATACGTTGTATTAGACCTTTTTTTTTAAAAAAAAAAAACTGCAAATGGCAAATGTTATGTAGAGAAATTGTTAAGTACCCCATCCCAGTGTTCAAGCAGCATATCTGAGAGTTTTCTCTTCTACATAGAAATAAAAAGCCTGTAGCACATCAAGAAAGCATCTGAATTTGATATGAATCCTAGTTCAGAGGTTTAATTGCCATTCTTTCTATTTGTCTTCTTAAACTAAAATGTAGAGGAGGAAGGAGTTGTAAGTATGTGGCAGTTATAAATTTAAGATCGAAAATACAGAAACATTATATTTAGATAAAGACTAATGTGCTAAGACATGTTGATAATATACATTAAACATTTCAACATCAAAGGCATAAACCGAAAAAGAAAGAGCTTAGCGGACATTTGAACCACAGGCAACAGGAATAGGGCTGCTACAGCATTCGATGAATGACAGCTGTCTCATCTGTGCAGAGTGAATTCTAACAAAGAGCTAATGAAGATAAACAGACTATTTAAGTGCCACTGGAAAATTCCCCTCAACCAGCAGCTGCCATGACTGTTGTCATTCAAAGGGCATAAGTAAATGTCAAATAACTGAATCCCTGAGAAACTGAGATGACAATGATTTGCATTCTCCTTAACACTTTTGAAAATTTCTTCCCTGGGCTATTAAGTAGATGGTATTTAACAGTAGTATAAAGCTAAAGAAAAACTACAAGAAGGTAAAGTTTAAATAGGACTCTGCTCTTTAGTTGGAGATGCTGGAAAATCGGCTGTGGCTCTTCTATACCAGGTTGGGTGTGTTTCTATGAAATTGCTCTGATAGCTTCTGGAATTACTACATTTTATAGACAGGAGAAATACAAACTCTGCATGAGACGATGTGGTGCTCCAACCCAGTACACAGATTGCCATATCCTATCACAGACAGCGTTTTCTATTTTTTTCTCTTTTTTCCTTGTTTCTTTTACTATTACTTAATATGTTGGTGCATAAAACAATGCTTTCTAGATTCTCTTCCTGCATCAGTATAATTGGGAAAGTGTGTCCTCATATTTTTAAAGGAGCTCTAGGACGGAAAAGTCCTCTTTGCCAGAATTAGGTGGATATTTTCCTTGTACTCTCATTTCCTGCTTCCTCATTTATCATTGGCTTTTATCCCGTGTTTATTAACTTTATTAATTAAGATATTTATTCATTCATTAGTTGGCGTCTGTTAGCCTGACACCATAATTGACCTTGACTTGACCTCTTGATTTTGTCTTTGCCTCTTAAATACAATTTAATTCTGTGTCTTTGGAAATAACACTTCACATTTTCCTAGTTTTAGACTTAATACACCCTGTCCTGAGGCCAGAGGATTACAGAGATCCTCATCAATACTGTTCTAGGAAAGAGAATCTTTAATAATTGAGGTTGTAATGCCAAATCCCAGGATGAACAGAAGTGGATAATTTCCACATCCTTCAAGTTTAAAAATGTTCATAGCAGATTCTCAGAATTTTAATGGCTACTCAAATTCGAGCTTAGTGACATAAAGTGTCTAGCTCGTCTGTAGGAAGCTAGACATCTTATTAAATCTGGAACTATAGCAAGGCAGCCAAATAGATTGTTCTGTAAGTATCTGAATATTTATATAATCTTCATGAAGGAAGTATGTTAATTAAGAACCAGAAGAAAGTAAAATTAACTCATAAACAACACAATAAATTATATGTAATTGACATGTTAATACAAACCACCCAAACATAAGTTATTTTAAAATCCTCTGAGAATTCATTAAATGACCTTTGTTTTAGATCACCATATACTCAAGGTTACCTTAGATATATGAAAAGTGGTTATGATGGGAGAAGTCTGATTCCACAGCCCACACCCTGAGGCCAGCCTCACCATTTTAGTCATACATCAAGTATGTCCAGCAGTGGGGTGTTGTTGCTGCTTCCCCTACATGGTCCTGAGTCTGTGTCAGTGGGTCTGAACACTCATTGCTCACCCATTGCTGACAGTCTTGCCAACAGCTGTTGCTCGAAGCCATTTTCCAAGACTATCTTTGGGCAACAAACTGCTTTTTCCAGCAGCTGGGAGGCAGGATTATTGAAAGTTCCTGAGAGTTCTGGAGTCCTGGTGGTCTGAAATTGCCAGAGGTGTCTGGTAGTATGAAATGCCCCAGGTGGGATGAACTCTGCAGATCACTGAAATAGACACGAGATATTGAAATGATTTTCCATTTTTAGATGTTTGAAATGGTATGCAATTTACAATTGATTTGTCATGCGTTAAATGGTGGCGTTGTTTTTTTCTTTCTTAGTCTATACAATTAAGATATACAGGTATACCTGATGGTTGGTGGTGGGTGGGAGTCACTGGTATGAGGGCCAAAAACTGAGAACAATCAGGAAAGGGTTTATGGAAGAATGAACATCTAACCTGATAATATGGAAATGTCAGGCTATTTGTCCTATTGTTTTGAAGGTATCCTATCTTGAAATTAAGGTCAATCATAGTTTAGGCAGAAAGTTAAAGGAAGAGACCACTTTTAATTGGGCTTCTATCATATGTCCAGCACTGAACTAGGCTCTTTGAGTCAAGTAACTCTTCCATCCTCATAATAACAGTGGCCAGGAGGTAACATAATCATAAAACATTTTGTAGAGAAGACAGCCACCCAGGCCCAAGTCACAAGATTGGTAATCTCTGAAGCCATTACCATCAGGATGGGTTTTCAGACATGCTTTTGATGACTTTCTCCCAATAGCTAAACTCCCAATCGAAGCAGGGAAGACACTAATTTTATTTTATTTTATTTTTTTATTATTTTTTTAATTGAATGGTAAATGTGTACATTGATGCACTTTGGGGGTACAGTGTGGTGTTTTCACACACAGTCCATGACATTTCCATCAAACTGGTTAACATAGCATTCATGTAACTTTCTTAGTTATTATGTCAAAACATTCATATTCTACTCATAGAAAGATTCACTTGTACCCTTGCAAAATGAACCACAGAAGTGAACCCTCGAATCCCTCTCCCTCCACCCTCCCCATATCCTTAGGTTGTTATTAGGTTATAGCTTTCATATAAAAAGGTTTAAATTAATTTCATAATAGGTGTGTGTACATTGGATACGTTTTCTTCCATTCCTGTGATACTTTGCTAAGAAGAACATAAACACAGGAAGATTTGAATTCTCATCCTCATTCAGTCACTGGGAAACCAGTGGTTGCCAGGAACTGGACTCTAAAAGTTTGTCCACTTGTATCCACTCTTTCCAGAGGAACTTATCCTTTGGAATTAGAGTTAGAAAAACACAGTACTAGGGCACTAGTCAGACCATCTAATCTATTTGTTTTATTAAATCCAGCATTTGAAAGATTTTTTTTCTTCTAAATGATGTTCAATTGTAACATGTCTCCCCATTTTCATCCATCTGTAACTGTCAAACATAGCTAGTGAGGACCAAAAAATAGCTAAGGTGACCACTGTGAGTTAATATAACTTACCCACCTTGTCAGATGTCTCTCTTTTCTCAACATCTCTTGTTCCCTTCCTGTACAAATAGCTGGTGGGAAGAGAGAATATGTTAGGAACACTGCTGCTGCCCTGCCTGGAGCCATCTGCCCCTTGGAGGCAAAAAACAACAGGAGAGAGTTTTGATCTAAAAACAAGACCAGGTGAACCAAACCCCTTGATCCCTCCTTCCCTTTCTCAGCTGTCCCTGGGGGGCTGGACACAAATATAAGAAGGTCCTTATCTAACAAAAGCAATCAATGTAACCTGGTTCTGTGTACCCTCAATGAATCCCCAACAATAAAAATAAAATGTCCAATCACCACAAGTAGATAGTGCCTACTATACGGACAGGGCAGATTTAGGCCTAAGTACCAGTTCAGTGGAAATAGAAGAAACAGAGAAAGACCTGTCTCCATCAAGGGATGCACTTTGTCTAATCTAGAATTGTAACATCCTACATGATGGACTCAGTTTCTTCAACAAATAAATGGCAAGGGAGAATGAAAGGGAAGAGAAAGTTTTAAAGATTAAAAGATTCCTAAGAGATGTACTAACCAAATGCAATCTGTGGACCCTATTTGATTCCTTGATTAAACAAAACAAACTGTGAAAAGACATTTTTATAGTTGTTTGGAGAAACTCAATAACGGAGACTATCTTTGGGATGATATTAAAAAAAACTATTGTTGATTTTGTTAGATGTGATAATGCTACTATAATTACATTAAAAGTCCTTTATCTGGTAAAGATATATGCTGAAGTATTTACATGTGAAATAATATCATATCTGGAATTTTCTTAAAATATTTCAGTACGATAAAAAGGTAGGAAGCAGATAGATGAAAGAGAAATGGAAAAATATTGATAATTGATTAGGGATGAGTACATGGGATTTGATGATACTGTCTTTCCTACTGTTGTGTTTGTCTGAATATTTCCATAATAAGAAGCTTAAAATAGACTGATAAAATGAAAAGTAACCTATCTTTATGTTTATTCTTGTGATTGCAATTCCACTGCTGTATACATATCTCAAAATCTGTCAGATGGCACATTTTATGTATGGTTTACTGTATGCCAATTGAACCTCAATAAAGCTGGTTAATAAAAAAAAATAAAAACAAGAGCAGGGTATTTCAGGATCTTAAAGGAAGGACACTATGACATGGCCCTTTCTCCCTGAGGATCACACACACACACACACACACACACACACACACCACACACACTAAAATGCACAGCATTCCAAAGGAAACTGACCACTATGAAATAGAATTCTACCCAGGGGCTTTGAGCGTTGGTAGATCCCAGGTTAAGAATCCCTGAGGAAGTTTCTGCTAACCTGAGGGGGAAAAATTAGGAAGAAATAGCCAAGAGATGGCAAAGAAGGAGAAAGGAATATTTTAGGCAAGAGAAATAATATGGAAAGAGGAAGAGGCATAGAGTTCACTTTTCCAGCTCAAAAATGGAGGCTAATAAAGGTCTAGCTTAAAGCAAGATGATTTGCTGTTTTTATGCACTTGTGCAGCTATAATAAAGGCACGCATCTGATTTGTATTAGGCTTTGTTACATAAAGAGAATGCATAAACATCTTTCTATAAATGTTCTGCATGATTATGTACTAGTGAGAAAAAATAGATGCCGTTTTGTGTTCCAAACTGCAAATATTACTGTGCCAACTTTCAAAATGAAAAGGATTTAAAATAGATTAAATATACGAAGCCAAATCACTCTGAATGTACATTCCTGAATCAGCAATCAAGTCACAGCTGGGAACCTAAATGTATACTTACAGGAGATGTTCCTCTCTGATCCTGGAATTTCCACTTTGAAATACCTTTGCTAGAAAAACAAAGCACACACTAGTAGATTCCTGCTTTTTTGTCATATGTTTCTGGAGATTAGGTCACTTTGTAGACTTTAGAAGATGCATTACACGTATCAGATATTGTGTGCCCGTTACTTGGACACTTCATCAGGGCTTCTTGGTAGAACAAGAAATATTTTTCACCAACTAGTGAAAAGAAAAGGAATGCAATAAAAATATGCTAAGTAAAGACAGTTTAGTTGCTGTACAAAGTCATGGAAAGAATCATCTAGTCCTTATAATCAGAAAAAAAAAAAAGAAAGATATTTGAACTGCTTAATAGCTTGCATGGCTGAAAATCCCTGAAACTCAGTATCCTTATGGGGAAAACAGGAATATTAACATTTACATGGTAGGATTAATTTTCATAATTCATAGAGAGCTGAAGATAATACATTTAGTGCAATAAAGAAGTCAGTAAAATACAGCCCCTGCTGCTTCTGCCTGGAATCTGCTGGCTCCCTCCTGTCACCCCACCTATTTGCACAAGTAGCTCAGGAATTGAAAGAAATGAGTGGAAATTGGGCAGAACAGAAGGTCTGAACAGAGAACAGAGACCAGAGTTTCTGTGTCACACTTCTTAGGCTATCAATTTAAAGACCGTTATTTCCTAGGGACATTATAGATACTTGAGTTACATGTATGTGAATTTTAATTATTTAGCGATCCTACATATGATGACTATTTTTATAAGATGATATACTGAAGGGATAGTAAAATTAGGTAAAGCGTGTTTTGGGTTTATTTTCCGAAATGGAACAAGGTAAACTAAAGGAGGTTATACATAGGAATTTTTCTTCAGATATATTTTAAACTCTTTACATTCTATACAATTTCAGAAACTTTACTGGGAGCCTAGTAGGTATCAGGCTTTGTATACAGTACTTCAGGTCCTAAGGAAGCTAAGATGTGCTTCTTGGCTTCAGATAAGCCTTCGTGGAATTGAGAATTGTTGAGGATGGGACATGGCAGAATGGATGAGAAGCTGGGTTGGGGAGGGGACACTCACAGAAATAGCTAAATATTCAATGATACAAGTGTTAATACAGTTTCAATATAGGGACACAAATAAGTATGTAATTCTGCCCGAGGCAGGAACAGAAGCCCCTAGCAAGGTGACAGGTTCTGAGACTATCAAATAATATTCATAGACTCAGGTGGGAAACTTATACCCTCATTTATGGTGGAGGACAAAACCCAATCTAAGGAGAGATGAAGAGATTTTCTACAAAAGCCAAGACAAAATGCTGAATTACGATAAAAATTGAGAGACTGCATTCTAGCATAATAATATTATTTTTTCTCCCAGTGTATTTTTGCACACACGCTTAAACACACTCTTCAGTTAGAAAATTCTGTTTCTCAGTCTCATTTTATATCAGGAAAAAGCGTAGAGTAACTGGATCCCATCATTCTGTCATTTTGTTGCAGAAAAGAAGAAATTCAGTTTGCAAGAAAACAGATGGAAGCCTTCCTCACCCTCGTGTGAGTACTCACCTTCACATGGGCCACACTTGCTCGGGTAAGGGGGTTCTGGGAGACAGTTGCTTATGGGCACCCACAGGTTTATGTTGCAGAGGTGTTCTGTGGATGGTGCTTCTCCCATCCATCTTTGAGCCATCTGCTGCTTATTATTCTTTATGACATCCTTGTTAATTGATACTGAATTCAAATGAACCAACACAAAACGCTGTGTTTAAGGTGAACAAATGTGTTTAAATGTCTCATTCTGAGGAAAAATCCAACCAAGAAAGGCAAAATCAATCGTGCCACGCTAAATCAACAAAGACTTCTCTGTGGGAAACTGCTGTTGGTATATCAATATTTATTGTCTAGTTTCATTAGAAGCTCCACCCAAAGCTGCAGCCCTCTTCACAGTGAGAGATGTGAAGATGCTCACAGATGCAGTTGCTTTTGGCTTGTCACGGTAGTTTGTTGCTGTTGTCGTTTAATCTATCTATGCCCCTTTCCTTATGTTGTATTTCTTGTGAAGACCTCTTGTTTGTTAAATAACCGTAGTTATTAAATGTGACTCTAGGAGATGCGGTCACCTGCATATTCTGGACTTTGCTGTTGGAAGTTGTAAGGGGAAGGAGCGTGGTTGAGTGTTGGAATAGAATATTGCAGAATATTTGAGCCTGCTGTGGCATTCTGCTTGCTACACATCCTCTCAGACCCTAGCTTGGCAAGTGAAAGAAGAGTAGAAAATGAAGTGAAATCAGAGGTTTGGTCAGACAGGCTTCAGTCTTCTGGGCTACGGATTTGAAGATCTGAGTTCCCCAGATACTTTACAGGTTTGGGGTTAAGTTTCATTTTAGTTGCTGAAGTTAATTAAACTTCTGCATGAAACAGTCACATTTTAAGGGATTTTAAATAAGAGTATGTCACCTCTGTTGCTAATGGCTGTGTGATGTGCATACCTGCATACTGTAAGTGCATTAACAGATGGGTTTTTTTTTTTTAAGTGAGATAGGACTTGCTAGATTATAACTTACTCTAGTCCAGGGTTGAGGAACTTGAGGCCTTTAGGCCACATGTGACATTCTAGATCCACAACTATAGCCTTTTGAATAAATTCAAATTTTAGAGAACAAATCCTTTTATTAATATGTTTTTGTTCATCATTTTTATTTTTTAAATGAATGCATTTAAAATACCAAAGAATAAAATAAATTTCAATGAAATAATCTTCCTAGATTGACTGGTACAATTAGAACATTAGTAAGCCACAGGGCTAACCTGACCACTGCTGTCATCGTGATTTAGGTCTAACTTCCCCTGCTTGACTGGCGCCACTACTGCAGGAGGCTGGTTGGAGAAAGTTTGTGGGAATCAAATACGCTAGTCTGTTATCAGCTTTTAACAATGGTATACTGTATTTTTGTTTAAAGTGGAATTTGTGAATAACTGCAAAGCTTGGCAGTATGTTATAATTCTGTCTGCTTAACAGCCAGTCATCTCAAAGAGGACCAAGAGAATACTGAAGGGAGAAAATGGATTTTTTTTTTTTTTTTTTTTTTGAGACAGAGTCTCACTGTCACCTTTGGTAGAATG
>NW_003852400.1:30401300-30447735 GCF_000181295.1 Otolemur garnettii
ACGCCCGGCTATTTTTTGGTTGCAGCCGTCATTGTTGTTTGGCGGGTCCGGGCTGGGGATTCGAACCCGCCACCTTAGGTGTATGTGGCGCCTTAGCCGGTTGAGCTATAGGTGCTGAGCCACAATGTTATTTTTTTGTTGTTGTTGCAATTGTCATTGTTGTTTAGCTGGCCTGGGCTGGGTTTGAACCCGCCAGCATTGGTATATGTGGCTGGTGCCATAACCACTGTGCTACAGGTGCCCAGCCAACTTTCTTTTTTAATTGTGTATTGCAAAAACAAAATTTCTATGCTAAAGCTACTATTTTAAGTGACACTTGGCAACAAGTTATAAGTACTGTTAACTGTAGTCCTGCAAACACAATAGGGCATCACGGGTTTTATAACATGCTAAAGTTGAATGATGGTTTATCATTCTAAAGTGAGCTAACGTGCACTGGCTATTCATAAGGGCAGGTGTTAGCCATGATTTTATGTTAACAGAAATTAGAGTTAAATTTTATGAAGAACAGAATCAGCAGTATGAATTATTGAAAGATTTATGTAGGATTGCAGCATTTCTGTGCAATACCATGTCAAATGAAAATGATTTGAATATTTCTTTGAAAAGTAAAAATAAGTCTATATATGATATGTGACAAAAAATCCAAGCATTTAAAAAAATTTATCTTTTTTCAAAATAATTCTTCTTCAAAAGGAAACTTTGGATAAACATTTCCCCAAAGGCTCAGCAAAGGCCTTTGACGAGCAGGGTGATGTGTGAGTCATGTGAAGACTATATGGCTGTTACATTTGTATTAATTGGAGAGTATGATGGTAGGGTAGTATTTCAGCCTCTCCTGGTTGATACCCAAAGGCTCCTGAAAGACCAAATCTCACAATAGATGACACTTTGAAGTCACTGTTTGATGCTATGAGAAGTCACATCTTGAAATAGGGAAAAACGCGGTAGGATCCCTACTCCTTTAGCAACATGTTCCCCAATGTGCTTCTTTGCTTTTCAACCCCTATTTCTATGAATCTACATTCTCTTAACGAACCCAAATCAGAATGCCCTGAAGGTCACAAGGACAGATTCATGTCTAGAGGATCAACTGAAAGTGCAGACCTCCATACTGCCACCAGGTATCACCAATGAAAAGCAGACACAACAAAGCCATTGAAAGATTAGTTACTATAGTGATCAAAACAGCATGGTACTGGCACAAAAACAGAGTGGTAGATTTATGGAACAGAATGGAGAACCAAGAGATGAACCCAGCTGCTTATCATCATTTGATCTTTGACAAGCTTATCTAAAATATTCAGTCGGGGAAAGACTCCCTATTTAACAAGTGCTGGGTGCACTGGCTGGCAACCTGTAGTGTAACTGAAACTGGACCCCCACCTTTCCCCATTAGCAAAAATTGATTCTCACTGGATAAAAGATTTAAACTTAAGACATGAAATTATAAAAATACTAGAAGAAAGTGCAGGGAAAACACTCGAAGAAATTGACCTGGGAGAACATTTTATGAGGAGGAACTCCCGGGCAATTGAAGCAACACCAAAAATATATTACTGGGATCTGATCAAACTAAAAAGCTTTTGCATAGCCAAGAGCACAGTAAGTAAAGCAAACAAGCTTCAGAATGGGAGATTTTTGCAGTGTATGCTTCTGACAAAGATCTGATAACTAAAATCTATAAATAACTCAAACTAATCAATTAGAAAAGAATATTAACCCCATTTCTATGTGGGCAAGAGACCTGAACAGAAACGTCTCTGATGAAGACAGGTACACAGCCCACAGACACATGAAAAAATGTTTATCATCCTAAATCATCAGAGAAATGCAAATCAAAACCACTTTGAGATATCATGTAACTCCAGTAATATTATCCCACATCGGGGCGGCACCTGTGGCTCAAAAGGGTAGGGCGCCGGTCCCATATGCCGGAGGTGGCAGGTTCAAACCTAGCCCTGGACAAAAAAAGATTAGCCCACATCACAAAATCCCAAAACTACAGATGTTGGCATGAATGTGGAGAGAAGGGAACACTTCTGCACTGCTGGTGGGAATGCAAGCTAATAGAACCTTTTTGGAAAGAAATTTGGAAAGCACTGAAGGAACTAAAAGTAGACCTACTGTTCGATCCTATAATTCCTCTGCTAGGTATATACCCAGATGATCAAAAATTATTTTATGACAAAGACATTTGCACTAGAATGTTTATTGCAGCCCAATTCATAATAGCCTGGAAACATGCCAAGTGCCCATCGACCCATGAATGGATTAACGAATTGTGGTACATGTACACCATGGAATACTATGCAGCCATATAAAGGATGGAGACTTCACATCTTTTATGTTTACCTGGATGGAGCTGGAACATATTCTTCTTAGTAAAGTATCTCAAGAATGGAAAAAAAAAAGTATCCAATGTACTCAATACTACTATGAAATCAACATATAACCACCTACACACTCATATGAATGCCAAAACATAACTATAGTCCAGAAAGTAGAAGGGAAGAGGAGAGACAGGGGAGAGAAGGGGGGATATGGGAGGAGGGAGGGCGGGAACTCACTTAATGTGCATGATGCAATGGTCTATTTCAAAACTATTAAGAAGTGAGTATGATTGTGATGGATGTGTTACTTAGCAGTGTAAGCATTTCATGTTGTATATCAAAGCAATACCCTGAACCCCATAAATGGATCAATGTACAAAGTTATGATTTAATAAAGAAAAAGATTAGTTAACCTAAAAATGAACAGTCTTCATTTTTTGAAATTATTAAGTACCCAGTAGTTAGGTTTTCACAAAATAATGTACATTTTTATGTATATCTAACTGAAATTTCTTGAATGTGGCCTTATTTGATTATAGCTAAATTAGTGCAGCCTTCCGCATGAGAAAGTTCCCCACCCCGTTGTAATCTGTGAGACATGCTTCTCTGTTAACCTGTGGTCCTTCATGGCAGTTTCTGTATTTAATTTGGCAAACTAATCCTCCAAAGAATGACCAGTTCTTTTAGGGAAAATAGAGCTAATGATTCTCCTTTTTTTACAGAACTAGATTGAGATTTAAATTTTGCTTCTAAAGAAACACATGTTTTTTATCTTTCTGCTACATCCAATTAGTATTACTTTTTATCTTTTTGATTATTTATGGACAAAATTAACAAGCTGTTCTATTTCTTGATTTTGGATAGTCTGTAGCTTCCAGGCTCCACATTTCAACATGCAATGGAGTTATCATAATAAAATATGAGGAAGGCAATAAAACAGGAAATATTGTAGCATATTTTTGCAATGAAGGTTTTGAATGTAAAAAGTTCCCAGATCGCTTCATTACAGTGCCAAGCTGATAGTGTATTTCTCAGCTTTCATTAAAAAAAAAAAAATTGTAGAACTGTGATTCTGCCGAATAAAGCTGTATATAAATGAAGTATCTGCAGCACAATCATAGGAAACATATTTTTTATTTTGCCAGTACTTGCTTATGTTCCTCGTATGAATAATATAATTGATTTTGACTTTATCTCCAACTGGCAGCATAGTCATAAATCTATCGGTGAGGTACAGAGTGAAGGATAAAATGTTATTTTTTCTCAGTGTGGTCTCATTTGATTACAATTGCAGCCTCGCCTGGCTTCATTCCATCCATAATTAATCGTCACTTTGGTTTCCAGTTGCAGCCAGGCCAGCACTGTAACCGTTCACACATCTTTAGATAACAGTCCACTCTGCCAGCTGGCAAGTGAATGGAGACCTTTCACACTGAGTCTAATGGGCGCACAGGGCTGAGCCTTCGTCAGGGGCAGCTCTTTAAATGATCCGGTGCCAAAGCGGGCTCAGCTTGCTGTGGCTGACGGTCTCCTTGGCACCTTACTCTTCTGAGTAAACACCATATGCAGAGAGGCTTCATTTTGCCAACTTATTTTAGTGCTTCTCATTCCATGATAGAAAGTCTTCTCAGTGGTGAGAGAAAAATGAATTCCTTTAAGACTTTCCCGCAGGGGCCAGATCATTCTCTCTCTTTTCCTGTGTAATTGTGCTCTAATCCTATTAGCGTTAGTGACTGTCATTTTGTTGTAATATAGATATTTGTTTTCTCTCATGTTATTTATTTCTTGAGAATGTGGTTTGACGTTCCTCCCAGGGAAAGGAAAGGAAGTATATCAGGCAAAACATGGGGTAATTATCCATCTGTATCGAATGGCTGGGACTGGGTTTTGAGCAAGAAGTCATGTTACTGCTCCATGATTGGTACAAAGAAATGTTAGATGTAATTTTAAATAGACATATTTAGTAACTTAATTCACTTTCTGCAGTGCTACCTTAAAGAAAACAAATTACCTGGGTTGGGATCGCTTGGTGTGAATTATGAGACAATCTCATAAAATAGCAGAATTCTAGTCCATTTGTGAGTCTCCAAGAAAATTTAAACCAGAGTTTGAATTTCAAGTATTTTGGGGAGTCACACAAGTTACTTTGAGCGAAAGGGACCAAGAGCAATGACTTTGAGACTGTGGATAAAATTAATGAAACGGCCACAAAAGGGGCAATTCTAGCAGATTGTTGTCACGTGGGAAAAAGGAAGCAGTGAGAGAAAGTGTGTCTAAGGGATGCCACTAGAACAGACCCTTCTTTGTCAAAAGAAGCCAGAGGTCTAGATTTTTACCTGATATCCTTTGATTTTAAATATTAACAACTGCAAAATGTTCAATTAAAAACATTAAGAAAAACAAAAAAGATGCCATTTGTGGAGAAGCTGGGTCTGCAAGATAACTTTGCATCGTCCTAAGAGTCTTACGACAGAATAAATGTGCTTTCAAATGTGCCCTAAAATGTGCTTCTTCCTTAAAAAAAATTATAGTCAAAGGTATTTCCCTTTGATGTATAAATGTTTAAAAAGTATTATTGTAATACTTATCTAATTTAACAAATCAATGTGTCCATGTCTATAAAATCCTCTCAATACCGTTATTATCAGAGAATATATCTTTCATCAGTTACAGCAAAATAATATTCGGCTAGTCTGGAGGGCAGATGGATTGCATGGCCTCGTGAGCTGTGTTGCTTTTCTGCGTGTTTATTCTCACCCCGTTTGTGGCAACTGCCATCTACGTGACTAATCAACAATGAAATATTCTGGCCAGGTGAGGTGGCTCACACCTATAATTCTAGCACTCAGGGAAAGTGAGAAGAGGATCTCTTGAGTTCAGGAGTTTGAGATGAGCCTGAGCAAGAATGAGACCTAGTCTTTATTAAAAATAGAAAAAATAAATTAGCTAGGTGTCATAGTGGACGCCTGTAGTCCCAGCTCCTCCAGAGGCTGAGGCAAGAGGATCTCTTGATTTCAGAAGTTGGAGGTTGTTGTGAGTTAGGCTGATGCTAAGGGACTCTAGCCTGGGCAACAGAGTAAGACTATCTGAAAAAGAAAAAAAAAGAAAGAAAGAAAGAAAAGAAATTTTCTCCACTCTGGGAGGCAGAGGCAGGTGGATTGCTTGAGCTCACAAGTTTAAGACTAGCCTGAGCTAGAGTGAGACCCCATCTCTAAACACATCTGGGTGTTGTGGCAGGTGCCTGTAGTCATAGCTACTTGAGAGACTGAGGTAAGAGAACTGCTTAAGCTCAAGAGCTCAGCTATGACACCATGGAGCTCTACTGAGGGTAACAAAGTGAGACTCTGTCTCAAAAAAATAAATAAATAAAAGAGAAATTTTATTGTAGTGTTGTCTTTGACAAGTGTCTGCCTCCATATAACCTGCTTTGCATTTTATGTTGCTAAATGGTTAGAGCACCCACCTGCTGCATTGCAGGCTAGGGCCTGCTAAATTAAAAAAAAAAAAGAATTTAAAGATTAACAGAAAATATGATGCTATTAATTCAACAATGCATTCCGTATGTTAATCACAATAAAACCTAGATTTGGAATGCAACAAATACATTGCTTTGCCCGTGATATAATGAAAGCTATAAGCAAATTTTGAGAGAGTGATAATTTAGAAGGAAGATATGTGAAAATCCAAGGGACATGAAACTATAGAGCTTTAGTGACTTTTTAAAAAGCGATGTAGAAAATAAATATATTCTAGAGAGAAGAATAAAGATATGTAGAAAATAGGTATAGTAAATAACTTGTTAATCTTGTACGTACATGAAATGATTTTGAAAAACTTTTTCTTCAACTCCATTTTACTTGGAAGCCAAGCCTGTATTCATCAGGGCTGCTGGAAACCGCCTTGTGGTTTAGCACCGGTCCAAGGGCTCTAACTAACAGAGTGGGGCACTCAGTGACGCTCTGGTTTTCAGCACGGTTGGTTCCTCTGAGATAATTTTGGCTTCAGCCTCTTGTCAGCCCTTGAACTCGGCTAACTGCAGCCCTCCTGCCCAGCCTTGGAATCCAAAATGTTGCTTTAGGGCTTGGGAGGCCTGGGGCTTTGGTTCAGCTTTCCCAGGTTACTGTGCAGCCACTGCCCTTCTAAATTCCTCTTTCCAAGCACGGCACAATCACAGAGCTCAGGTTTATTTAGAGAAAGAAAGGCTGTCTTCATCCACTGAGATTATCTTTTTGCCTGGCTATCTTCTTGGAATAGATGAAGGAAAAAAAATCTAAAACAAAATGTAAATCTATTATTTTCTTATTGTTTTACAACAATAAAAATAAGGTGAAAGTTAATATCTTTTTTCTCTTTTTAAAAATCAATATCTTAATAAAGTATATTGGTTCATAAAATATTTTGAAGTATTTTGGTAGGAAAACCCTAGAAATACCTCGGTATGGTGAGGTGGGGGAGGGGAAGCAATAAAGAGGGTGGTATATGACATTGTGGGAAATAATGGAGGGAAAAAAAATCTATCTACCTATCTATCCATTTATCTATCTATTTTTATGTTTCGTGTTTTTGCATTTTACTCAATAAAGTTATTAAAGCTTAGAAGTTGGGGAGGAGTTTCTAGAAATTGACTTTATATATAATATACCTAAGAAGTCTTTATATTTTTTTGGGGGAATTTGTGTGTACATGTTTGGATTGAGGAAATTTTATTTATTTATTATGTATTTATTTATTTTTTGACACAGAGTCTCATACTGTCTGCCCTGGGTAGAGTGCCGTGGTATCACAGCTTACAGCACCCTCCAACTTTTTTTAGGCTTAAGTCATTCTCTTTCCTCAGCCCCCCAAGTAGCTAGGACTACAGGTGCCCACCACAATGCCTAGCTATTTTCTTTGGTTGTAGTTGTCATTGTTGTATGGCAGGCCTGGGGTGGATTTGAACCTGCCAGCTCTGGTGTATGTGGCTGGTGCCCTAGCTGCTTGAGCTATAGGTGCTGAGCCAGATCAAGAAAATTTTAACTGAATTTTATGATGAAATATAAAGTTTTAACTTGTCTACCTAAATATGATTTGTTTCCCCCCCCCAAAATTATAGCATAGAAAAAAGATAATTCCTTAACATTTAAGTAATTATAAATTCTCTTATCTTATAGATCTCTTTTAAAATTATTTTAATTTGGGTATCATTATATAGTTTCCAGTAGATAAATTAGCCAGGAAACAATTCATTTCTTCATTTAAGAATCTGATACATATAGAGGTTCTTATGACTAGAGGAAATTACCTTCCTCTTGAAACAGTTGATGCCTTTGTAGACAAGCATTAAGATCACATTAAAAACAAGTGATTTTAGGCTCTTCTTGAGGCCAGGGTTTCTGGGGCTGTTGTGTGCTATGATCAGGCCTATGAGGAAGCATTGCACTCCAGCCTAGGCACCATAGTGAGGCCCCCATCTCTAAAAATATAATAATAATAAAAGAAGAACAAATGATTTTGTCATGGAGGCCACATGTATACATTTAGAGTATAAACATGAGGTTCAATATTTTGGCATGTAGTTTGGGTTATAGTTTCCATTATGTAGGGATTAAAAGCACTGCGTCTTGAAAGTCTGAACAGAATTAAAAAATAGATACCCTTGAACACTGTCGGATGATTCAATAGGAACCTCCTGGGATGATGGAAGATGTATATGAATGATAGGGAAGAGAAAAATGGAGAATTGTGGAAAATTACTTCATGAGATCTAAGTGAAAAAAGAGCAATATTTCTAAATAAATATATTCTTTCATGTATGTAATTACATTAATATTTAAATATTGTAAGCACAGCTTTGACTCTTTCCTAAATGTTTGTTTTTAAAAAATTGATTCCTGCGAAAAACTGAATAGGATTTTTTTGTGGGGGGAAAGGACTTCTTACATTCAAGTATGTAAAATAATTGGAATTAGAGGTTCATGTTAACCTGAAAACCTAAATACACTAGAACCTCAGAGGATTAGAAGTATAAAGCAGGAGTTCTTAAACTTGGAAAAATATTAGGGAATCTGTTAATCCCCTGTAACACATGAGGTCTGATAATTAAGTTCGTGAACTCAACCTAGAAAAAGTGCTACATACCTGAATATCATTACAGTCACCAGACGCCAAGGGGAGTGCTTTGAAGGTGACCCCAGTGATATCCAGCAATGAGGTGTGGAGCACTTTTACTAGGAGTGCCCTTCCTGGCTGAGGCACAACCACCACAGGGACTTTACTTAACAAACACAAACAATGTAACCTAATTGTTTGTAACTTCATATTATCTGAAATCTCTCAACCCTCAAGACATTTAAGAACCAGTGCTCTAAACATTGTAAGTCAAGGGGCATGGCCACTAGACTGCCAGGTTTCTTCTGCATGGAGGAAGAAAAGTGGAGATAAAATGTGCTTGAACTCTAACATGGCAGTAGATTGTATCTTCACCAGAAGAATCCAAATAAACATTCAAAGAGTTGCTCTAGAAAGATGGTAAAATTTATGTTTGAGAGAGGTTATGGCAGAAATTTCTAAGAAATGGTGGCTGTTGAATGAATGAGCATTCCTGGGTTTTGTTCAGAGCAAGGAGCTTGCAAGAACTCTGTGAAGCCCTCAAAGTGAGAACCATTCAGCCTTACTGGGCACAGCAAACAAATGGACTGGAGGTTCAGCAAGGGCTCCAGCCCCAGGACAGGCTTTGCCCTCAGGATAGTAAGGTGACCAGGAGCAGGTACCATGGACACATCCCAGGTTCAGGTTGGTGCATCCTGTCTGTCTTGGTTGTAATTAGTTCAAGAACTAGGCACAACAGGGCCTCTGGCCAAACAAGGCTGAGGAAAGGCATAGATCTGGGTAAGGCCTGGTTCTACATGTCAAACCCTTGAACTGCAATCAGTTTGGTTTACTTGTTTGCAAAAAGCAATGCTTTTCTTATTGCCCTAATTACACCTTATTTTCCATGTTGACACCTTGGTTTTATGGTTTACTTGTGAGAAATACGCCAAAACCTATACTTAGGTGCTATTGACATATGAGCTTTTTATTGTTTAAAAATATATTATCAAATCAATAGAAAAAATGATAAATTCAGGTATCGATGAATCCTTAGGCCACTATTACATTTTATATTGTGTAGCTATCAACTTTCATTTAAATATAAGAAAAAATATTACAAATTGATTTTACAGATATTCAGAAACACATCTCACCACTAAATCCTCATAATCACTGACTATTTGGGTTTCAAAGTACAGATGATAAGTCTTGCTAGGTACGAAGATGCAAAACTCTTTCTCTAGTTAGAGCAAAATGCCAATTTCTCTGATCGTCCTCCTTGAAATTTCCTTAGAAAAGTCATAAAATGATGTCTATTAGATTCTAAATTATTTCATTTGCTTACTTAAAAATGCTTGTAGGAATCAAACAGTGTCACATTTTATAGCTGTATCTGGCCGCCAGTTTCAGTTTCTCAGAAGTGCATTTAACATAACCATTTTTTATGCCTCAATTTTTTCTTTTTTTGCTTATCCTACTAAATTAAATCTTCAGAAATTCAGGGAGTCTTGTCAACACTGCTTACTACTTTTAATGGGTGAAGAAAAGGAGAAAACAACGTCCCTTATCATAAAATTGATTCAGATAGTTAAGCAGCTAATTTACACTCTCATCTATGGTATGTGTTTTATTTACCAGGTAGGGGTTTTCTTTCTCATTTTCTTATGCTTTAAATGCTATTATTGTATGTTATTATACTATATTTTATAAATAGCTTCAGTCTGCTAATGCTACCTGAAATTTCTGTTTTCTTTTTCTCTTCTTATATTTTTTTGAGTTGAGGATACTGAACCAAAAACATTATACTGGGTTCTGTTTAAATTATTAGGTAATAGAAATTCTCCAGAAAAATTCACCTTACTATGATAATCAAATATCTATTAGACACCTGAAGGAAATCTTCCTTTAAAACATAATGTGATCAATGACTCATCCACCAGTAATTTAGAGTAGAAGCCTGCATACATTCAGTTGGGTGTGTATGAACTCTAATCACCACTCCAGTTTCTAATACAAACAAAACATGCTACCTAGGTGTCCATAAAGGAAATCTTGATGGAGGAGGAGGAATGATAACAAGACTTCGGTTCAGGGTATTTGCAGGTAATGCAGTGTCAATTGTGACTTGATGATGTTTGAAAACAAGGATCCTAAAGAAGAATTGGGATTCATTATGAGAGGAAGGTACTGTGAGAATCACGGAGAACTTGTAGTGGTTTGCTTTTAAAGAAAAGTCAGGATAAAAGTGGGGGTGGGGGGAGAAAAGGCAGTTGGAAGTTTTCAAATGAAGAAATACTGCTTCTTGTTCCTGGAAGAGAAGCACACCCACAGAGAATGACATTTTAAAAAGGGGCCTGGACTCTTGAAGTGGGAGGTGTAGAATGTTCCAGGCTGTGGGATTTTAAAGAGGGATATTGGCCATTTGCATTACATTAGATTTGACTGAAGATCTTTTCTGATAATTAGGAAGATGTTGGATAGTATGTTTGGGTTAATGATGATGTCTTAGGATTGGTGATGCTGTTGTGGCTGTGTAGGAAAAAAAATCTTCATTTTGGGAAGATTTATTCTGAGGCATTCAGAGGCAAATATCAAGATGTATGGGCGGTGCCTGTGGCTCAAAGGAGTAGGGCACAGGCTCCATATGCTGGAGGTGGTAGGTTCAAACCCAGCTCCAGCCAAAAACTGCAAAAAAAAAATCAAGATGTATGTTGGCTAATTTTAACTGGTTTGGTGAAAGAGAAGTATCTGCGTATGTATGGAGGGTGATGGAGCCATTGTGACAATTTGCACATCCTTGAATGCAAGCAAAAGGTGTATGGTTGTTTGTTATAATCTTTCAGCTTTTACTGAATTTAAACATATTAGAATCAATTCTAAACAAATAAATAACATCATTTCCCACAAATGGGCAAACAAATGACAAAGAACAGATGCCACAGAAGATACTGTACCCAACTCACATGTTTATAATTGCTTCCTCTTGTGACCACATTAGAATAAAAATGAAGTGAATATGAGGAAGGTATCTGCATATTGCTGATTTCCCGAATAGAGAGTGTATGGAAAAGAGATGCTTGATAAAGTGCAGAGAGGTAACACCTAGAATATGCACAAAGGGCAGAGCCGATCTGTCTGGACTGGAGTACTTACCATAAAGGGGAAGAATAGGATGTGAGCCTTTAAACAGATACACATTTCACACGGGAATTATCCACACCCAGAACTTATTCAGAAGTGAAATATCGGGGAATTACTCTGAAAAGAAAGAAAAATAATCAATGCAGTTAGTTAATGCTAGTACTTTAGAATGAAGCCCTAATTATTTCAGCATTTGAGGTTCTCTAATATAATAGCGTTGTCCTTCCTTGCTATCCCAGATCAAATGCACCAATCGACAAGTTCTATTTACACACCCAAAGCTCTCTATCAATTATTCTAGTTTTGCAGTAAGTGTAAAAAGAAAATAAAGAGTCACTATATATTTGGTGAGTGCTGGCAAGTGAAACACGTTTTATTTTTGTAGAGTGCCCATTTTACAGAAAACAAACAACATTTTAAAAATTACTATTAAGGATAAGGACAACTAACTCATAACACAAAAGGTTTAAAACAAATAAGAAGGAAAATAAGCAACAAGATTTCAAAACTTTGATATGAATTCTTAGAAAAGTTGAAGGAAAATATTCTCCATAAAACAAGAACTGAGTGCAATGAAAACAGAAAGTTAGAAAAAGAAGTGGTTTTAAAAGTTAAAAACATGACTGTTACAACAAAGTATATTAATGTTGAAAGAAAAAGTGAATGAAATTATCCAGGGAATCAATTCATGAGGTCCAGCATTTTAAGGATTGATAGCCCAGAAAGTGAAAATGGATGGGAGAATGCCACCAAAAAGATATTAATATTACTACTAATGGGAACAATTTGACTGATAATACTAATATTACAATCGATAATACTAACATTATGTCCAATAATTGAGTATCCTAAAACCCCCAAATTCAAAATCCAAAAATGCTCCACAGTCCAAAACTTTTGAGTGCTGATGTCATGGTGAAAGGAAATGCTGGAGCATTTCAGATTTCTTATTTACAAATTTGGAATGCTCAACAGGTAGGATGCAGATATTACGAAATCCAATAAATAAATAAATAAATAAAAATCCCATGTCCAAATAAGTTCCAGTCACAAGCAGATGAAAGATACTCAACCCGTAATAGTAATAATATATGCACATATTGCCCGCCTATTGCACTTAACTGAACTAACAAATTGCATCCTTATATCAGAGAAGTTATAAATGACTCGCAGTGGCCTGACAGTAATATAGTAGTCAAATGAAGCCAGAATCAATGCTCTTAACCATTAGTGAAGAACATTAGTCTTCAAATTGGTAGGGCCCACTAAATGCTTAGGTCAGTTATTGAAAAAAGTCCAACAAGAGGACAGAAAATTAATAAAATTATGTAACATCAAGGAAAAATGACAAACCTAAAAGTTTCTGCAAAGGGAAAAGAAAATCAATGGTAGCTCATAGTCTCAAATGAGAATAATAATCAGATGGGTATTACGTTTCTTATAAATAAGGGACAATAAAGATATATTTAGATATTCAAAATTGCATTATTTGCCATTTCTTAAGAAGTGTCATTACAATGTGGTACAGCAATATGAGGAAATGATATCTCTGACAAAGGACAAAATATGAGGGAATGATACTTCTTCAAATCTTTAAGAGATGTAAAGAATTCTTAAAACTCAGTAACAGGACAATCCAATTAAAAATGAGCAAAACAATATTTAAACAGATATTTCATAAGAAGAGATGTATAAGTGACCATGGAGCACACAACAAGGTCAGAAACATCACTACTTATTAGAGAAATGCAAAATAAAAAGCATCAGTAGAATGGCTGAGATTAAAAGGCTGTGAATACAAAGTTTTGGTAAGATAGTAGAGCAATTAAAACTCTCATTTTGCTAACTGGGTTTAAAATGGTCCAGTTACTTTGGAAAATAGTTTGGGAGCTTTGTACAAAAAGCTTACAGTTCAACAAGTCTAATTCTATCTTCCTAGCCTAGAAAAATGAAAACCTATCATCTTGCAAAGAATTGTACATGAATGTTCATTGCAGCCTTGCTCATCAAGTGGAGATGTTAACAGGTGAAATGAATGAACAAATTGTGTTATAAACATATAGTGGAATAAACTACTGATAGAGTAACAACATGGTTCAAACTCAAAAACATACTAGGTGAAAGAAGTCAGGCACACAAAAATACACACTGTATAATTTCATTTATGAGAAACTAGAAAAGGCAGCTTGAACTTATAGTAAAATAAAGTAGTTTGATCTGGCTGGAGGTATAAGGGATTGAATGCAGGTTTGCACAAAGGAATTTTTCTGTGGGATGGAAATCTTGATTTTGGTGGTGATCAGTTGTCATCTTTATGTTTGTCAAAATATGTTGAACTGTGTTAAAATGGATGCATTGTTGTACATAAATTAGATTTAAATATAGTTGATTTTGAAAAGAAAGATGACATGAAATTCAAGAAAGAGTATATTCCTTGTAATATACAGTGAAGGGAAGTCCCAGGATGGTGATTGTCTGGACTTGGAAAACTAGTCCAAATTGATACAGAGAGATGGAGCGTTCTTGGGAAGTTTGTCTAGAAAAAAAAATGCGTAATAACTAGAAAAGAAATTGAGTTTCAGAGTACTTGGAAAAATTTAATGAAGTGCAAAATACAATGAGTGGGCTACAAAAAAGACATCCAGCTGAATTAATGTGTAAGTGCATTCTCCACTAAAATGGCTCAGCACTCAGTTCTAGCACCCTGCTGTAATGTAAATACTGGATGATATGACGTTAACACGGCATTTCAACGTTAGGCGATAAATGTTAAAAAATTCCAACAATGTGAAAATACATGTATAGCTGACATAAATCAAAAGGTGGAAACAGTTGAGTAGAAAGGAGGCCTAGGGGTGCAGACTATGGTTGAAGGATAAGATAGTGAGTCAAGTATGTTTTTTGAAGTTGCTGAGGTGACCAGCAGGAGAGTGAGAGTAATGTTCACCATATTGGGTGGAAAGGAGAAGGGTAGTGGCGGAGGATTCAGTGAAATAATCTCTATCTAGTACATATAGCAAGCCAAGGAAAACGTCTACATGTTTAAAATCAAGAAATAGCAGAGCAAGTAAACTGGGTTGAGTGGAGTCCTCCTCAATTCATGGGTACCCGGAACCTTAGGGTACCTCCTTTGGGTCTTTATCTGCAAGGTCTTTGCAGATGTAATTAGTTAACTTAAAATGAGGTCATATAGGATTGGGGTGGGCCCTAGATCCAGTGACAGATTTCCTTGTAGGAAGATCATGTGAAAACACAAGTAGACAGTAGACACACATGGGGGAAGCCAGCCTTGTGAGGATGGAGGCAGAAGCTGGAGAGATGGGATGGAGGTAGGAAGAAGCAAAGGGCTTTTTTCTGTAGAACTTTCAATGGGAGGACCACCTGCCATCACCTTGATTTTAGACTTCAAATCTCCAAATCTGTGAAAGAATGAATTTCTGTGATTTCAAACCACTTGGTTTGTGGTAATCTGTGACAGCAGCCCTAGACAACGAATCCAATACTCATTTAGTTTTTAAAACAGATACACAAAGAAGACCACAAAGAAGAACCAAAACGCAATAAAAATTGTTGCTATTGGAAAGAGGGTTTATATGAAGAGAGGGATAAAACAGGATCTCATACTTTTCTTTATAAAATTGTCTGTATTTCAAATTTACTATTTCACATGTATCACTAAGTTAGAGATTTTTTTTTTTTTTAATTAACTAAGTTAAAAAGTTTCCAGGTCAAACCTATGTGAGCAGATAATTAGGTAGGGAGTGTGGGTAACTGAAAATGGGGCAAATTCCATCTGAGCACAAAGTTTTGAACATCAAATAGGAACAACTATCCCAAAGGGTGAGGTTGTGTGAGCAGATAGGTCTAGTGAAAGATTCAATAACTACGTTGAATTGCTCTAAAGACTCTGTTTTGTAATAATGAAAATAACTTTGACCTTGAATTACGTGACTGAGTGTATGATGTGGTAATGTCTTCTCTCTGAGGAACAAATGAGAGGCCAAAGGTTCAGAGAGGATTTCCTTCCCTCATGATTCAGGCTCCTTGTGAAGGAAACACAAAGGATTGGACGTAAGAGCCGAGTGCCTGGTGTGGGAGGAGCCATTCCAACACTAGTGCCGGAGGAGTCACCCCAGTTAAGTCACCCCAGTTCTGCTAGCTTCCAGAGTCTGCAGAGATTGTAGAAGTCTCCTTTCTAGAAGTTTTCTCTCCTTGATTTTGCTCCACCTCATGGTGTTACCCACGGTCCCCAAAATACCACAAACTGAAATCCGTTTCAAGTGGCTTTACATTAAACAGAAAATGTGTGACTGATGTGTATTTGTGAGTTTTATGTGTGTAGAAAAATTAGCAATTGATGGGCAGTGACTATGCCTGAAATACCATCAGAGATTTAATAGGTAGGAGATGGGGTAAAGAGTCTGTATTTTAAAAAAGTTTGTCTCGAAATTTATAAAACAGGCTGATTCTTTGTTTATAGCCTTAAACTACATACAAGTAGCCACAGAACAGGATGGAATTCAGCCCTCATGTATCAGTCCTGCCACTCCATGTCAGAGCTTGGTGTCAGTTCTCTCACTGTGGAAAACCAGCCAATCCCCAAACCACTCACGTTCCCCAAATGTGACCTAAATGGTCCTTTTGTTTTGTTTAGAGAAACTGTGCTTTTCAAGTACAGTTTCTCCTTAGCAAGTAAGAAATTTAACTTTGTGTCCCATGGAGGGTTAGTCCTTTCCCCTGAAATTTTTCAAATGATTCTCACCTCTGCCCTCATTTTTTCCAGAGTTGTAATGTAGCTCAGAATCACCTTGGCATGCAAGCCCAGCCAGGTTTCCTGTCCTCATTTTGATTCAATGGACTTGATGCTCCAGTGTGGTAGTTGCCCAGGGCTAGTCTCTGCACCTGTCTCTTTACGTGACAACGCTTTTCTTGGTACATGAAGAAATGAGAGAAAAAAAGTCAATATTCATAAACCAGTCATGTTTATTGAAGTAAATAAAAATGATCCCTACAGTATGTAATATAGGAGTTATCCTCTGGAATAATTTTATGAAACCATCACATTTACAAGGTATTGATAGTTAAGCATTGAATACAATATTCAAGAGATTGAAAAAAAAAAGTTCCACATTTAAAGCATAGTTTAAAATTGTACATTCCACAATAAATTGAAAAAGTGTCCTGAAAAGCACATTAGAGAAACTGAATTTCATCAGAATGAAAACTTACGCTCTGGGAAAGATCTTGGAAGAAAGGAAAGCTAAGCCACAGACTAGGAGGAAATACATATTTCCCAAGATACTTGTATCTCGATCATACGATTTTGAAGTAACTGGCAAAAAATCCAACATTAATCTGAAAAAATAGTCCATTAGATAATTAGGCAAGAGACAGGGATGCATTTTTCACCAGAAAGGATATACAGATGGCAAATAAGCACATTAAATGATGTTAATCCTTAGCCATTGGAGAAATGTACATTAAAACCACAATGAAACCCTACACACCTACCACAATTGTTGAAATAAAGAATAGTGGCCAAACTACATCATATGCTGGTGTGATTATAGGTAACTGCGTCACCCATGTACCTCATCACTCGTGGGAGGGCACCAATGACCCAGCCCCTCTGCAGAATAGTTAGGCAGTGCCTTTTAAAAAAAATTTTCTATTTTTTTTTTGAGACAGAGTCTCGGTTTGTTGCCCTTAGTAGAGTGCTGTGGTGGTACAGCTCACAGCAACCTCAAACTCTTGGGTTTAAGTGATTCTCTTGCCTCAGCTTCCCAAGTAGCTGGGACTACAGGTGCCCACCACAACGCCCAGCAATTTTCTTCTTCTTTTTTTTTTGGTTGTAGTTGTCATTGTTGTTTGGCAGGCCCAGGCTGGATTTGAACCCGCCGGCTCTGGTGTATGTGGCTGGTGCCCTAGCCGCTGAGTTACAGGTGCCAAGTCAGGCAGTTCCTTTTAAAGCTAAAGATGGACTTAGCATACAGCCCAGCTGTTGTACTCATGACTCTGGAGAAATCAACTAATTTTCACACAGAAACTTGTACGTAAATGTTCATAGCACCTTTATTTGTCATAGTCTAACACCGAAAGCTACCCAAAGGTCCTACGGTAGGTGAACGGTTAAACAAAGTGTGGTACATCCACGTCATGGGATACTTATCAGTAAGAAAAAAATGACTATTGATACAATAATTTGAGTGACCTTTTAGAAAATTGCTATGTTGAATGAAAAAGGCCAATATCAAAAAATTACATAATGCCATGTAACAATTATGCAACAATTTATACACAACATAATTATAGTTATACACTCCATAATGACATTTTGGTTAAGGTTGGACTGCATATGTGACAGTGGTTTTGTAAGATTATAGCAGAGCTGAAAAACTTGTATCATCTAGTGACATTGCAGCCATTATCATGTCACAGCAAAACACATTACTCACGTGTTTGTGGTGTAAGCAAGTCTGCTGCACTGCCAATTACGTACAGTGTGTCATGCTGGATGGTGATGAGAACTCACTAGTTTATGTATTGGCTGGACCAGACATTTTCTTTTTTATTTCAGGTTAATGTGAGGGTACCAACAATTAGGTCCCAAGTTGAAAAATATTGTGTAACCGAATTCTTTGTACCCTTAATGGATCCCAAACAATAAAAAAAATCAAAAATAAAAAAATAAAAAAAAATATATATAGTAATTTGTTTCAAAGCCTGAAAAGTTATTTATAATTCTTAGAAGTTAATTAATCCATGTTTGCAATGTGTTTGCTTTGGGCAGTTTTGTGATTTGGCAATTTAGAAAGATAATTCATTACCTCAGTCTAAAAATATAATTCCAAAGAAGGCGTAAAATAGAGATATGCTAGTAGAGGTTTTATGATATAGAGCAAATATTTTAGAAAATTTTTAAAAGTGTACAATCCAAGGTAATAGTATGAATGAAAACACCAATTTTTACCTGTTCAAAATTTTAAACAGTCCTTTGTTTAAACATTTTGGTTATTGAATATCTTCTTGGTATTTTTTTATCTAGTAGTTTTATTTCAAAATATCTCAAACATACAGAGAAAGTTGGAGCACAGTGTAATAAATATACATGGACCTGCTATATATATATATATTTTTTTTTTGCTGCACATCTTCTTAAACTTGCTAAGTATTATACTTCTCCTTTATAATGAGGTTATATCTTTGCACATTTTAAAATTACAAAGATTTTATTTTCAGCTTTATTTTTATTCCAATTTAAATATTACAAACATATTGTAAAGGTGCAGTTGTTACAAAAGTCCAAAAAGCAGAGAACCCCTGCTCCAGTACATGTCAATTGTTATTCTCTGTTCAAATATTGGATTAACATCTCAGAAATCAGAAATCCATTTGTTATAATGAGCAGGCTGCAGCTGGGTTTACATTTTACTTTTATGCCAATAGGATTCTGTTGAAAGGCAGGATCATAATGTTGGTTTCTGTCGCACAGTGTGTATAAATGGCACACATTTTTCTACCCTGATTCATGTTTTTGGTTAGAATTTAGAAATGCTTGGCTTTTCTGGGCCAAATCAGAATTGGCTTGAAAAAGTCCATGCTGGCAGATTTCAGCAGTGTCTTGAGTTTCCCTGTGGCAAATGGAATTGATGCCTTTTCCATAATTCAAATGTCACAGTTAAGAAATTGATTAAAAAAGGAACACAGACACATTCTAAGGAATTCCTTGAGTCTAGTTTTCATTGTTCTTATTTCTTGCTCTTTTTCAAAATGAGACCACTTTAATGTCTAAATATGAAATTAGATTCCTATTTATGAAAATTTTTCTAGTTATGAAAAGATTGGGGTGCCATGTATTTATTTAAAACTATTAATTTCCGAGGGAATGTTGGGGTCCCTGTGTTTTGTAGCCATTAGCGTATACGATCATAGTCCTCACACCTTCTAATGAAAAGCATCACTAATTGCTTTAATGTCAGCTTCTGAATAAAAATTTCCCCATATTTCACTCGCCAGAATTTTTTGTCATGGTTTCTGGTCCTTGTCAAAGAATGTGGAATACCAAAAGCCAACAAGCCCACTGATTAAACCCATGTATTTTTCTATCTCTCTTATTAACCGCCCCGCCCAAATCCCCCCAAACCAACTTTCTCCTCTGATTGTCCTATCTGTGCTATACTCGTGTATCATATCTTATGTCATCCGACCAGTATTATTTAAAACATACTTCAGTCACCTCAAACACACGAAGTAAGACTTATTTGTTTAATATGCTAGAATTATAAAATTTGTCGTTAAGGTAAATATTCTAGGCCTCACGCAGATGGATATAGTTGCATGTACCTCAGGCCTAGAGACAGATTTTAGCTTAAACCTTAAAAAGAAATCTCATAAGTTTTAATTGTACTTTCTGCTAATGTGTAATTAGCTTTCTTGATATTTTGTGTTCCAGAGCTGAAGGGGTATGTGATTATGGATTTCTTTCTTTTTTGGCCAGCGATGGGTTTGAACCCACCACCTCTGGCATATGGGGCCGGCACCTTACTCCTTGAGCCACAGGTGCTACCCTGGATTTCTTATGAGGGACTTGTGTGTTTTGACACAGAAAAGCCAAATGGCCAAGATGCCTTTATATCTTTTTCATGGTATGTTAGAATCAGGCGCGTTTGGTTGACAAGCACAGCTACTCTCTGAGAGGGATCAGTCCAGAGGTTTTGACAATTTCCTGGAATTTACTTAATGGCTCAACTCTGGGCCTTGGTAGATGTTCTACTGCCATGGTCAGTACATGCAATAGACTCAGCGGCATTTATTCCTGGGTGACAAGGACAGGTCATTAGCAAAAGGAGTGGGATCATTTTCTTTGACAATCGGGAGTCTGGATCAGTTTTGATCAACACTTTCTGAAGTGTATGTTTGTAGCCTCGTGGCATGGGGGATGACTTCAGGTATTGCATACTATTTTCAATAGTTACATATTTATGTTAATTTACTTTTTAATACAACCAGACTATAAACTCATGATTTCCCATATATTATTGTTTAAGGTGAGTAAAGTAAAAGTGTACATTTACTTGAAGAAGATACTACATTAATAACTACAAAACATTATGTTAATGTTATGTGAAAATGAGCAAAAAAATTTTAGAGATTATTTTGAGTGAATGAATTCCATCAAATGGTGTTTAAGGCCTAGAGAAGAGAGTTAGCTCTGGAACACTGGATGGGGGTAGAAGGAAACGGGAAATATACCAATATTTATTATTATAGGTAGTATTTTACCGATTGTTATGCCCATTTTAACTTTTCAAACCTATGAGGTAGGTATTATCATTCATAATTTTCAGGTGATAAAATCTCAATAAGTGGTGGAGCCAAAATTCCAACACTGGTCTCTCTTCTAAAGCCCATAAACTTTCCTCCTCAAGGAAGAGAAAATGGAGAATAAGGCCAAATAGACATTAGGAAGCTGTGTTTGACGTCTGGTTCTGGCTCTGACTGTTCATAAATCATTGCTTGTTATTTTTCATCTTTAATGGGTGCAACGACTGACCACTTGTCATTTGTTTCTCTGTAAGCTGACATCTGTAATGTGAGCAGAGCGTTTGAAGTAAAAGATAAAGGCAGGTTACTCTATTATTATTTTTAAAACATCAATTTAGCTCATCAGTTCATCAGATCAAAATACATCTATAAAAGTAAAACAGGTGTTCATGGGCTGTGTCATTCTGACTTTGTTTGGTTATTTGAAGTACATAGTTTTCTTTTGACTAACAATATTGTTCTGTAAACTTAATTACAAGATTCAGATTGGGGAAAGCCCAACTTAATAACAACTAATCACAGAAGTCTGGTAGTAAGTAGAACACCGATAAGGAGGAAAAGCCACACCAATTTAAAAACAACTCCTTTCGGAAAGTCTAGTTCCAAACTCGTCTTCATTACTTCTCTCTGAGAAAGCTCTGCAGTTTTAGAACAAATGAGTCTTGATTTTGTTAGATGCCCACCAGGCATGTGACTGTGAAATTGAGATGTTCTTCCTCTTCTACCACTCCACGCGCCGCTCACTCTTTCACAGGCACCACACTTACTGAACTCATACATGCATCACACACCTACACACACAGCACACAAATACACAACTCACACACTCCCCTCACAAATACACAACTCACACAGTGCACAGATACACAACTCACACCCTTCACAAATACACAACTCACACAGTGCACAAATACCCAACTCATTCACACCACACAAATACACAACTCACACACACACCTCACAAATATACAACTCATGCACACCCCACACAAATACACAACTCATGCACACCCCTCACAAATACACAACTCACGCACACCACACAAATACACAACGCACATGCACCACACACAGAAACATCACACAAATTAAAATTAATACACAACTCACACACACCACGCAAATGCAAAACTCACACACCGCACAAATACACAACTTACACGCACCACACACAAACACACATCACACAAATCGAAGTTAATACACAACTCATACACACACCTCACAAATACACAACTCATACACACCACACAAATACACAACTCACATGTACCACACACAAACACACAACTCACACATGCACCACATACATACATATAGACATATATATACATGTACATAGACAGCTCACATGCACCCACATGTACACACACCACATGCAAACTACATGCTCTGTATATACGTGCACTCCATGAATAGCCACATAGTCTGACCCCCCACGCACATAGACGCCCACTGGTGGCACCACACATATACACACACTTCACATACCAGAGTCATACAACTCATACATATACCACAGATACACCACACGCACCACACAGATACACACTCTGCTCCACATACATCCACCCAGTCTTATGCTATCACCGTCCATACACATGACCCCACATAGTTAAGCCTTAGCAATGCAGAAATGAGGAGAATAAGATCGACTATTGAGATTTCAAATACTTAACCTATGCTCAGCAGATCAAAGTTGAGATATACTGCTCTGCCTTAAAGCCCTGGTACAAAATGCATGAGGGTATAAGAATCACCTGGCCTTTACTACAAATACAATTTGACCATGCCCCAAATTCTGAAGCAAAATCCCCAGAGCAGGACCTAAAATTTGTACATTTGAAACATTTCCCAGATAACCCTTTCTGAGAAGATGGTTCCTCAGTAGTACTTATATGTAACTTGAGTGAAACAGGGCAGGATTTTTCCCAAAGCTGATGAAGCTGGGCCTCCCCCAAGGCCCTCCACCGGCTCCAACCTGGCCCTCATGACCTGGAAACATCCTGCTGCTAAGTTGGACACCTGAGAAAAGAGCTGGATCCGTGGATGAACTGTGGCTTGGAGGCTGCTCTCACCACTGCATCCCTGCAAGGGCAGAGGGGGCAGGGAGGTGGGACAATGGGTGCTGCTCTTGCTGAAGTAGCCGCAGTAGCAGGGGCCTTGCAAGTGATGTCAAAGGGTGGTCTTCTCCAGGAACCCCCACCCCTCTGGGGTCCCCTACCTTCAGATCAAGAAACTAGGGAGGAAGAGATAGATGTGGCATTACACTAGCAACTTCAGAAAGTAAAATCAACTTTTCTAAACCTCTGTAATAAAAACAGTTGATTTACAGTGCTGGACAAAGCATTGAAATACCTTTCTACTCTCTCTATAGAAAATGATTTTGAAAAACTGTAGTCATTGAAGAAAAGATCAAAAATGCAGTGAAACATTAAGTGATGAATTAGGCAGTCAGCGAATATTAGTGTTTATGCAAATATATGATTTACTTAGATTTTGTGATTCTTTTGGTATTTACCAGCCTTCTAAATTTGTAAACACATGTAGTTTATTTTGTCATTCTAAATAAATGATGACTTTTATACCTAATTTTGTATTCATTTTTTTTTAGTGGGTCCCCCAAATGATATAAACTTCAGTACCAACCAAACCTAAGTCTATCCATGGCGTTATGAAAAAAGAATAATCACACAATCTTGCCTGGTTTTTTCAAAGAGCTCTTTAGTCAGAGGAAACGCTTCCTTTCCCAGCTCTGAAAGTTTCCAGCTTTCTTCTCAGAAATAAGAGTTGTGTGGATTGAAACCTGGTCAATCAGAACCAGATTCCACTAATATCTAAATCATATTCCATGTGCATCTAGCCATTAGCTGAGGACTTGACTTTCTGTGCAGTTTTCTTTTTAAAGGAAAAGGGGAAGGTTGTGCTGATCAGTTCAATGTCATGTCTAGTCTCGCTGGCTGGTAAGTGCTGTACATTAATAACTTGGCTTGTTTATGAGTCCCTGGTAACCTTTGTTAGTGTGAATCTGTTTTCTTGAGAGTAAGCCCCTTTGGGACATAATAACAAATTAAAAAAATTTTTTAAAAAGCTACTGGAAGGCAATCCTGGATGCGGTGTATACACCAGGGGAAACAGTGCCTTATAGAGAACCTGCTTATAGACACTTTGTGGAATGTGCAGAATGTGTCATTGTGATGAAGACTGTTCCTAGACACAGTTTGAATTTTCTTTATACAATGCATTCATCTTCCTCTAAGTCATATTTTTCTGTGGAAGTGGAGCCCTTCTGTCAAAGGTGTGCCATACAACACAATAGGGACTTTACCTAACGCAAATATTATGGCCTAATCGTTTGTACTTCATATTGAGCTGAAATTAAAAAAATTAAAAAAAATTATTTCATGAATTAATTTGCAACTTTAAAATGCAAGTTGACTTTTTGATGCTGATGTGGTTCTTTTCCAGAACTTTGGAGGCGCATATTCTTTAAGGTTTTTGCAAGATGTATAGGGATTATTCCTTTGAAATGTTTGTTCTAGCATGTCGCAGCCAAATGATTTTTTTTTATCATATCAGGAGAATATTTAAGAAACTATAAATAGTCTTGAAATAAACACTTTTTTTTTTATGCAAACAACATACAATAGAAACTCCATAGTTGACTACCTCCCTACACTGACCATCTCCTTAAATTGGTCTAATTTTCACAGACTGGACACCCAACACATGTGTGTATTGGTACAGCAAGCCTAGTTCCCTACATTGCCCGCCTCTATATGTTGACCAGTTGGTTACAGTCCCTTGGGTGGTCAACTTACAGAGGTTCAATTGTATTTCTTTTTAAAGAACTAATCACGAACTCCTATGGTTTCTGGAAAGTGGCCAATATTTGTTTCTACCTATTCATAAAGTTCTTTTGTTGGGTTTAGTCCTTCTAGGGCCTAGAAGATAAAGGTACCTCCTGAATACCTTCACTTGGAGCTACCAAGCATCAGGAGCAGAATGAACTCAAAGGAGCATCGGGAGAGAATGAAGTCATAGGACCTTATAGCTGATACAAGTGTTACTCCATTTCATAGCTGGCCGACAAAAGCTTGTGAAATACCTTGAGAATCTTTATGGTTTTTTTGCTAAATTGCAGTATGTACCCAGTGTTCTTCACTTGGCCTTCCTGTTGGCCCCCATGCTGTCCATCTACTGCTCTGAATGGGTTCCTACAAAGTAAGAAAAAAGCCACATTCTAGAATTAGGAAGTTGGGACCTGAGTTGAAATGAGTCACTCTTAGAGGGCAAGGATTAATTTTTTTTTATTGTTCCTCTCAAGCTGACTTAGACATAAGTCTCCAAGGATGATTTTATAGGTCAAAGGTCCAGAGATTTGGCTGTCTGGAACTTATGGCACCAAAGGTGATTATATTTCTATAAATTATATTTTTTAAAGCTGGGGCCCATGAAGTGCATGTGAATTATATGAAGACTGTTTTTCTTATCTGTGGTGGTGTATAGCACAAAAATTATGCACAGACATTTTTTCTTTTCTTTTCTTTTGCTCATCTGGGCTATAGTTTGTGTATTTAATGTGTAGCTTGAGACAATTCCTCTTCTTCCAACATGGTGTAGAGAAGCCAAAAGGTGGGGCACCCCTGTTTGCTATCAGTTCTCTCTCTGCATCTCATTTCATAATCAGTTTATGAGAGATGGATATAGTTATTCTGGAAATGCTAAAGTTAGATCATTTTTACTAAACTAAACATATAAGTACTATTTGGAACAATTTTAGGGTTTATAAAAATGCTGTGGTTCAGTGAGTAGGGCACCGGCCCCATATACTGAGGGTGGCCAGTTTGAACCCAGCCCTGGCCAAACTGCAACAAAAAAATAGCCGGGCATTGTAGCAGGTGCCTGTAGTCCCAGCTACTCAGGAGGCTGAGGCAAGAGAATCATCTAAGCCCAAAAGCTGGAGGTTGCTGTGAGCTGTGATGCCATGGTACTCTACCAATGGCAACAAAGTGAGCCTCTGTCTCTAAAAAAAAAAAAAAAAAAAAAAATTAAAAAAAAATACTGTAGTTGATCTGTGGTAAGTGGATCTTTATGATCAAAGCCCTCACTGTACACACTGCCAAAGGCTCACATGTCTCTCTGAGTATTTCTCAGGGCACTGATTTCTGTTGAAGAAAGCAGCCTCAACTAAGTTTACAAAGCAGCCTCAACAAAGTTTACAAACCCTCCCTAGGAGTAAACCATGTCCAACGGTGACTACAGCGGTCACTGTTGGGAGTGGAGGCCTGGGCTTTCTTGTCTAATCCAAACCAAGTCTGAAAGTCTGTCTTGGCTCCATAGCTCCCTGTGAAGTCTTGTGAGGCTTTTGCTGCCACTGCAGTGAAAAGTGTAGATTTAACTTGTGCCCAATCCTGCTTCTCTCATATCCTTACAGGGCTTCATTCTAAAAGCATTCTCTGATAGAACTGCAAATTTCTGTTCCTTAATCTTTTTCTTGAGGCCCTGAAGTAAAACCATCGTATCCACGTATTATTTTTTACTTTTGAATTTGAGTTGTCATTTAACTAAATATTTGAACTTCTGATTTTTATCTTGTTTTTAGTGGTGAGGCCAACAAAATAACATGTTCCATTCATGAACAACAATCATAAAACTGCTAATCTGAAATCTAGTTACATAATCTTTTAGGCCTAAAATATATAGGTAAAGTCACAAATGAATGAATGACTGGTAGGACATCAACGCCTATTAAAATGCTCCAAGTAGTGTATTCCCAAGTTTCGTGATGCTCTTATCTGAGTGGTTTAGTTTATAGTCTATTTAGAAATTCTAGTTTAGACACTGAGATACTAAAGAAATTTAAATCCAGGAAGAGAATGATATTTCAATGTTCCTCACTGAAAACCATAAGAATGCCTCCCGTGCTGTGCTGCCTCTTTCTTTAGCGTAGACCCGCGGTGCCGGCAGGATGGGCAAGTGTCGCGGGTTCTGAACTGCTAGCCTGCTCCGTAGTCACGGACGAGACCAGAAGTGGCATGATAAACAGTACAGGAAGGCCCATCTGGGCATAGTCCTGAAGGCCAACCCTTTCGGAGGTGCTTCCCATGCAAAGGGGATTGTGTTGGAAAAAGTAGGAGTTGAAGCCAAACAGCCAAATTCTGCCATCAGGAAGTGTGTCAGGGTCCAGCTGATCAAGAACGGCAAGAAAATCACAGCATTTGCACCCATCGATGATTGCTTGAACTTTATAGAGGAAAACGATGAAGTTCTGGTTGCTGGATTTGGTCGGAAGGTCATACTGTTGGTGACATTCTTGGAGTCCACTTTAAGGTTGTCAAAATAGCTAATGTCTCTCTTCTGGCCTTTTACAAAGATCATAAATTTTGATAAAAAAAAAAAAGAATGCCTCTCGTGGAAGCATAGTGGTGGCCTACAGTGGTGATGGCTTTTGGAATTGTCAGGGGTCTAAAATTTTTGTGAGGAGTTATTTGAATTTTAAAAATCTATAATTTCTTCTACATATGAATGAAACAAATCATGAGAGATTTCCTTGTAGGTTAAAATTCAGGTTGCTTCTCCTTCATAGACTAAGAAAATGTGCAAACAAAACATCAAGGCCAGGCATGGTGGCTCATGCCTGTAATCCTAGTACTCTGGGAGGCTGAGGCAGGAGGATTGTTTGAGCTCAGGAGTTCAAGAACAGCTTGAGCAAGAGCAAGACCCCATCTCTACTGAAAAGAGAAAAATTAGCTGGGTGTTGTGGTGAACACCTGTATTCCCAGATACTTGGGAAGCTGAGGCAGGAGGATTGCTTAAATCCAGGAGTTTGAGGTTTCTGTGAGCTAGTCTGATCGCATGGCACCCTAGCTTGGGCATCAGAGTGAGTCGGAAGGAAGGAAGGAAGGAAGGAAGGAAGGAAGGAAGGAAGGAAGGAAGGAAAGACATCTTATTAGCCAGGCATAGTGGCCCTCTCCTTCCATACAAGCTACTTGGGAGGCTTAGGCAAGAGAAATGTTTGAGACCAGAAGTTTGAGGTTGCTGTGAGCTATGATGCCACAGCACTCTATTGAGGGCAACAGACTGAGACTTTTTTCTCACAAAAAACAGAACAAACAAACAAAAAAACCCAAACCTATTAAGCTATCTCTACTTGTGGCATAGATCACTCTACTGCTAGCCAAGTTCCTGTTACCTCTCTTATGTCAAAGTGATTTATGGATTTTTCTAAAGACTCTGTTGTTAATCAAAGTAAGAGTAGTGACGCTTCTCTTTGTGCAAATTGTGTGTATTGTCAAAACCTGCTTTTGCTTATTTTAATTTATGAAAATCATAACTGACTCCTTGTGCATGTGCTACTTGAGAAATATGGAACATTTGTCTTTTTTTTTTTATTACTTATGGGACTGATAAGAGGGTAGAAATAAAGCCTTACCAAACCTCAAATATTTTTTGAGAGGGGTCACAAGCTCATCTCTTTATCTAAATGTAAGGGCAAGTAAGATCTTGGCTGGATGAAAGATTCTTCTAATCTTGAAAGCACATTATCAAGGAGGCAGCAGTATATTTTTCCAGTTCAGGCTTTGTTTTGTGAAAAATTGGAATTATCATTGATATACCAGTAGAATTTTTGTGGAATATTTAAGTGAACAAAATTGAACACAATATAAAAACAGTATATATTGATGGAAGGTAGAACTATAATTGGACTACAAGACTACAACATGATTAAAAAATTCAATCTTTTTTAATTGTGCAAGACATAAACACATCTCATGATATTCAAAGAAGAGCCATGAAATGGTTAAAATACCCAGTCATTATATTCAAAGCATTAAAATGTCAAAGTATGTGCTGTGCACCCCTGCTCATGTGTACGAGCACATAATTATGTATCTACCATTCCCCCATGATGTACGGTGCACTTTAAAGGTCAGGTCAAGTTCATCAAAAGTATAACAAACCTGAAAATTATGTTACCTGAGATGATCTTTCTTTAGGAAATTGATTCTTTTTATTTTTTATTTAATTAATTTATTTTTGCAGTTTTTGGGCCAGGGCTGGGTGTGAACCTACCAATGCCAGTATATGGGGTTGGTGCCCTAATCCTTGAGCCACAGGAGCCACCTAGAAATTAATTCTTTAAGAACCCTTAACTCTCTTGGGCCTTGATTCCAGCTCCATCCAGGCACCTCATATCTTTGTCTTCAGCTAACTCATGGCTTTGTTTTCTAGTTTGAGGATTGGCTCCTGGGGTTCTTTCTGATTACTGCAGTTCTTGAATTCTAGCATAAACATGCCTCATTTGGGCTCCTCCCCAGGGATTGAGCCTTTTTCTGTTCCCTTCCCTGCTCCATCCTCATACACATCTGTGAGTGGCCTCTAGGCAGCTTTAGCCAGTGAGGTCCAGACTTCCTTCATTCTTGTTCCAAACTCAGAAGGATGAACCAGAAAAATCACACTCCTTTTCCAGTCCTGGCTCTACTGCCATTACCTTGTTTTGTTTTTCACTTTTGGTTGTCTAAAGGTGTTTCTAAGAAGTGAAGAAGGTGAGGGGAGTATATTTGTGTGTTTATGTATTTTTGAGGGTCAGTTTGATAATTTAGTCATTTTAAGGAGAGAGTTCAGTCTGTCAGTACCAGTTAGTTCCTACCCAATTGAAAACAGTGGCTTATGTCTCTTTAAACTGTGCAAGTACAAATAGTAGAGCATTAAAATAAGGCAGATTATAGAAATATGTCCAAATAGAGGAGCTTGCCAATTTCAAGATGAATAAAGGAAAACTATCATTGTCCTTTCTATATATCTCGGTGGGCATGCTGATTCTTTAGACTTATTTAATACATCAGAGTAAATGATATTTGCTTTGCAATGAGACATACCCATATGTCAATGGAAATAGAAATTCAGAGTCATAAAATTTGATAAAGAAATATTGTAGTCAGGGTTTTTTAATATTTTGAGAGTGGTCTTCAATCAAAATCTTACACAAATCCTGAAAGTGTGGAATTGCTTTGATCGTGATGATGCTGCTGGTATGTTGAGACAAAGTGCAGTTGTCACTTCTGGTAATGACCATGGAGTCAACCTTTTAGAGCGCTGGATGCTCTTTAGATTGTCATTTGAAAACTGTATTAGTGCAACCCCTTCATGTTGCAGGAAAGGAATGTGAGGCATGATGTTTAAGCGTCGTCATCAGAGTTTCCCTGGAAACACGTGGCACAAACTCAAACCCTGTGTTGACCAGCCCTCTTCCATCAGAACACAGACCTAGTAAGTCTCCTAGGTCTACTTACTGATCATATCATAAATATTGCATGCTATATGAATTTTATGGAGAAACAGTATTTTCAAACTGCCCCTTGATTTCCAAACCATTTGAGTACTTTAAGTGGCCTAGCCAATCCAAATCTTTGATTAAAAACTCCATAAATTAGAAGATCATTTATTTTAGTTCTGAATTAAATCATTCTATGGATGGTAAAGACAATATAAATACCTCAAAGGGGTTTCTGCATTTATCAAAGCCAAAGTTGGCTGCTGCTTGGCAATTTGAAGCTGATAAAAAATAACCCCATTTAAAGCCCTTTATCCAGTTAGCTGCGTAAATGGTTTCACAGCTCAGGCAGGAGGCTAGCTGGGTAAACAGATCACTCAGAAATAAGTTCTGTAGAATCTAGTGTGGAAATTGAAGAAGCTCGGAGAATGTTTGGCCTCATGACAACTGTGGAATTTGAGTCAAAAATAAAAGTACTGCTGGTAATTCCCCATTGACTCAGGGAGTGCCTGCCTAGCCCTGGAAGTTATTTCTTTGTGTTCTGTTTTTAGAGGTTTCTAGCTCTGTTCTAAAAAGGAAAACACTGAATGCCTATTGTAGGGTACTGAGTCCATCTTTAAAAGAGGAAAACAGCATAACTCCACAATCTTTCTCACTACTCACTTCCCGTTGCCCAATTTTTGCCTGTGGGAAAAATGACAGGTGTGTGGATTTTCTTGTTTGTCGTGTGGATTCTTGCTTGCAGACTTCTTAAAGCGAGAGAAGACTCACTCATACTTGGGTTCCATAATGTTAGTTCTCTGTACAAGATAACCCTCACATCTGATGGTCCATTCCCCTTATATTTCCTAGGAAGTCATTATGCCTGCCTCGAGTCACTGACTCATTTTATGCTATCAAGATGTAAACTCTTTGGGTACAACCTCCTCTTATCTGAGTAGGCATGATTTCATTTTACTGTGACAGTGTATGTGTACAAAGGCAGGTGCATCCAGGAGAGTCATGGTCCCTCAGGGTAATCATTACTGGGCTGACAGTCAATTACCCATCATGCATCACTGCTTTATAGCAGGTAAGAATAGGGCAACATAGAAGCAGGTGAAATTATCATCATGGGTGACGCATGGCATCATCATAGGCACCATAAACTGCTTCCTATGTGGAAAGATGTAAACCATAGGTGCAAAGTCCATAGGTGCTGCAAAGTGGCTGGGGTGGCTGAACAGGTAGGGGAGTGGGAAGAACGCAGATTGTTCTTAGTCTCTCTTTACTTTCCTTTCTCCCCTCCTAACTACCCCACTCCCTTCACCTGCAGGAATCTTCTTTTAATATTCTACCAGTTAGATGTTGGATCCTGGGCAATGACTCTTCCTTTTTTATATCTTTGGTTGGCTCTTGTCTGCCCTGCTTTCTGCCAGGGAAATGTTAAACTATTTTGGGTGAAAGTGTTCAAGTGCAGTAGGTCAACAATAAGCAGTGTGTTTAGGGATGAGCTGAGTAGGCTTTAGAATCAAACAGGCCTAGGTTCTGTGATTCACCTTGTATTTTCTGTGTGGCTTTGGTCAAGCTGTTTAAGCTATTTGAGTCTTAGATTGTTTGAAAAGTGTAGAGAATAAGGTGTAGCAAACAGAATTGTTTGAAGATTGAATGAGACAAGATACGTAAAGGAGGAAATACTTAAAAATACTGGTTCTTTTTTTCTTTCCAATTTGCTACCATACTAGCCAGTATTTACAGATTATCAACACTCTTAAATCTCTGAAGTATCTGATGGTAGAAATTTTAAGCATGAACATATCACTGAAGTACATATTTCTTCCTGAGCGCTTTTAAGGTTATATACATTCGTACATTAAGGAGCATATATGTAGGCACAGAGATTTAATGATGTGGTTGTCTTCTGACTGAACCCCCATTTTCTGCCTCCTGGTCTTTGCCCCAGGAAGGTGACTTATTTATACACTTTATCAACTGGCTCTTGTGCCTCCTGGCTTTAGGTCTGATGGTTGGGAGGTATTTATTCTTGTAATATCTTAAGAGAAGTCTGGCTAATATGGCACTGTTGACTGAGGTAATTCAGGCTTCCAGGCCTTCAGGCTTCCTGTTGGGTTGGGGAACTCTCTGCCAGATCCCTCAGGACTGCTCTGCTCTCCTTGGAAGACCAGATACCCTTTCAAAGGGTACTTCTCTGCAAAACTTTCTCCTTCCAGTTCCAATAACTGCCCTTTCTCTTGTCATTTTTTGGACTTAGGAGTGTTAACTCCTTCCCAACTCAGCATTCTGGTACTATTCATTGTGATTGTCCTACACCCACATCTCTGTAAATAGTCTTTTGTAAATAAACCCCTCTAAAATTATCCTCATATGCTTCTTGAATTCTAGCATAAACATGCCATCTGTTTCATGTTGGAATCCTGATTTACACACCATGTAAATCAAATGGAATTGGAGAAGAGGATTAATTCCTGTGATGCAAGTTAATAAGGTTAGTATATCAGGCTTCCACAGTTTGTAGTTACATTTTCTAGAACATGTTCTGACTTGAAGTGCATCTGAATAACAATCATTATTGTATAAACCGCCTCTATGATTTCATTACATGCTTAATTAATATTTAATCTAAAACCAGAGGAGGAAGATGAGGAATGGCTGCAGAAGGGACCACAGGGATTTGTGGGGTGTGCTTTCATGGACATATTCAAAGAAATTTGCTGAAGTAAATATGGTTTTTTTTCTGCAATTGTGCCTTAAATTATGATGAATTTCTCTTCAATCTCTCTGAATTTATTGCTTTATCTAAGGAATAGGGTTCCCTCAAATCCTTTACTTTGGGTATTGGAAAAGTCCCATTTTGATGCTTGGAAACTAAACAAACACTATTAAGACAAAAGTTACTAATTCTGTTGATCCTTTCTTCCTGTTGCATCTGGTCCTTGTGGATTAGGTTTTGGACAGACTAGATGAGGTAAGATTAGATAGGAGAAGATACTTAATGAATATTTATGTGGACAGCATCACCATTGTGAGAACCATTTTGGATCATGAGCCAGTGGCTCTCTGTGCAGGAGACTGCCCTCTCTGCCTTTCTCTCTCCTAAAAAGTGTTTGAGGAACTTCCCAGTTCCCTTGGGCAGCCCGTCTTCCAGGTGAGAACTGGAGGACATTGCTCCTCTCCTGTGTCTCTCCATCCCTCGTGGTTGTCACAGTCCAAGTGGGTGATGGGGAATGTTTGCCTGGGATCCAGTGACAGGGAGACCGAGGGCTTGGGTAGAGGCACTTGGCATGTGCACAGGTAATACAGTGCCTGCCATCTCAGCTCAGGTCTGTGGTGAGGGGAAGCGGCCCTATATAGGGCCACAGCCCAGTGCCCTGTTCCCAAGAAGCTCTCAGTTCACCTATGGTAGCAGCACCTGGGTTCACCAGGGCAGAAGGGCACCTCTCCCACATGTCAGGAGCTGCTGACCACCACAGGTGTGCTGGGAGAAAATATAATCACTCCTCTCTACACATTCTGAAGGGTTTTGAACCTTTCTAGGGTCAGTCTCTGCTGAATTTTTACTCCTTCTTCTTCTGGTCCATCACTTCTTCCTGTGGGATCTGCAGTAAAGGTAGGTTCTGGCTTTTTTCCCTCAGTATTATACCTGAGCTATGCTTTCTCACTGGAAACTTCTTCCTGTGTTTTGGTTAATCTGGCAACTAGTCCCTTTAGTTGGCCATCTTGCTCTGGAATTTACTTTCTGTGTGAAAATATAGTCTAAAAAACTCTTATTGATCTATCTAAAGAATTGTTAAGAATTGTTATATTTTAGCTCTCTATGGGTTGTTCCCCTTTAACAAAAGACTGATGAGGGCACCTGTGGGTCAGTGAGTCAGGGTCCCGGCCCCATATACTGAGGGTGGTGGTTTCGAACCCAGCCGTGGCCAAAATGCAACAAAAAATAGCTGGGTGTTGTGGTGGGAGCTTGTAGTCCCAGCTACTTGGGAGGATGAGGCAAGGGAATCACCTAAGCCCAGGGGTTGGAGGTTGCTGTGAGCTGTGACGCCACCGTACTCTACTGAGGGCGACAAGGTGAGACTCTGTCTCTTAAAAAAAAAAAAAGACTTATGTGGCAAGGCAACAATGAAAATACCAGTCTGTACTTTCCTCAAGGCTTAAGACTTTATTCTAATTTGAACTTTAAATACCTTTTCTGCCTTGTATTATTCACTTGGCAGCATTTGTTTCAAGAGATGGATTACTCTTTCCTGGCCATTTTTCTTTCTGCTAATATAATAATATACCTAATCCAGTGCAACTTCACAGAGAAATGGCAACATTTTAGATATTTGCCTTTTGGTTGTATTAACATAGCATATAACAAATCTAGTGCAAGTGGAGGTGCAAGTGTCTCCACTTACTAAGCAAACAGGTGCGGTTACAACATACAGGTGTGCACAGAGGGATAGAATTAGCTATTTTACTGGATGATGGGAAATGCAAAATAATCAGAAGAGAGAAGATTAGTTTTTACATGGATCCTCAGATATGTTCCTTTTATAAGTCAACATAATATTTGTCACAACTGGATGATCTCAGTCACTGTTTCATTTACTGAATATTTATTTCTAAAAAAGGATTTGTTTACCTTCTCATAAAGTAATTTTTTCATCTTCTATTTGCTGGGGAAGAGTTAATGATTTTCCTTACTTGATTTAAAAACTAATGATGTAAACTTACTTGTAGTTGAGCCATACTATACTCGGATGTTTAAAAATCCTTTAACATGGTCTTTAACAAGAAGCTGTGTAGTTTGGACCAGAGGAGGGCACTTGGTAGCATCTGACTTAAACAGATGGTCTTTATCTGGGTATTACTGAGAGCAAAGTGATCCATGGATAGACTTGTTATGTGTATATCATCCAAATGCTCTGAAATACACAGAACTGTGTATAAATACATTTACACATTTCTCCCCTGAAGTGGGTGTTTATACCTTCCAAAAGAAGCATTTGATTTAAAAAGTACCAGCATCCATTCACCTACAATTCAAAGCAAGTAGTAAATGGTTTTTAAATCTTAATTATGGCAGAGATGGTAAGTTTTTTTGGTGGTATTCTTTTTTGGATAAATGTTAACTGTAGGGTTCTTCATGGATCAATATTGGGAATGACAAATATACAGAAAATGTAACGGGAGCCTACTGCATGAAGGAAGTGATATGACAATAAATCAGATACTGTGTGCTGTGCGAGTAGGTGAAAAAGAAAATGCAATAAAAGCATTTCTAAACTAACCCTCCCAGAGTGTGCTTCAGCAATCTAGGAACTCCACAGTCTAGGAACAGAGTCACCAAGAAGTGGAGAAGCATATAAAAGGATCAGAGGCACAAACACCAGCAGGGTCCTTTTTGACAAAACATCTCATGCTAGTTAATTGTCATCAAGTTTAAAAAGCCCATTATCATCATTATTTCTGAGAATTATTACATACATATATTAGACCATTTAAAAAGTGTAATGAAGTACACCATGAAAATAAATTCTCTTGCTACCCCAAACCTGTATTACAGTTTACTTTATGAAAGGTAAACGTTTTTTTTTCTTTCTTTCTTTTCTTATGTTCAACACAATTCTTTCATCAAGATATCTTCCCCTGAGACTTTTTGGTGTTACAGTGAGCAGGGGTCTATCAGAAATCTTTTTGTTTGTTTGGTTTGAGACAGAGTCTCACTGTGTAGCTCTGTGTAGAATGCCATGATATCATCATCGCACACAGCAACCTCAGTCTCTTGGGTTCAAGTGATCCTCTTGCCTTAGCCTCCCAAGTAACTGGGACTGTAGGTGTAGAGGACACCAAGAGACAAATGACCTCTAAGCAAAATGACTTACAGCTGAGGGGTGGACTCTCAGGCGACTTGTCCACAGGTGCTCCTTATAGAGAAGGAGCCTGTGCCCTCAGCACGTAGTCATTGTTAATTACTACCCTCGCCTGTATCATTCCGTTTCAATAAAAGGCTGGTGCGGAGGTTGCTCGGGGCTACCCGGAAAGTAAGGGCTAGTCCACCTTCTACAAGCTTGTACTTCTAATCTGCCTCTCGCCTGGTTCCTTCCTATGCTAACCGAGACCAGGGCCACAGGAGCCCGACGGGTTGTAACAACAGGTATCTGTTACCATGCTTTGTTAGTTTTTTGATTTTTAGTTGAGATGGAGTCTTGCTCTTGCTTGGGCTGGTCTCCGTCTTCTGAGTTCAAACAATCCACCTGCCTTAGCCTCCCGGAGTTCTAGGATTACAGGTGGGAGTCACCTCACCCAGCCTGGTTCAAAATTTTAAAAGTAAAAAGGCATACAAAAGAAAAGTACAAAAAGTCTTCCTACCTTCCTATTCCCAGATGCCAAAGTCCCCTTTTGAGAGTTCCCAATGTTATCAGTTCTTATAAATCCTTTCAGAGTTATTCTATGCATTCTATGCATTCATAGGCAGATGCATATATACTTTTCCTAAAATTGTTTATACAATAATGCAGAAAATGTTAAAACTAAAGCATGTGTGATTCCCTTCCTGCTGAACAGATCTGTTTTCTTCAGGTGGCGCTCATAGTCTGCTCTCTATCACAGATCGCAGGCCTAAATCCTGGGGCCTGGGACTAGAGGGCAAAATGGCAGAGGATGCAGTGTGCTTTGGTCTACCTGCCTGAATTGGTTATCTGACCAATGTGGTCTGCCTATGGCCCTCTTGCCCTCAAATTTCTTTCACAAGGGTCCTTATTTCCCTGTGGAATCAAATCAATGATCTGTCAGCCATGCATAGACATGCCTGGATCCAGGGTTGGGCTCCTTCAGGTCACTGTGCCAACTGGCATAGCAAGATGGTCAGGGCGTGTTTAGAAAGGCCTGCATGCATATGTTGTAGAAGGGCTCTCTGCTCATGCAGCCTCCAGTCTCTGCTGGATGCAGCTATAGGGATTCAAAAAGAAGGCACATCCTGCAGAGCAGGTCTTGTACTGGCAGATTTCTTCAATGTTTACTTGCCAGTAAAAATTTGATTTCCCCATCGAATATGAAACTTAGTTTAGCAGGATACTGAAATTTGCTTTGTTTAAGAAGATTAAAGACAGGTGACCACTCTCCTCTGGCTTGAATGATTCTGCTGAAAAGTCCACCATCATCCTAATGTTTTTTTCCTCATAGGTAAGATGCTGCTTATGCCTGGCTGCTTGCAGAATTTTCTCTTTCATTTTGATTTTTGGCCAAGTTGATTACACTGTGTCTGGGAGATGCTTTGTTTGAACTGAGCTGTCCTGGAGTTCTAGTATCTATGTTTCTGGTTCTCTCTACAATGTTTACAGTAGCTCAATTCACAGCAGCTCAATTCACAATCACCAAGATGTGGAAACAACCCAAGTGCCCACTAACCCACGAATGGCATAATAACTGTGGTGTATATATATACCATGGAATGAATATTCAGCCATAAAAAAGATGGAGACTTTGCATCTTTTGTATTTATCTGGATGGAACTGAAGAATGTTCTCTTTGATAGAGTATCTCCTGAATGGGAAAACAAGAATTCATGTACTCAATACTAATTTGAAACTACTAGATGACAACTACAGGCCCCCATGAGAGGAAAAACACAATTAAATTCAAGAGGTGGGGAAAGGGGTCAGTAAGCTCCCACCTAATGGATATGATGTGGGGGTGTATGGCACATCTCCTGGGTGAAGGACTCAAATACAACTCAGACTTTTCCTAACAAATGCAAACAATGGAACCTAATCGTATGGACCTTATATTAATCTGAAATTAACAAAAAAAAAAATCTTAGTGTTTGAGTTCAAAATTCAGAAAAGTTTCCTTGCTTATGTGGCAAAAGAAAATTTTACAGTGAATAAGATTAAAAACGAAAATAATTGGGATTTTACCTGCTTTGTGGAGCTATGTTTACTTAATTGTTCTTGTCTTTGTTTTCTCCTGGGGTTATGATTTAAACCAGCTGTTCTCAACCTGTGGGTTGTGACCCTTTTGCAACAATAAAAATATATCGTAGGAAGGTTGAGAATCACTGATTTAAACTCTTAAATTCAGATAAAAATACTTCAGCATGTCCCCCCCTACACTCCCTTTTTCTTATAATGGTATTCACTGATAGGGAAGTCAGTATTCTTAAAATGAAGAGTGAAAAGGGTTCAACTTTGTGCTCACAGAAAGAATGAATATTTTGAAGGAAAATATGTATCTATTAAATGAACTTAAATATTTTTTCCTTTTAGTTTTGAGGAGAGTTGATATTGAAAATTGATGGAGTCTGAGGTGCCAGATTTTCAAGAAAGGGGATAGTGACATTTACATGACACAAGACTAACTGTTGAGTGAAACATTGAATGCAGTCTAATATACACATGTTAAAGGTGGTCAATACCAAAAATGAGTACTTGCCCAAACTCTGGCAAGTTTCAACTATCTATGAAAGTTAAAATGACTTTCATAGATAACTTTTTGTGAATTAATTCCATGTAAATGACTTATGTTTGAATACATCAATTTTGCCGTGGGAGGCAACAGAATTCATTGAGTATTATATTTCAAGTCCAATTGTCTGCGTGGAATCCAGATGGCTATACAGAGAACACAGATATTGGACCCACAGTGGCAATTCATCACGAGTCAGCTTGGTCTTCGTTTGCCTATCATTTATTCTTAAGTAGATATTTTCTCAGTTGCTAATGGCAACTAACCCCAAAAGTTTAGGTCTAGTACTTTAATAAACTTGGGCAAAAACACATACACATATCTATCAATCATCGATCTAATCATCTAACTTTTTTGTAATGACTTATAAAATCTTGATCATATATCCATTATAACAACTATTGGGATCGATTTTGCCATAATTTGTTTTCCTTGGCTGTCATGGAGGCAGCACAGATGGAGATGACTACTATGCGTAAAGTACTAGAGGCCAGAGTGTAATCTTGACCATTCATGTGAACTTCAGTAAGCTTGCTGTACTTTTTTTCAACATAGGGATTATTTCTTATTATTAAGTCCTTCCGCATGATGTTAACTTGTTCATTTAGGAGGAAAAAAATCAAGAAACTCCAGGGGTGGAATTAATCTTGATGAATCAGCAGTACTTATGAGAAGTAGTGAAGCAAACAACAACAAAAAAATAATTTAGCAAAATGAGTTTTGAAGTGATTAAAATTAATTATAGCCTCCGGCAAGAGTTTAGCCCTAAACCAAGGAGGTTTGCACGTCTTCTTGTTCAGTTCAATCCAGCTTGCTGAGTATTTACAGCCAATAATCCTATTTTATCCTGCTTTTTCTACCCTGGTGCTGCCCCGTTTTCTCTAGCTTAGTGCCTGTTGCTCCCTGGGGACCCTTCTCTTCCTCTTCACCACCTTTTTTTTTTTTTTCACTAATAGCCTAGGAATTATTTCATTCCTGCTTCATGTGCTAACCTGTCTTAATATGGTTGATCTCCAATTTATCACACTCTGATTTTTTCAGTTATGAACTGATTCTGGAAAAGATAATTCAGATCCAGGAAAGAGAGGAGGCAGTGCCATGACAAGACCTTCGAAAAATTATTTTAGGACAGGTAGGTTCTTGTCCTCCATGAAGCCAATGAGTAAAGCCAGCTATATTTAGAGTTGAATAACCAACCACACCCTTGTTCAAAAATTCTTTCTGAGAACTCTGGCAAAGGACATCTAAAAAACTTGCTGAGAAATTTCAGTTCTGTTTAAAAAAGTCTTGATAAGGGAAAGAGTATTAAGGTTCATGTAAGCAGAAACCCCCTGCTGCTTCTGATTGAGAATCTAGGACAGATAATGCCTGTGCTACCTCTTAATTCCATGTTACTTTCTAATTCTAGGTGACTTTGCAATAATCCCATTTTCTCTAAAATTGCACCTACATTTAGCAATGATTAGTGATTGATATCTCAGAGGACAGAGTTTTTAAGGTCAGACACAGATATTATCATTGCAGCTGTTGGCCCAAGATGTTCTAACAGATAATGGTGATTCTAGGTGCATACTGACTAGTTGATAATAGTCACCATATTATAGAACTGGAAAGGACCTGATTGACTTAGCTTCCTTATTTTTCAGGTGAGAAAGATAAGCCTCAAGTCTTGATCAAGTACAGAGTAGAAAAGGATCTAAAACCTAGGCCTCATAGCTGTCAGCCCAAGCAACAGAAAAGGAATGGTAGGTTCTGGGTCTGCTTCTTCCCTCCATGGACATTTTGTGCTGATCCATATCCCCACATTTCATTTTATTTTTATTTTTTGAGATGGAACCTCAAGCTATCCCCCTGGGTAGAGTGCCATGGCATCACAGCTCACAGCAACCTCCAACTCCTGGGCTCAAGTGAGTCTCCTGCCTCAGCCTCCCAAGTAGCTGGGACTACAGGCGCCTGCCACAATGCCTGGCCTTTTTTTGGTTGCAGCCATCATTGTTGTTTGGCAGGCCCAGGCTGGATTCGAACCCACTATCTTAGGTGTATGTGGCTGGCGCCTTGGCTGCTTGAGCCACAGGCGCCGAGCCATCCCCACATTTTTAAAGAAAATTGTACTCCTTTCTCTAGACTAAGGAAAATAAACATGTTGATTGGGAGACCTCCAAAGTTCTATAGGAAATAAGATTTTTCTGCAGGAAGATTTGGGGAGCTGTACATGACAAGAAGACTACTCAGTATGGAAAAATCTAGAATTTATGACCTCCACTTCTTAGCACTGAGAAATACTGTTAACAGGAAATATCTTGGCCATAATCAATTTCTCAGGAGGTTTTTGTTGTGGTGTTTGTTTTGTTTTTAAGTCTACTTCTGTTCTCATGCAGTATCTTGTATCTTTATTTTAAAAATTTCAGATTACTATGAAGGTACAAATAATTAGCTTACAGTGTTTGTCTTTGTTAGGCTGAGGCAGGTGGATCGCTTGAGTTCAGGAGTTGGAGATTAGCCTGAGTAAGAGCTAGACCCTGTCTCTAATAAAAAAAAAAATAGAAAAAAACTAACTGGGCATTTTGATGGGCACCTGTAGTCCCACCTATTTGGGAGGCCCGAGGCAGGAGGATCTCTTAAGCCAAAGAGTTTGAGATTGCTGTGAGCTATAATGCCATGGCACACTACCCAGGTATTGAGACGCTGAGACTCTGTCTCAAATAAATAAATAAATACACAACTATAATAAATAAAAAACAGAGATTGACTGTAGTGGTGAACAGGGGAAGGGAAAAATGGTAGTTTGTGAGAGTCCATAGGTTAATTTTTTCTTATAGCCTGTCAATATCTCCAGGCTTATGTGGTCTGTTACATAAAGGATTACCAATGTCATTTAGAGGTAAGACTTGAGACTAAGGTGAGTATTAGCAATTAGGAAGGAAAAAGTTAATTTAAGAAATGATAATAACTAGTAGTTATTAATTTATGAAAAATGTCTCAGATAGTCTTATATAAATATGTATGGTAATATGTGTCAAACCTTTAAATATGTGAACAAGCCAGGCAATTTGTGTTTATAAATTTATTTTAAGGAAATAATCAGATAAATGCTCAAAGATAAATGTCTGAAAATTTTTATCAAAGAATATTAATTCGATATTTAGTAAAATTAATATAAAATATGCTGGATTTTGTTTTTGGTATAACTGCATAATAAATTGTCCTCCTTTTAAAAATTCACAATTTTGAATTAGCGCTTTAGACACTATGAGAAGCTCTGCAATTAAGACCCTTTACAACTGTTTTAACATTGCTTGGTCCAGATCATTGGCTCCTCTTTTCCTCTTCATTGGGAACATCTTGGAAGATTTTCAAAAAATGATTTGAAAACATAGGGTTAAATAATTTGTATTAAATCCATTCAAGAAAACACTAATCACTAATTAACAAAAAAATCTAATAAGACATTTATTAACATAGAAAGTCTCGGTAATAAATTATATATAATCTCACTATATAGTATGCATATATTATATATATATTATGTATTATGTGTAATGTAAAATAAAGCATATATAGAATGATATAATTTTGTAGAATAATATTTCCAAGTGAAAAATTTCTCTACATTCTGGAAGGGTATAGCTAAAAAGGTTAATGTGGTAAGGGAACTATGGCAGATTTGATTTCATTTATTTTTAACTTTGACATAATTAGTCTTTTTCTTTTAAAAAATAATTTGCATGAAAGAGATACTAGTTTGTAGCCAGAACAAAATATTTTCATTTAAAATACCTGGAGGTTTTAGGAGTAATTTTCTGCAGGGGCCAAAAATTTCATTACAAATATCTTGAATGACAGTAGCATTACTGGATTAATAAGTATAGAATGTATTAAAGTAGATATATTATACTCAAGGTAGGCTATACTAATTTATATGTAAAATGTTGATTTGCTTTTTAAAATCTAAACAAGCATGTGTTGATTTTTTTGCCCCAAGCATACTTAAATTACTAATGAATTCCACATTAAAATTAATAGTGAAAAGAGATTTACTATATTCAAAAATATGTTATCAGTTTCCTTTGGCTTTGAATAAATAGAAAAACATCTTCATGGTTAAATAAATAAAATTGTTGCCTTAAAACATTAAAACACCATCATTAGCCTTACTTGCTTCTTCACTTAGTTGACAAGTCTGGGTGGGTTTGGTTTTGTTCAGCCTGCACAGCCAATAGATCTGAGAGCAATGGAGTGTTTTGCAGACTTCCTCCCTGTCTTGTACTTTGATCTTACTCTTCTGTTCTCTTGGCCAAATCCTTCTCTTCCTTTTGTATTCCACAGAGCTCATTCCATATAGTAGGCCTTTGAAGTCAAGGCAAAAGGAGAATTTGGATAACTTAATTTTTTCACATCTGAGTTTTGTTTTTAAGACTTCTTCTTTTCCCTCCTGTCCAGATGAGTTTTGCTAGGGACTGGATGTGTTCTCAAGGCTCAGGTATATATGTACGCTAGAAAAGAGCTACAGGAAAAGAACCTCAAGGCGATTCCTGCATGATTTTCTGTGAAGAAGAATAGGGAGGGGAGACGGTAACATCTATAGTATGTTCATATGGTGTTGTTTCCAAATATATTCTCTGTAAAATTAAAAGAGGAAAAGCTATCCATAACATTGTAAACATGTTTGCTTATGAAAGCCCGTGGGCCAAGGCATGGAAAGCTCTCCAGAGCTATTCAGTCTTTGTTGAGGTTCCTTATCCTACTAAAGATGGAAACTCATCTTTTTATCTTAGCAGGCAGTAATTAAATTATTTTACCACTGTTGATCATTTATTATTTTTGTCTTACTTCCCAGGCAATTTTATTTTTATCTATAAAAAGTTAACAAATACCCTTTAAGAACTATTTCATTATTTGTGCATTTGTAGACAATAGCTATTATAAAGTTGAAAAATTCTTAATTTCAATATGAAGAACATGTTTAATATACATGACAAGTAAGGATATATTTGCTATAATTAACTGGGTTGGAATCCAGCCCATTCTGTTCTAATTGCTCTTTCTTCCCATACTTTACCTTTGTTGTTATAGTAGGATAAAGAATTCTTTTTGAACACTTTTTATTTATATCATTAAGGAGATTTGCTAATGTCTGGACTAGCTATATTGCTTTTCAGAAATCTTTGTCTATTTGAAGACTGCATTTTGGGATCAAAATATCATTTGCAGTGTTTTTTTTTAAAACAATGATAGAGATGGTTTGAATAGACAACCATGCATCCATCAAACAACCAGGATTCCCCCGAATTGTGCTAAAAGTAGCTAGGATTTTACTCAGTCTTTAAACAATTGTTGCTTTGCTTCTTTGGAATAAAGATATTTATTCAAAATGATCAAAACTTGATATTAGAAATGATTTTTTATTTTACTAATATGAGATGGAGAGATTCTTCAAGGAAAAAATAGTGATGTTCTGGAAACTTGCAAGGTTTCCATTCCTATATAAGAAGGCACAGATAACTTATATTGTACACAAAAAAATCATAGATTCTACGTGAGTTTGACTCATCAATTGATGCATTAATTGCTTCATATTAACTTGACATAGTGATATTATTATTTAAAATTTATAACTCTTCTGGTGTCCTGCCCCACAAAATGATTATAATTACTTCACAATTAGGTATTTAATATCCTCTACTAGAGGTTACCTTCAAAGGTCAACAAAGTCTTGGATTGGTCTAATTGTGTCTCTCTAGTAAACAAATCCTTACATCCTAAAAATTATTTTACCTTTTTCTTCATAATACCTTTTTCTTAAATCCGGAGATAATTTTAATGCTACAACATACAGAATATTTTAATAATGTTTGAATGTAGTTTTTAAATGTCCCAAGATTAATTCAATGAATAAATAAGTAAAAAATATACCTAGTTTAAAAAAATCCTTTCAATATATAAGGAATGATTCTAAGGGAATTTGCCACTAATTGGATTTTTTTTTAATTGCACATGAGTTTTAAATTACTATTATCAAGCTGTTCCTAGAGTCTAATCATCAAATTTAGGAAACCATCAGTGGTGGCTCTAAGTTCACATTCAATAATATCTGTAGAGCAGAATATTAATGGTGTTAGTAGAAGCCTCTTTCACCACAGGGCTTGTGCAATTGCTAGATAGTCTCGAGGAGCAGAGTCATCTGCAGATGTCATGTCGTAATGTGTGTGATTACTGTCAAAGCCAGTGCTGTTTCTCATCTTCCTAGTCCCATGGATCCCTCAGTGCTACAATGTATCTTGATCTAGTACTTTCTTTTTTCCTGCTCTATCTGCAGTGAAGGAAAGTGCTATGTCTCCAAATTTGTCTTTGGGAATTTGTTGCAGTATTAAATATAATGCCACATTGTCTTACGCCAAGAAATGTATTCAAAACTTTGGAGAACAACAGCCTTTCTCAATGAGAGGAAGTGAGCAGTTCTGTGAAAGTCTTTCATGCCATGCTTTTCTTTTACTACTGTTGCATCTCAGAAGTATTTCCATGCTTGAAATGCTTTCAGGTATATGGACTCACTTAAAAAGTACACGAATATACGTCATATTTTGTAAGATGGCAGAAATGCAAAGCCAGTATTTCAAGTTGAATGAAAGAGTAGTAAGAATTATACACTGGTTTCGGTGCTAATATTTAAAACATGGCTATTCATATGCATGAACAGTATCTTTTTTTCACATCTCAGTGGTTTTCAAAAATACTTGGGGCAAAACAAAGTGGAAATTGAAGGTATGAGTTATCTAACTAATGGAGAAAAAAGCTTTATAGTCCTACTTAAAATGGCCCTGAGTTAATATAAATGAAGTGTCTTCATTGCAGAGAAAATTCAGTCACCATCCCTAGCCTTACTCTCTTTTCTGCCCCCTTCTTAAAGTAGCTATTATTGAACTTAATAGAAGGAAACTTCCAGATAATTTTAATTTCTCTTTGGAGCTCATATTTAGGGAACCCAAATCTCTTAAAAAGAGATCAGCTCCTGATAATTTTTTACTGGTATTCTTACTCATATTTAGATTTTACCTCACCAGTACTTTTCTCAGAAGCAACAAAATAAATCTTTTTCAGTATGCTGGGCCTTTGACATTTAAAAACTGTTTTCTTCTGAAGAAATAGAAGCTTGAAAGTTCCAATTACAACAATTTTTTTCTTCCTTAAATTAAACAGAAAAAATAGAGTCACTTACTGAATTGTAGACTCAATTTCTAGCATAAAGCCTTTATAGACTTATTTTTAAAAATATGAATAGCCATATTTTTTGTCAAAAGATTTTACATGGATTCTTTTCCTCATTGTTACTTGTTTCCAGAAAAAGATCTCATCAGGTAGTGTTGACAGTAGGGTCAAGATCCTGGCAATTTTAATGCTTCCATCTTTCTGTTACTCAGTCATCTGAGAAACAAATGAGAGGTAGTGTTCTGGTCACTACTGACCATGAAAGGGTGTGACTTGGCTTACTCCCACCTGCGTTTGAATCCAACTCCACCACAGGTAAGATGTGTGACCTTAAACATTTTCAACTTCCTCATGCTTCATTTCCTTACCTGCCAAAGAATCATAAGGATGATAATATATACCTTACAGGATCTCTACTAAAATGATTTATTTAAGTAGAAGAATTAAATAAGCTATATGATGGGCCTAGACATGTATAATAATAAATTGCTAACTCTTTTAAAGAATTGCTTAATCTCCCATTTGGAGTGTAGGCTCATATGGACTCTCTTAAAGAACTTATATAATGTGCTGATTTCATATACAATTTAGAATGCTTACATCGTACTGGTTAAATTATCCCTCACCTCATTTACTT
>NW_003852400.1:30447942-30462711 GCF_000181295.1 Otolemur garnettii
CACCTCATTTACTTCATTATTGTGTTAAGACATTTATCCTCTATACTTAATAGATCATTGTACCCCATAAATGCATTAATATATACATGATCTACCTCTTTATGATTTAATAAAAAAGGAATTTATATAATGATGATAAACTGAACTATGTTAAATTGCCTTTGAAAAATAAAAAATATCATAAAAAATAAAAATTATCATAAAAGAAATACAACCTTACAAAAATTTGAAGAATCGAAAAGATTAAAAGAAAGAAAACATCAAAAGCTCTATCTGGAAAGGCACCCTGTGCACATTTTGATGCCTTTCCACTCCCATCAAGAGGATTAGGCATCTCCAGTCTGGATCTGGCTCACACACACACATTATAAGGCTCCTGTCATAGTTTTCACATCCTCGGCTTCTCCATCCGCATCGTGAATCATGACACCCTATCCCCTCCCATCTTAACCCTGGCTTGCCCAGGACTGTTCAGTGTCCCCCAGATTGTTCCTCTATCTTCCACTCTTGCTGCTACTTACCTGCTGCTTACAAAAGAGAAACTTGAGCATCATTTGAGATTCCTTTTTTTCTCTTAACCCCCCACCCCACATTCAATTTTTATACTGGGTATCCTCAGTATTTCTCTCATCTGTGTTGTAACTCGACTGTCTTTTCTGCTTCTGACATTTCTTCAGGGGGGTTTCCATTACTCTTTTACCTACTGTTCCTTGCAATAAATGCATATTGTAACTCCGTTAACTAACTGTCTCCATTAGGGCAAGAGTTCTGTTTATTTTCTATGTTTGCGACCTTAATCCCATCCCAGTGCCTAACTTCTAGTAGATAGCAAATGAGCACACGTGCATGCACACACGCACCACTTTTATTTGCATTAATAAGAAAATGGAATTTCACTCACCATCATAGCATTATTCTTCACAGTATAAAATTGATCCATTACTTGTGAACACCTTCTGATGTCTTTCCATTTGTATTCGTCAGGATTCTCCAGAGAAACAGCGACATACAAGGAACCATCACACTATTGCTCAGAGGATAATAGCAAACTCTTGGCGTGACATCTAAGGCCCTTCATAGTTCAGTCTCTGTCAGCACTTCAATTGCATGCCTGGGCTTCCTAACCACCCCAGCTTCACTAGTGAACTATGCTTAATTACCTCTGAATCATGCCCTCACTGGGGTCACCATGACATATCTCTTAATCTTACAAAACTAATTTTTAATAGTGTTCTTTTTCTGAAGACTTTCATCTTTTTTAAATTTTGCCCCCACTTGGAAGATTTTGGCCTGTACTGGTTTGTGCCCTTACTGTTCCACGTGCACTTAGTATACAACTCATAACATCATGGCAATGATTGCTGTGTGCCTTCCTCTGGGGCTTTCTCCAAAGCAGGCTGTATCTTAGTTATCTCTTTACCTGCACCTCTAGTAAGGAGGCAAGTTATTCACAAGTACTTCACTAATATTGAATTTATTCATGGGAAGGGGAATGAATGAATTTGTGATTTTTTTTGTAGTTTTATTTTTGGCCACGGGGCTGGGTTTGAACCTGCTACCTCTGGCATATGGGCCCAGCACCGTACCCCTTTGAGCCACTGGCGCTGCCCTGAATTTGTGAATTTTAATAAACAACACAGAAACATTGTCTTATGCTTATCATTATTATGCTTTTAAAAAATTTTTTCTTTTCTTGGAAGCCAGAATGAAGTACAAAATGTTGACATTACAGAAAACCATCTACACCAGACTTCATGGAATTTCAAATTCCTAGCATTGAAGTCTACTGTTTGAATATCTGGAGCTTTTATTATATCACAGACATCATTTCCGAGGGTTAACATATTATCATAGGTTAGTCTATCAAAGAGGAGAAAATCTCAAGGTGGCCAGGAGAAACTTCAGGGAAAAAAGGGGTCATGAATAATAAGAAAATTGCCAGTTTTCAATGTTTTTTGGCTCTCAAACCAAAAACATGATATTTTTTTTTGAAGTTTCCAATATACACATAAATGAAAAGAAAGCATTAATGTGTGAAAGAACCATAAACTCAACTACCCAAAATATTGATGAGGAATCTCTAAAGACAAGGAGGACACAAGGGAAGGTTTTCAAATTCAACAATATGGAAATCACAGAAATTTGTTATTCAGCATTTATTCTTCAGAAGATGCATACGGGGAATTAAAACCACAAGTTAAGATATATTTAAAATATAATGTAAATGAATTTACTGAATTGCATAAATTAGTTAATCATATTATGTTTTATTTTTAAATTTTTTGTACTTTTTCAATTTTTTTTTTTGTATTTTAGCTAATGTATAGAACTGGCACTAGCTTTTTATTTCTCCAAACAAAGTATAAATATAAAAAGAATATTTAAAGTTCCATTCTGTTCAGCGATTAAAAACTTATTTAAGTTATTCAGAGTTTATTCCTAGGTGGATGCTAAAAATATTTCCATAGCTATTATGTTTTTCTAATTGAAGATTTTCTATATCTCTGACACTACAGAATATGCTGGAAAGTCATAGTAATGGACAGGTTTCTTTTGGCAATTGAAACCAAGAGCTGGAAAATAATTTTTGAATTATATATATTCTTGGTACTGTAGCACAAATTCACACATCTCTCAGATGTCTACACTGGTGATTAATTAATTTTAAAGGAGAAAATGAACCTGTCTCTTTTGCTAAGGATAAACTTTATGATGCATGAGAAAATTAAAGAGAATTTTCTCCCCTGAACACTGATTCCTTTGAAGGTGATCTTTAGTGAATGAGTTTAGGTCATGTACTTTCCTATAAGCATTCTTGGTTGTTATTGCTAAAGCACTCTCATTCCTCACACTTTAGGAGGGCAGCACAGACTTCAAGGAGCAGTCTGTGTGATTGATCATAGACACAGGACCTGAAGTGAGAATGCCGGTTTCAAATGTATGGCAAATTATCTAACCTGGGATTTCTTTTCTGTAGCTTGAAAACCCTGGTAGTTAATATTGCCTGGCCCATTACATTGTTGTGAGGTTTGAATGGGATAATCCATGTAACCTGGCACTGAGATGGCAGGTGGCAGGTGCTGCCTAGTGCTATGAAGAATTTTTCCCTGTTTGTTTTTTCTGTTTCTCTTGTTTTTATTAGTAAGCATATTTTTTGGGGGGGGGGAGGGTGAGGGAGTAGAATGCCATGGCATCATCATAGCTCACAGCAACCTCAATCTCTTGGACTCAAGTGATCCTCTTGCCTCAGCCTCCCAAGTAGCTGACAGTACAGGCACCCACCACAACATCCACCTAGTTTTGCTATTTTTAGTAGAGACTGGGTCTCTCTCTTCCTCAGGCTGGCCTCAAACTCCTGAGTTCAAGGAATCCACCTGCTTCAGCCACCCAGAGTGCTAGGATTACAGGCATGAGCCGCCACATCCATCTCATTAGTAAGCATTCTGAGGAAAAAAGTCTAAGCCTGATTTTAAAATAGGGCAATTTGGCTTGGCGCCCATAGCACAGTGGTTACGGTGCTGGCCACATACACCAAGGGTGGAGGTTCGAGCCTCACACAGTCCAGCTACAACAACAAAAATAAAATAAGGTAATTTTGGCAGTCTTAGCGTGCAACAACTTCCATTACTAAGATCCAAATCTTGATAAAGTTTGTTGTGTTAACAACTTTTAGTCTGTTGGTACTATCTAAAGACATTTTTCCATTACCCTCCTCTTCTCCCCCCCTCCACCCTCCAGTCATCTTTTTTGGCTGGGAGACATAAAGGAGATGTTAGAGGGTGGGGGTGACTTTCTCCAGTATTTCTCTTCCTAGTTCCCAAAGTCCGCCTTTTCTTTATTATATTTAGTGCGGGGTTCACGCATGTGTAGGGCACTGACCAGTTTGGTGCTGTGCTTTAGATGTGATGTTTCGATCAGCAGCAATCCAGCAGCTGTACCCATAGAAACACATGCTTATCAAGAACCAACACTGGATGGCAGGAAATAGCCTCTGACTTGGGTGGTGGCATCCAGAAGCAGCCCTCCTGTGTCATGCGAAAGAGCCCGGCCTGGCAGCGTGAAACCCAACCTGATGTCTTTTTTCTGTTTGCTCCCATGAAGTTATACATCCCATAGACTTTGTTGGGGTGCTGATAACTACTTTCAACAATCATTCTTGCCCTGTGTGTTCCCCTCAGAACAAGCTAAAGAGTTTTATAATCTACTAATAATTAATTATCCTAAATTATTTATCTAGTTTAAGAAAACAATGCATTTGTGAACAGATAACTCCGAGAGGATTATTTAAATTTTTCTAAAGTATACAGTGTGGCATACTTAAAATACAATTCTGATTTAGGTGGCTCAGTGCCTGTAGCTCAGCGGCTAGGGCACCAGCCACATACACCGGGGCTGGAGGGTTTGAACCCAGCCTTACCAAACAACAATGACAAGTAAAACCAAAAAAAAATAGCTGGGAGTTGTGGCTGGCACCTGTAGTCCCAAGCTACTTGGGAGGCTGAGGCAAGAGAATCACATAAGCCCAAGAGTTTGAGGTTGTTGTGAACTGTGATACCATGGTACTCTACCGAGAGTAACAGAATGAGACTCTGTCTCAAAAAAAAAAAAAAAAAAAAAAAAGTTCTGATTTAGGCAACAGCACACAAAAATTATGATAAAACAATTAGTTTATGAAAACAATAGAAATGGTCTAGGTTAGGACAGTTTATCTTTGATTCATAGATATGTTTGTAGAAGCAATAAGAATTGGAAGTCCTATTAAAATATGAATCAAAAGACAAATGTTTACTTCTTTAGATAGATAGATAGATAGACCAGCGTGAGCTTTGAAGACTCAGAAATCTCTATCTGTATACAGAAATCTGTATCTTTTTGAACAGATACAAATGTTATTTGCAAGGTCAGGTATGACAAATTTTATTTCTGATAACTAACATGTGTTTACTTATAAGTATACTCAATTTAGTGGTAATAAAGAAGTTAAACAATGTTTGAATTCTCAAGTATTTATTTACCTGTTGTACAGTTTACAAATTACCGAGACTAAATTTTAGCTTCTCCTATGAGAGTTCCGGTTAATTTGGTTTCTACAGTCATTACTTGGTTGGAACTTCCACTCAATTAAATTTAAGGAACAAAATAATCCTCCTTCTATGCCACAGGAAAGCTCATGCAACCAAGTAAAATAATTAAAGAACTTTTGTGAATTCCCTTAAGTTAGAGTAATAGGGAAAAGGGTCCCTTTCTCTTGTGTTGTGAACCTAAGAGGGAAGAGCCTGGAATGTGCTAGGGGCAATGATTCCAGGGTTATGAAGAGTTTCTTTGAAAAAAAAAAATGAAATAAGTAGAGCAAGAGAAGCAAATGAGAGAAAGAGAAAGAGAACATGCCCCTGAACCCCTGCCTGTCCCCAAGGTTCTCAAAGTTTTTTTATTGACCCAAGGCCTGTAGTTTTATTGGGCCAACACAGTACACATCTTGCCTCAGCAGATTAATTTTAGTTGAGCTTCTGTCACTTGCAGCCAATAGAATCCTGATTAATACTACATATAATAGCTTATAAATTAGCAGCTGTGAGGTTTGGGTGGAAATAATAAAATGGAAAATTAAAAATTATGTATCACTTGAAATTATGGTAGGGAAGTTAGCCTTGCTGGTGCTATCTTTTTTTCTAATTGTTTGCCTGCCATCGTATAATATGAAATTATATATGTAGTATATATTATACTATATATGTAAATTATGCTAAACCTATTTACAAAGAATTCCACAAATACTAATGTGTTCTATGGGAGTGGGAAGATGTTTCACTATATTTTGAATGAGTGAAGAAAAAAGCAGACTCAACTTTGATCTAGTAGGATTATGATGGAAAGCTTGTATTTTTAAACATAAAAATGTACTCCCCATCCCAGAATAAACCCTGGGACATAATTTAAACTGTTATAAGAATAAGCATAACCTAGAACATTTCAATAATAACTTGTACCACTGCAATTCAAATCGACTGCGGGTCCTATGGTTACTGTGTCTGGAATATTCCTCGGTTCTTATTTCCAGTGCTGCATCATCTCAATAATCCACCAGCAGGTCCTGTCTGGCCCGCTGCAGCCAATCCACCTGCCACCTGCTCTTACCCTCTTCCGTCTCTTCTTTACCTTGTAGTCACAGTAGCCTCTTCAAAGCATGAGTTGGGTCTTGTCGCTTCTCTATTTAAAACCCTATAATCTGCTTCTCCTCGCTTGTAAGGACCAAGTGAAAATCCCGTACTGGATGTAAGGACCAAGTGAAAATCCCGTACTGGATGTAAGGACCAAGTGAAAATCCCGTACTGGACCTCAATCTGTTTCCCCTATTCTTTCGAGACTCGCCTTCCTCTGGTGCTTTGTTGCCACCTGTTTTGCTTTTATTCCTCCAGCGTCAGAGACCTTCTTTTAGTCCCGTAGACCCAAAGCTCCTTCTCACTCCAAGGTCTTTAAAAAAAAAAAAAAAGAAAAGAAAGAAAAAATTAACACGTAACATTTTAATGATTTTAATCTTTAAAAAAGGCAATGGAATGTTTTGTTATAATTATTCCATTATTTTGTTCACTACTCATGAAAAAGGAAAAATATAAATTCTTCTGCTAAGAAGGAGAAATATAAGGAAATATAAAGAATATAAAGGAATATAAAGAATATAAGAAATATAAAGAATATAAAGAAATATAAAGAATATAAGAAATATAAAGAATATAAAGGAATATAAAGAATATAAGAAATATAAAGAATATAAAGGAATATAAGAAATATAAAAAATATAAAGGAATATGTAAGGAAATATAAAGAATATAAAGAAATATAAAGGAAAAATATAAATTCTTCTGCTAAGAATTCCACTGAAGACAGTCATTGTCAAATGGAAAAGGGCTATTCACTTTGGAAACTGGAGCCTTAAAAAACTCAGAATATGGATTTATACTTGTATGATGGTTATCAATATTTTTGTGATAGTGTGTATATCTATGTACAGTATATACACACATATAATACTGATATAATACTGAGTGATACCAAAATATATAACACACTTTACACTAAGTATATGATACATATTATAAATTATTTACAAATATAATATTTAAAATACTTATATGGTGATTATTTTGTGATAACCACTGTTCTAAACACTCTATATACTTGGCAACATAAATAAAAATTAACTCAAAATGGACCATGCATTTATTTATTTTTATTTATGTATTTATGTAGCATCTCACTCTGTCTCACTGGGTAGAGTGCCATGGTGTCGTAGCTCACAGCAACCTCAAACTCTTGGGCTCAAGTGATCTTCTTGCCTCAGCTTCCCCAGTAGCTAGGACTATAGGCATGTACCACAATGCCCAGCTAGTTTTTTTTATTTTTAGTAGAGATGAGGTCTCTCTCTTGGTCAGGCTGGTCTCAAATTCCTGAGCTCAGGCAATCTACTGCCTTGGCCTCCTAGAATGCTAGGATTATAGGTATGAGCCACTGTGCCCAGTCCAGGCAATGCCTTTAAAAGAAAACCTAACTTATAAAACTTTTAGATGAAAATATATGGAAATAACAATTTTTTGAGTTTCATTTAGGCACAGATTTCTCAGATATGATGCCAAAATACTCCATTGGACAAATTGGACTTTCAAAATTAAAAATTTCTATTTTGTGAAAGACGCTATTGAAAGATTAAGAACTAAAACCACAGGCTTGGTGCCCGTGGCGCAGTGGTTATGATACCAGCCTCATGCATTGAGACTGGTAGGTTCAAGCTCAGCCCAGGCCAGCTAAACAACAATGACAACTGCAACAACAACAACAACAAAAAAATAGCTGGGTGTTGTGGCAGGCGCCTGTAGTCAGCTACTTGGGAGGCTGAGGCAAGAGAATCATTTAAGCCCAAAAGTTTGAGGTTACCGTGAATTGTGACGCCGTGGCACTCTACCCAGGGCAACGTAGTGAGACTCTGTCTCAAAAACAAACAAACAAACAAAAAAAAACCCTAAAAAACTAAAACCACAGAAATTAGAGAAAAATTTTATAATCATACATCTGATAAGGCACTTGCATTCAAATAATCTATAGAAACAACTCTCAACATTTATATGAAAACAAACAACCAAGGAAAGTTAAATACCGGGTTAAAGATTAGAACAAACAGCTCAGCATACAGATGGCAGAGAAGCATAAGGAAAGATGCTCCACATCACTTGACATTTGACAAATTAAAATCACTGAATGTGTCACTACCTATCTCGTAGAATGACTTTTAAATGAAGTAACACTTCAAATACTGGCAAGGATGCAGAATAATTGGGACTTTCATACATTGCTGGTAGAAATGCAAAATGACACAGCTGCTTTGGAGAACAATCTGGAAGTTTTTCATAAAAATAGAGTGAATATCTACTTTTCCTATAACCCAGCAGTTCAACACTGCCGTGAAATAGAGACCTGTGTTCATTCACACAAAACCCTGTAGACACATGTTTATAGTGGCTTTATTTGTAATCACCAAGACTGAAAACAACATGAATGTCCTTTCATTGATGAAAACATAAATAGATTATGGTACATCCATACAATGGAATGCTGCTCAGGGATAAAAAGCGTGTAGTTCTGGTATATGCAACAGAATCAGCCAACAAAATATATTATGTTGTGTGAAAGAATTCAGATTAAATAAGGCTACAGACTGTTCGATTCCACTTACCTGACATTCTTGCAGTAGCCATACTATTGAAATAGGGGACAGAGTATGGATGCCAGGGCCTGGCGATAGGGAATTGTTGACTCTAAAGGGAAATAAGTTACTTTGTGCTGGGGGAAAGGTGATGAAACTTTTTAAAAAAATTTCATTTCTGTTCTATATCTTGATTGTGACAGTGGGTATATGACTGCATACGTTTGTCAACACTCACAGAACTGGACCCTGAAAGGGTAAATTTTATTTTATATAAATTAAAAGTTGATTTTTAAAATGAACAAAGGAAGATAGGAGGTAGGCCTGGCCAGTGATTCACACCCATGTTCAAAACCTCATGTGACTGGATGTCCTGTTCTCTGAGGCATGACGGGGTGGCTTTTGGGGTGCTGCTGAGCTCTGAGAGCAATCACTTAGTACTTAGTGACATATGATTTATTAACTTGTGTATGTCTGTTTTATTTTATATTAACGGTGTACAAAAACAAACCTGAAAGTAGCCAAAATCCTGAATCTTAAACTAGGAAGCTTAGATCTCAAATTTAGGGAAATAAATTAAGGCAACAGTCCAAGGAAAAACACATATGAGAAGAGATTCTGAGTAGCCCACAGAATTCTATAAAAATAGCAACAACTGAAATATGAACTTATTATTTCTCACCTGAAATAAAAACATAAATCAAGAAATGTGATTCATCTCTGAATTTCAAATGGCTGCACAATGTCACACGAGCTGCACTAGATGAGCAAACACGCGATAGTTATCAGAAACTGATTTTTGGTGTGTTGGAAGAGTTTAACGTCATTGTTTTTTTCTGAAAGACGAGTGTAAAGGCTGTTGGGGGATCTAATGTAACAGAGCTAGCCAATATTATTATTATTATTATTATTGTTCTCTACATTGGATTAAGAAGAGTTATCTTGGGCCACTCATTTTTCTCAGAGGCCCTAAAGATGGTTTTGGCTCCAACTGCTTGGAACTAGAAGCCTTTTGATGCCTTGTCAAGTGATGATGCCTGTCCTTTAACGCAATCCATCATCGCCCCAGGAAACAAAATTTTAGGGGACTTTTCTATCCTTAGTTGAGAGAGTCTATTGTATCCCCTGGTGAAAAGGGTGAACCTGCTCACGTGTTTACGAAGTTCTGCCAAACACAGAGTTTGTGACTTCCGCGGGCTGGCCTCCACTGCAGGTGATTTGTGAGTTTCCAAGGCTTCTGTAATGGGTCTATTCTTCTCACTGATTTTATGATACTTTTCAACTCAGGCAAAAAATATTTTGGCTCACTTATTTCTGTCATTTTACTTTATAAACAATGAAAACAACACATTGCAAAATTTCCAAGTGACACTCAGAAAAAGACTTGAGCCTTGTGTCCTTAATTCAGAAAACAACATCACAGCCACGGCCCTCTGTGCGTAGCTGCCTCAGGACTAGCTGGAAGGGTATTTTTGTGGCCATCAGCAGGCTCTCTGTCTTAGTCAGCACAGGCTGCTTTAACACAGTACTTTAGACTGGGTAGCTTAAAGAACAATCATTTATTTCCCATGGGTCTCTAAGCTGGGAAGTCCAAGAGGGCCTGCTTCTTGGTTGCACATGGCTGTCTTCGGTGATGTCTCATGGCACGGAGCATAGAGGAAGACCCCTCTGGTCTCTTTATCCCCTTATAATGGCATTAATCTCATTTCTGAGGGCTCTGCTGAGACCTCGCTAATACCATCACATTAGGGATTTAGGTTTCAACATGTGTATTTTGAGGGGGATACAATTATCCAGACAATGGCATCATTCATGGTTCCAGCAGGCACTACAGCGCTGCCTCTGGCCAGTAGCCTGTGGGTTACAGCTGCCTGCTCAGAACCTGTACCAGATAACTAGGGCAGATAAACAGTGGAACTTAGTCAGGGGGATTCCACACTTAATAAATTAGTACTCTTTTACTTTACTCTGAAATTACACAAGCATTAATAGAAAAGGTTTTTATTTACACAGTGCACTGGGGGAAATGGAAAAGCCTATCACACCCAAAACAGACCAACCTGTAAGCTGTGACCACATTGGGCCCCCTGGCCTCACAGGAAACCTAATAGATCCCAGAAGCGTCGTACTGTAACCAAACCTATGGAACTGAATGAGTGAACTTGGCTTTCCAGTCTTGGTTCTGTCTTTCCAATAACTTTATAACATGAGGCTCCAAAAAGTAGAAATGATGTTTGAATAAAGAAATGCTTATCTTCCTCCAGAGTCATCTTCTACAGAGTATCCTATTTAAGCCTGACTGTCCTATGTGGTTGAGCCTCCACGGGGTTAGGTCGTTAAATCTCTTCTAACTGATAACGTTAAACTTAGGTTAAATGTCTTGTCTGTTCAAGAGCACAAACTATTGAATTTTAGGATTGGATTATGAATCAAAATCATCTGAGTTCAAAGACGGTTTTTTGGTAAATGATATACTTATTAATATATTGTTCCCCCACCTCAAACAATTTTATTTGTAATAAAAATTATATAACATTACATTTACCATCTTAATCACTTTTAAATGTACAGATCAGTAGTATTAAGTATTTTACATTGTTGTTCAAAAGACATCTACAACTTTTTGATCTTATAAAAACCACAAGTGGTTAAATAACTCTCCTCTCCTTTACACTAGTTTTCAGCAACTAACTTCTACCATCTGTTTATGATTTTGGTGATTTTAGATGCTTCATGTGAGTAGACTCTCCTCCACTTGATCATACAGTATTTGTGACTGTTTTTTTTTACTTATCATAATGTCCTTGAGGTTCATATATATTATAATATGTGGTAGAATTTCCTTCCTTTTTAAGGCTTCATAATATTTCACTGTGTTTTATGCCACAATTTCTTTATCCATTCATTTATCGATGGATCTTTGAGCTGCTTTCATCTCTCCTCTATTATGAATAATTCTGCACCAAGCATGAGAATAAGGACCTTTTAAAGATCCTGCTTTGAATTTTTTTGGATATATATCAAGGAGTGGGATGTCTTGACCATTGGAGGAACATGTACCCTTTATCCTTTTACTTCACTAGCATTAATGAAACAATCTAAATTTTAATGTCTATTTTCCATTCAATTCAGGTACTACTTCTCAAAAGGAGTATGGAGAAAGACTTATTAAATATTAAATGACAGACCGATTTTCTTTCTTTTAAGAACTTAGTCCTTGGGTTTATGCTCAAGGGATGCATTTTAGGATAAATTGGAATAATTTCTATAAATAATTAAAAATCTTGGAATAAACAATTTTCCCAGGGTATACATTTTTATTTTGTTTGGTTATAAATAATCCAATGTCTTGAAGGAAAGGATTTTTCTTTTCATATTTTCATTTCTCTTATTTGCTTTGCTAAGTCTCACAGAAGTTATTAAGACAAATCAATTCTTACATTGAACATTTTGTGACTATGATTTCAGATCTAACATTTTTTATTAATCAATCTCCAGCTAGAGAATGAGTCTAGTTTGCTTTAATAATTTATCTCTATTTAAATTACCAGACATATCAAAAGCCATAGCATGTGAAGACAGCTTACATGTATAGACAGCAAAGTCAAAACTTTCATTCAAATAGTCTTTGGCACTTTTTTCTCTCTGTTGATCTTAAAAGTAACAGGAGTTATAATAACAAACCCCACATGACAAACTCTTACAGAGTTGTGAGTTTTAATTTGGAATTAGTATCTCCCAATGATCTCTGTATTTATTTGTATATGAAAGATGTTTGTTTAAAAATGTAAGTCTAAGTACTAAGAAGAGAAAAATCTATTGCTTCAAGACTAGGAGGGGGAAAGGAGATGTATTAGAAAACTATAAAAAGGGCTCGGGGCCTGTGGCTCAGCAGCTAGGGCACCAGCCACATACACCAGGGCTGGCAGGTTCAAATCCAGCCCGGGCCTGCCAAACAACAATGACAACTACAACCAGAAAATAGCCAGGCATTGTGTGGGTGACTGTAGTCCCTGCTACTTGGGAGGCTGAGGCAAGAGAATCACTTAAGCCCAAGAGTTTGAGGTTGCTGTGAGCTGTGACATCATGGCACGCTACTGAGGGTGACATAGTGAGACTCTGCCTCAAAAAAAAAAAAAAAAAGAAAACTATAAAAATGACAATATATGGATTTCCCAGATGCCTATGAACCCTATTAAACTGATGCAAGATTGGGTGTACGTAGTGGGGGGAGGGGCAAACATGGGTATTGTGGGAAGAAGAGGCTCTAAAGTTTTTGTGGAAATTTTCAAAGGCCTTTGTAACCCACAAAAACCTAAGAATCACCAACCTACAGCTAGCTATGCAAATTATTACTTGGCTATCAAATTTAAACAATATCTACCTATTTTAAATTATTCAGTTTACAATTGTGAATTAGGGAAAAATGATTTGGTTTTTCTTCACGTTCTTTTTTATTATTCACTGTTGCTCATGGTTACTGGGAGCACCAAGATGCAGAGCAGTGGGTGGTGGCAAGGGGCAGCTGGCTGGGCGTCCTAAGCCATGTGCGATCACCAAGCCAGAAAGATGAAATTCACTTGCTTGATAGGAAAGGTCAGCTTGAAGACAACTTGCTGACCTTCCCTTTCTAGGTTACTCCCGTAGATCTATCTATGTAGGAACTTCTGGAGCTGCTGAGGTAGCTATTAGAGCTGGCAATAGTTGAATGTACATATATAACCCTCTAAAAGGAGAATTATTTGCTTTACCCTATACCTACCTTTCCACAGAACCCTGTGAGCCCAAATCTGCCCTACATTCCGATCCCTCGAGCTCATTAGGCACCCTGCCTGCATTATGGCTCTGGGACCATATCTTAAGCAAATCAGCAAAACCCAACCAACAAAACAAACAAACAAAAATCCATTAAAAAGTGGACAAAAGACATAAACAGAAAGAGAAAAAAAGATAAGAAAGAAGAAAAACAAGTGGCCAATAAGCATGAAAAAATGCTCATATATCATTAATCAACAGGGAAGTCCAAATCAAAACCACAATGAGAATTCCCCTTATCCCAGTTAGAGTGTCTTTTATTAAAAGGTTCAAAAACAATAGATGCTGACGTGGATGCAGACAGAAAAAAACATGTCAACACTGTTGATGGGCCTGCAGATTAGTGCGACTCTGTGGAAAGTCATATGGAGATGGCTCAAAGAACTGAAAGTAGACCTACCATTTGATCCATCAATCCCACCATTGGGTAACAGGCACACTTATAACTGATTCAGACTGTATGAAAGTAGTTCATGTAAGTAGTTCACATCTGTGCCCCTTGTAATATTCTGAACTTTTTTTAAAAGCTCTGATTTCTTATGGAAAAATGGAATTGAATTGTTCCAGAAATGATGGCTTTAGGATATCCTCTTTTCTTTTTTACATCCTTCCTTGTATTAGTGTTTTTCTTTCAGTCTCCAACATCCTCACCACCCCCATTCTTTCCACAGGCTTTACATACTTGGAAGCTAATTGTATTAGTCAGCATTCTCTGGGAGAACAGAGCCAGTAGGATGTATGTATTTGCTATTTATTGTAGAATTGGCACATGTAATTAGGCTGGCAAAGCCACAGTTTGCAGAGCTGATGTCCTAATTGGAAGGCTGTCAGGAGAATTCTCTATTTTTCTAGGGTATGTCGGCCTTTGGTTTTATTCTGGCCTTCACATAATTGGATAAGGCTTGCCCGCTTTATTGAGGGCAATCTGCTTTACTCATTCTACGGATTTAATGTTGATCTTATTCAAAAACATTCTCACAAAAACATTCAGAATGATGTTTAACCAAATATCTGGGTATCCAGTGGCCCAGTCAGCCTGACAAATAGAATTAACCATCACACTAACTTTTCAGATAATTTGTTCTGTTTCCCTCTGTGTACCACCCCCCCCCCCCAATGGAGCTATCATGGCACTTTGCATATGTAATAGAAGAATTCATATTATGGGATGTTTGTTAAATAGCTAAGGAGTTGGCCAAAATCCTGAAACTAGAGCCTTTTTTCCTGAACTTTTAGAACATGGCTTCTACTTTTTCTAT
>NW_003852400.1:30462731-30494613 GCF_000181295.1 Otolemur garnettii
CCACACACACACCCATATCAAAGTGTTGGGTGGGGATGTGGAGGGCAGTGATTTTAAGGGAGGTAGAGAAGTCATGAACTTTGTAGAGTCTCAGCACCAAAAGTGAGCAGTGCCTTGGTATCCGCAGAAATTCTTAAAGTTTATTCTTTAGTAGAGGTTGAGCTGCATTAAAAGATACAACTTACATTGCCTCTTCTCCCTGGATTCTGTGTCCTTCTCAGAAATGCTTTTTTCTCTCATACGCCCACCCTGGTAATGTCACGATGTCACAACAGAAGGTGTAACCACTTTACATTCTATTCTGTAATAAATCTTTTCTTTCTCTACCTGATTAATTTCTTATTCAATTGAAGGAAATTCTCACAGGATGGATTAGATGAGAATTTCTGTCTTGGTCCTACTTTCCTTTTCTTTGATGCTATTTTTGATGGACGAGATGTTCTAGGTAGTTGTTGTTTTCTATATTTCCTTCATTTTAATCTTACTAACAACAGAAGAGTAAGATTACTTTTATTTTAACACTTTTAAGGGAGGTAGATGCTACTGGAACAGCTTTGAGTAAGTGGAAGTATTGCTTGTCATTATAGCTGGTCTTGGGATACGACAGCATGGCGGCTGTACAGCTCTGGAGAAGGAAGGTGTTGGGCAGGATGAACACCTCCTAAAGGTACCTGTCCCAGGGAATTAGTGAAGTTCCCAAGAACGTGTCCTTTGTGTAGTGATTCCAGAATTCTAGTTTTTGAAGTCATGATTCTCTGAAATATGCTGCTGCAATGCTTTTCTAGTATTCTTTATGTCTTCTGCTTCCTTAAAAAACTTTATATATTCTGTTTTCTTTGTAAAATTACTATTTTCAAGACAGTTGTAGGGTACAAGCCATTTTAATTAAAATGTGCTATAGAAATCCAAAAACTGCAAGGCCACGCCTTCTCAATGAAACCCATTTGTTGATCCAGGTGATACATAATTTGCCTTCCTAGTGAATAAAATAACTGCTACTGAAAATATATTTATTTTAAAAAATACTTTCATCAATGAGAAATACTGAAGCTCATTTTTTATCACTCCTTACAGTAAGTAAACAGAGGGACATTCAGAGGAGCTAAATATACTTTCTTTTTGCCAAAACACGCACTTATTGAGCAGCTTCTCTGGGCAAACACAATAATTAATTCAAATTAAGCTCTTGGCAATTCTTTCCAACGTGACTCTATCACACCTAATTTTATTCTGGAGTATTCTAAAGCAGCTAAAATTGAGAAAGAATTTATATTTTTTAGAATATATTATTGTAAAGCTATAGGACTTTACTGGCAGTAGTTCTGTACAAAATTACTAAATATACAAGGCAATTAATTTTTATAAATGTAGACACCCCATAACCACCATATAGATTGATATACACATATCAATGTTAATATATGAATAGAATATCTCAAGCACTTTAGGAGGCTACCTAATATCCATCCATATGCCAAACTCTAAAGGTAACCATTGTTACAACTATGAGGTAATTTCTTCTCTTTGAACTTCATATGAATGAACTCATACATTATTTCTTTTTCATTTTGATTTTTTTTTTTGAGACAGAGTCTCACTATGTTGTCCTCAGTAGAGTGCTGTGGTATCACAGCTCACAGCAACCTCCAACTCTGGGGCTTAAGCGGTTCTGTTGCCTCTGCCTCCCAAGTAGCTGGGACTACAGGCACGAGCCACAATGCCTGGCTATTTTTTGTTGCAGTTGTTTAGCTGACCCGGGCAGGGTTTGAACTCGCCACTCTCAGTGTATGTGGCTGGCACCATAACCACTGTTCTATGGGCACTGAGCCCATACATTATTTCCTTTCCTGAGTTTGTAATTGTATTTTTTTGCTGAATATTGGGCCTATGAGACTCAGTTAAATTGTTATGTCTAGAAATATTAAATAGATCGTTCTTTTTTTATTGTGCATAATAAATATTCTATAGTTTATTCTGTTCTTGATAAATATTTGAGTCAAACTCAGTTTTGGACAATTGTAAATAAGACTTATATCTATATTTTTGTACACATCTTTGGCATAGAAAAGAACTCATTATTGTTGAGAATATTCCCCGACTCAGACTTGCTGTGTCACAGGTATTTTTAGCTTTTAAATATAATACCAAAAACTTTTAAAAGTGTCTATATTATTTGTCACTCTTGCCAGCCATGTAAGAGTTCCAGCCGTTCTATATTTTCAACCTCACTTTGTATTGTCATTTTGTGATTATTTCCTCTTCAAACATTTAATTCTGTGTATATTGATGTCTAATAATAGTTTTAATCTGAATTTTCCTGATGATTAATAATTTGAGCACCTTTTAATATAATTATTGGCCATAAAGTCATCTTTGATAGTTATAATCACTCAAAAATTTTTTTGCCTTTAATGTCTAATCTCTTAATATTTTTGTCACTTTTCTTTTTAACTATTCTTAGGTTAAACCTGGATTTGCTAAACTTAGAAATTACTTCAAGATGAACTCTCTAATATCTCAGAGTATAGAAGTCAAAGTGTCAGAACAGAAAATGATTATCTTTATGCTTGTGGTCTGACTTTTAATAGGAATTTTTCCTTTCTTTTTAAATAAGAGGTTTGGGCAAAATTATGTTGTCTATCTTTTGATATTAGTGGCAAATGCAAACATGGAAACATCTTAATTAATTTTCCTAATATCCTTGTGGGAAAATTTTGTCAATTTTTAAACTACATCAGAGATAGTACGTTATTTTCGCTATCATGGCTAAAGACACATTATGAAGATTAGAATATGTTGATTTCAGACATAGTTCCCATAACTAAATGTACTGAAGCAAAAATTGATGACCACTTGCCAGAGAATAGGAAGGAATTTTTACGTTTAAGTGCAAAAGACCCATTGTATTTTTTTTTTAAACTTAAGGTACGTTAATTTTAAAATATGGGAATTTTCTATGATCCAAAAATATCAGTTGTGTGCCCTTTAAATATGCCATCATGCTCATTGGCTCACTTGATATAAATAACCTTGAACAATAAGCTAAAACATTTTTATTTCTATTTTATGGATGAAGAAAATAGTGCCCTAAAATTGTTCCATTTGGTATAGAAAGTGGCAGAGCCTGGAATGTGACACAGTTTTCCCTCATGTGGGTCTTGGTTTTCAGTTACCACATCTCCAGGGCTGGAATTTATAATCTCAGAGAACAGGGTAGCAAACAGATACTCAGACATGGGTGCAAGGGCTTGCTCATGTACTCTTCGTTATATCTGTATTCATTTGGAGGCTTCACAGGAGATGAAGGCTGAGATGGAATCACAGACAGGATATGATTCAGGGTAAAAGAAAGTCCTCACTGAAATAAGGTTTGGGTTTACATGAGTATCTTAGAATGTTGGAAAAGATACTGTCAAGAGAAAATGAATGTGAAAGTTGGCCTCGTTAGGGGAATTACCTCTTGGGAGCATCTTGCTGCTCATGTATTGTGACAGAGAGTGAGATGGAAGGTGAAATTTGACCATGTGCTTGTAAAATTCTCAGCACACACATTCTACATGCCAGCCATGAGTCTTTAAAAGCACAAGAAGAAATAAAAGAAAAAGATAAAAATATAGCTGCTTAAACAGGAACGTCACCTAACAAACCCAAACATTGGAACCTAATCATTTGTACCCCTGTATTAACATGAAATTGAAAAATATAGCTGTTTATTATTTAGCAATAGTAGTTTCTTTATAAAGACTTTTAAATCAATTGCTCTGAACAAAAAATGCCCCAATCTTAAATTTGGGCTTGGTAATGTAGGGAAATGTATGGGACATTATGTTTAGCTGTAAATCTTAGTTTTCTCCAATAAATTATTTGTGCTGTCTATATTTATTGAAAACCGGTTGGAAAGTCCTGTCCATTTTGTATTGTCTTCAGTGTGGCTGGTGTTTTATCACAGGCCAAGTCATGGCCACCTGTGGCTCTGTCTTGGCAGCTCTGTGTTTAACAGGCCAGACATTCTGTTCACAGGAAGGGCCTCCTGAAGCATGACTAAAAAGCAAATAATGCACATGACCGAGGTTCTGATAATAAGGATTTGCTGAATACATAATTTGACATGTTTTGCTTTGAGCAGACATGCTGTCCGGTGCTTTTGTTGGCATCCCTGCCAAAGACTTGCACACAAACAATTAGTTGCAAGTCGTTTGATTTTCCACACAGGAAACCGAGCACAGAACAGTCAGTCCTCTAAAGATATATCTTCTCTTTTCCTATTGTTTTCATTCTGTTACAGTCCAGCCATTAACACATTAATGGACAAATAACTGGGGTGTGTAACCCCTCCAGGTTGTAACCCTCATAGTCCTAAGGATCTCTCCCAGTTTAGTTCAAAGGCCTTTCACACTCGTCTAAGATGCAAGATGTGTCTGGATGGTTCCGTAAATAATCTGACCAGAAAGAGTGGAAGCAATAAATAGAAAAGAAACATAATTGGTTAGCTTGTCTAGAAGTTTCTAAATGATGTCCTATTTTCATATATTTTGGTAGTCTGAAACATATTTCTGTCTTTAAAAATGGTTTCTTCTGTAATTTGAATCCCTATGTTAAATATGGACACAGAATCAAGTTATTCATTTAACTATGGGCTAGACTATTGAACTCTTGAACCTCAGTTATCCTCATCAGTTAAATGTATGAGTTGGAAAACTGAAGTCCCTTTCAGTGGTTCTTAATCTTTTTATTATTCTTATTTTATTTGCCAGGGGCTGGGTTTGAACCTGCCACCTCCGGCATGTGGAGTCAGTGCCCTACCCTTTTGAGCCACAGGCTCTGTCCTGTGGTTCTTAATCTTGTCTACAACAGGTATTCACTCGGGCAGCTTTAGGAAATACTGATATCCATGTTCCACTTCTGGAGATTCTGATTTAATGGTCCAGTGTGGTACAATGAAAGACCTCAATTGTCCAGTAGAATCCCCTAGGGAGCTTCTAAAAATCAATGCCTAGTCTGTAATATTCCCTAAAGGTTCTTAGGTGATTGATTACAAAGTGCTAACAAGGCTGAGAGTCACTGCTCTGAAATAATATAATCTGTCATTTGACAAAAAATATTAAGGAGATATGTGTTGGCATTACACACTGTGTGGGTGTAAGATAGCTCCTACTGTCTGGACTGATTATATTTTGCAGCCTTGCAGAACTCTGAGCAAATATGGTCATTAATCCTTTGACTCAGAAGACATTTATACACAACACACTATACACTACATTCTTTACTAAGTACTTATGATCATGTTTACAATCCTAGAATTTCTATTAAAAGTTTTCTTGAACTCACAATATTGGAAAAATTATAGTACTTTGTATTATGGTATAAAACTAAAAGTTTACTTCCAGACTAAGAAGTTAATGAATAGACCTCAACACTAAGTTGAAACTACAGATTAACACCTACAGGCCCACATCAGAGAAAAACACAATTACATTCAAGAAGACAGGAGTGGGAGAAGGGGTTCTGTAGTTCTCATCTCATCAGTACAATGTATGGGTATATGGCACACTTCCTGGTGAAGGGTACAACTACAACTTGGACTTGATTTTACAAATGCAAACATGTAACCTAATGCTGAGTACCTTCTCTCTTTCTCTCTCTCTTTTTGCATCACAAAGTTCCAAAGCTGCAGAAATACCCTCGTATTAATCTGAAATAAAAATAAAATAAAACTAACATGCATAAACAACAACTAAAATGCACATAATCTTTTACCTACCATTTCTACTTCTTGTAATTTATTTTAAGGATATATTACATATAGAGATAGGTATGTATGTGTGTGTGTGTGTCTTCGCACAAGATTTATTAAAGGTCTTTACAGAGCAACATCCAGACTGCAGACTCCAGATACAGCTGCCAAGGAGACCTGTTATGCTGGGGGGACATGGCCAGTGGCTCTGGCCTCCACCCTTCTGTTCTGAGATGGAGGAGGTGGGCAGTATCTCATCTGTGGGTTTCACCATGCTCACATGGTCACGCAGGGTTTTTTAAGGCCCAGTCTTGCCAGTAAGTTCCCAAGGCAGTATGATCTTCACCTTGACACTCAGCATACTTTGTCTGAGCAGCACATGGCTTAGGGAGGCATCGACATGGTAGTTAACAGTGCCCTTGCTGTGGATCATCAGGCCATCCATAAACTTCATGCACTTAGCCCTTTATCACCTGAGTTTCCCAGATACCCCAACCTTGCAGCCTTGACTCCATTCTCCATGATAAACCAAAGCACACCATAGGGAGATTCTGCATGGGCAATGCCACATAGATCTCTTGGGGCCACTCTTTCAATATAAAGCTCTCCACTGCTCTCTGGGAAGCCAAATCTCTTCTGAACTCTATAGGACTCAACTACAACTTGAACTTTACCTAACGAATGCAAACAATGTGACCTAATCCTTTACACCCTTTTATTAATCTGAAATTAAAAAAGGGGTATTGAGAGAAAGAATATATGATTCTACTACTTAATTTATACCTGTGTGATCTAAAAGTGACTTCCAAAATACACTAACAAACAGGCAGAATAGTACCTCTCTTAAAGATGTCCACATTCTAATTTCTAGAACCTGTAAATATGTTAAGTTACATGGCAGGGGGAATTGAGATTGCAGATGAAGATTATCCTGGATTATCCAGGAGGCCCAATATAATAACAAGCACCTTTGTAAGTAAAGAAGGAAACAGGAGAGTCAGAATGAAACAACTTGACAAAGTCTTGACTTGCAATTACTAGCTTTGAAGGTGAGAGAGGGGCCATATACCAAGTCTTAGTTCCAGAAGCTGGAGAAGGCAAGAAAACAGATTTTCTTCTTCTAGAACTTCCACAAGTAATGCAATCCTGCTGACACTGTGATTTGGTCTTCAGTTAGATCCATTGTGGATTTCTGATGTCCAGAATTTTAAGTTCACAAATTCGTACTGTTTTAAGATATTAAATTTGTGGCAATGTTATAGTAGCAGTAAGAAACTTGCAAGAATGCACATACTTTGTATTGTAAAAAAATATATACTCCTTGAAATTTTCATACTTTGGTTGGTGAGAAAACTTTTTTTTCACCCTTTTCTCCCAGCCCCTAGTTAGATGAAATTTCTAACTGTGTTCTCTCACTTTTGATGCCTGCCTGTAATGGGCATACTGTCTGTAATGGGCATACTGGGACAGTGGTGAAGCAGAATTCCATTTTCATGTGAACCTTAAAGAAATATTAGAGGATTGATTACATACTGTGAAGTGCTGAATTGGGAAAGGACAGAAAACAATGAAAAGAATTTAATTTTTAAAAATTTTAATAAATAAAGTAGCTAAGCAGGAGTTATTTTATAATTTTAAAAATAAAACTAAGGACAGGGAAAATTAGGTGTTAATATAAGAGTGAAATGCTAATCTGAGGAAATTATCTTCATAATGGCTTGAGGACAGGAAAACATCTACATGTTGGTATGAGGAACTAGGAGTTTTGCTTTGTTTTAGTTTATTCTTGGTTGGCTTTTCAATTGTTGAATCACCAAAATTAGAGAAAAGTGGCAGGAAGATCATGTTAAAGAAAGACAAAATTAGGGAGTTTCAATTTAATTCAGCAGTTGTAACCGAAAGAGAGGGAATTGGAGTACAACCTCTAAGGAAGACCTAGTTGGAAAAGTCAGTTTCTAGAAAGGGGCTGGTAACTGCCTATATTAGAGAAAAAAGCTGAATATTCATTAGTAAAGCTTAATGCCATTTATTTGAGGCAGAAGACTGTCAAACCACCACATATAGAGACAACATTTACATAATAATAAAGACAAATTAGATGATAGGTAAGTGATCTTAATTGCCCTGTTCATTACCAAATTATTTAATCATTATTTAGGATAATTTAGGAGTGGTTTCCCCCACCCCTTCATGATTGAAAAAAAGATAGAGGAAGACTGAAGGATAAGGGTGGGTGTCCAGAGAGGGTGAGGGGTGACAAGGGGGCAGGTTGAAGGGAAGGAGGCAGCATCAGCTAACAATGGCTTAGTGACTAATTCCATATCAGCCCAGTCTGAGGATGGTGCACTAACTGTAATAGGCTGCATCCTATACTCTTTCATGTGCATCATGACATTTAACTTGAAGATACTGAATTATTTGCTAAATATCCTCAAGTGCATATAAAACAAACATGAATTTTGGAGACAAAATCTAATTTTTTTTATTAAATCATAGCTATGTACATTAATACAGTCATGGGGTACGGTGAGCTGTTTTTATATACAATTTGAAATATTTTCATCAAACTGGTTAACATTGCCTTCATGTCACTTTCTTAGTTATTGTGTTAAGACATTTATAGTCTCCATTTAGAAAGATTCACATGTACCCTTGTAAGATGAAGTGTAGGCTTGATACCACCAATCACCCTTCCTCCACTCATCCTTTCCCCTCCCCTGCCCTCCCTCTCCCATTTTCCCATATTCTTGGGCTATAATTGGGTTATAGCTTCATATGAAAGCTATAAATTAGTTTCATAGTAGGGTTGAATACATTGGATACTTTTTCTTCCATTCTTGAGATACTTTGCTAAGAAGAATATTTTCCAGCTCCATCCATGTAAACATGAAGGAGGTAAAATCTCCATCCTTCTTTAGGGCTGCATAGTATTCCATGATGTACATATACCCCAATGTATTGATCCATTCATGGGTCGATGGGCACTTGGGCTTCTTCCATGACCTAGCAATTATGAATTGGGCTGCAATAAACATTCTGGTACAATTATCTTTGTTGTAGTAGAACACAGTAAGTAAGCAAGCCCTCAGAATGGGAGAAGATATTTGCAGGTTATGTCTCTGACAAAGGTTTAATAATCAGAATCCACAAAGAACTCAAATGTATTAGCAAGAAAAGAACAAGTGATTCCATCTCAGGTTGGGCAAGGGACTTGAAGAGAAACTTCTCTGAAGAAGACAGGCACATGGCCTACAGATATATGAAAAAATGCTCACCATCCTTAATCATCAGAGAAATGCAAATCAAAACTACTTTGAGATATCATCTAACACCAGTAATATTAGCCCATATCACAACATCCCCAAACCAGAGATGCTGGCGTGGATGTGGAGAAAAGGGAACACTTCTACACTGCTGGTGGGAATGCAAACTAATACGTTCCTTTTGGAAAGACATTTGGAGAACACTTAGAGAACTAAAAATAGACCTGCCATTTGATCCAACAATTCCTCTCCTAGGTATATATCCAGAAGACAAAATCTAATTCTAAATAAAGTGTGAATTACTTTAAAAACCCACAAACTTAACAAGCTAATAATTTGATGTGGTGGAACTTCCAAGAGACTTTGTAGCCACTCTTTAGCTTTCAAATAAGTTTCTGCTGCTTGATTTTATGCAGGCATCTCACAGCCTGAGGTCAGAGAGGCGAGCAGTCCAGTTCACACTTTGCCCCTATAAACTATATGCCAGACCTCCCTGAGCCTCAGTATTCTAATCTATGAAACGATGATGACAAGCATGAGACTAATAATGTTAAGAAAGCAACCTCTTGTAAGGTGCTCTTTATATGCCACACACTTCAATTATATTAACTAATTTTATCCTCAAAACAACCCTATGAAACACATACTATTATTATCCTCATTTTACAGATGAGTAACTGAAGTGCACACCAGTTTAGGATTGCCTTAGGATGTTACCACCTTCTCCGTGGGATGTCCTGCAGATTTAATCAGATAAATATGTGTATATAACAAAGTCATCTTCCTTCATCCTCCTCTCTACATCTGCCTTTTCTTCAAATGGTAATTAAATTCCATAGGGGAAAATTCCTTGTTCTTGGTATTGACCTACTCACTGAATTAATTTAAGTTTTTTTTCGATTTTTGCTGCTCCCCTCTGTTTCACTAGTGTCTGGGTTACTGAGAGGGAGAGGGGGTCCAGGGACAGGGTCCCAAAGTACTTCTTGGCTCATGATTTGGGAGTATGTTTGTATACATACACAGTAGGGTGGAGTCTTTTGAAAATAACTGGCAAAAAGCCCTTCGTGTTCGCATTCAATAGTTAAGGACTACTGTTTTACTAAAATGTTCTCTGGTAAATATCACATGTGTGTGGAAATAGTATTCTAATAGTTGTGTACAAAAATAAATGGATTGAAAGGAAAGTTAGTTCAAGTTTATAGAATAACAATTAGACATAATAAATATAGGTGAGAAAAGATTAGCTGAAGAATATTTTAATGACATGCTTTAGGGGTACAGGACAGAAATAAAGTGTACACCAAAAAGACAAAAAAAAAGAAAAAAGGAAAATAAAGGCAGAACAGAATGTAATAACTGAGGCAAAACTGGCATCAGATGGAGAAGGAACAAGGGTTAAGTACAGAAACTCCAGACACAATAGTGAAGTGGGTAAATTTTAATGAAGAGAGGATAATTTGTTTTTTGGGTATTTTTTGCAATTAAGATGAATTATTTTATTATTTTATTTTTTGTAGAACTTTAAAAGGCAATGAAGTTTATTTCAGAATTAAAATAAAACTTATATTTTTAAATTAATATACAAACAAGCAAATTTAGGAAAAATACAAGGAAATCAGAATGGACTCAATAATTAAAATTTACATCCACTTTTTTAATCACTAAAAACATTTAAAAAAATAACCTACCTCATTCTCCTGTGATTTTTACAATTTTTAAATTAAAAAAGTTTCAGAATATTAAGGGTACATGTGTTTTGTTTGAATACTTTTTTTTTTATAGATTGAGTCAAAGTTATAACCTCTATGGAAATTTGTTTGGAGATGCCTCAGATAACTTACAGCCACCATTTGATCCAGGAATCTCACCGCTGGGTATTGCAAAGGGAAAAAGGTCATTTTACAAATAGGACACCTGGACTCCAAAGTTAGAGGAGCACGAATCACAATCGCAAAGACGTGGAACAACCCAAGTGCCCACCAATATATGAATGGATTAATAAAATGTAGTATATTCATGCCATGAAGTACTACTCAGCCATAACAAAAAAAAAAGGCAATCTATTGTCTTTAGTGACAACCTGGATGGAATTGGAAACCATTCTTCTAAATGAAATGTCACAAGAGTGGAGAAACAAACACATCTCCTAAATACCAAATTGAAACTAATTGATCAACAGTTAAGTACATATGTCTCCATGAAAATCAGCTGGGGCGGGGAGGTAGATTCAGACCTATTGGGTACCATGCACACTGAGTAAAGGTCACACTTATGATTTTGAGAGGATAATTTTGAAAGGAGGAGGAGATATTGAATAATGAGATTGTCCTTAATAGCTTCATTCATTAATCACAAGGGAAGAAGCTCTTAAAATTCATAAGGAACTTCTCCCAGGGTGGGCAGAAATTGAACCCTGTTTAGACAGATTTAATTAGATTAGGTTTCTTTAGAATAGCCCCATTGAGCATAAATATGGATGACCCTCCCCCATCAATGCTAAATCATTATGAACAAAAGATCCATGGGAAGAAAAATATTTAAGGGATTACTGATTTGGTTTATTAGACCTACTTGGACTTAATGAGTTCATATCCTTTTGGTGGTGTTAGTCAGGTCAGTGGGTTTCATTCCTGAGAAAATCTGCTGTAAGTCAACAGAGCCATAATAATCAGGCCTAATATACCACATGAGCTTGTGAAGACTTTAAATGTCAATGAGTACAATGTGTTCAAACATGACAACTGGAAGCCTCCACAGGCTAAGGCTTTACTTTAAAACCTTTAAAGTCAGGAAGTAATAAGTTATGAAATGTTGCTCTTTCATTTTAGAAATGAGACAACTGCAGAGTCCTTGATAAAATATTCTTTTAAAAATGATATACATTCCAATTTTGTTCGTATTTGTTAAAAGAGGTTTAATTTCACTTAATCTCCAAATGGACCTTTAAGAAGGACATGCAAACATTTGCTTTTTAAAAAAGTCATGCTCCTAATGATAATATTATAAATATGAAGTAAACTTACTCTGTAATAGAAAATTTGTACTACATATGACTAAACTTTCAGAACTCTGAAACCTTTAAAAATATAGAATATCTTGTAAATGTAGAGTACTTATATTTTAATAATATATAATGATTCAGGGTGCCTTATTGGAAAAGAGATAGTTCTGTAGCCAATATGATGTGTGTGTGCATGTGTGTGTATATGTGTAACATAGTTTATTAATAGAGATTTTCACTACATAATAACACATATATCTAGAACATATTTTCCTTATTCATTATATTCTTTGACTTGTTAAAATTTTATTCATACATCTGCAACATTAACATAATAAGTAATAAAAGTTATTATAAACACATTGCAGAATTATTTGCTTATAATAATTCTTAGAACTTAGAATAATTCTTAGAACTTAGAATAATTGCTTAGAACTCATTCATGGAGACTATTGAGGGAGTATACCCTTTTAGTCTTTACATGCTGTTTTTTTTTTTTTAATTTTTTGGAGAGACAGAGTCTTACTTTATTGCCCTTGGTAGAGTGCCATGGCGTCACAGCTCACAGAAACCTCCAACTCCTGGTCTTAGGCGATTCTCTTGCCTCAGCTTTCCGAGTAGCTGGGACAACAGGTGCCCTGCCAGAACACCTGCCTATTTTTCTGTTGCAGTTTGGCTAGGGCTGGGTTTGAACCTGCCACCTGTGGTATATGGGACTGGTGCCGTACCAACTGAGCCACAGCCTGGTGACAAACTCAAAAGTTGTGAGTATTGTAGCATTGTTGTTTCTTTTAAAAATAGTCCCAACTACTTAATCTAAAAAGCTCCTCTAGGGCTTACTGTTTAAAATTATTTCACAGAAATGTCATCTATATTGATAAACTTAGTGTTACCCACAGAGTCAATTGGCCTTTTGGACCGTCATTGACACAGATCTCACAACAGAAATCATCCTGGCCCAAATTCACCTTAGTCCAGCTCCAGTGTAGAAATTTCTCTTGGAAAAAATGATGAATTCTAGGTAGAAAAAAAAATTAAAACACATCTTTGTTTATTTCAAAGTGTTTTATTGATATCTTCAAAGATGTGATTGAAGCATGGGCAATCTTGTCTTAAAAAATGGAGCAATAGTCCACTCCAGGTTATTCCTAGTTCCATCTTCTCAACCAACTCGTTCCCTCAGGTGTGTTATTGAAATGCTGGTCAAGATATTTCACCACACATCTCTTAAATTTAGTGGAAATAAATGCCATTTTCTGAAAGAAAAGTGTCAGGTGATGTGGCTGTTCAAATACTTATTAAAAACTTTGTCCCAATGGAGGTGTTATGAACGAAGTTCATAAAAGCCATTTTGAAATGAGCTTCCTATAACCCAGAAGGTTTTTTTTTAGAGTATCATATAGTATGAATTTTTCACTGTAAAACTCTTATCCCAAAGATGCTTTATTCCATTATTATAGTCTTAATATAATGAGTTGTACAATGTTGATGCTTTTGAATTTATTTTTGAAAAGAATTCTTCAAAATGCTGATTAAAAAAATATTCAACTTAATGATATGAATAAATTATTGGGGGAAGCAATAAATAATTCCATGAATAGCATCCATTTTTTTTTTTTTTTTTTGAGACAGAGTCTCACTCAGTCCCGCTGGGGGTGAGAGCTATGGCATCATAGCTCACAGACACCTTAAACTCTTGGACTCAAGCAATCATCTTGCCTCTGCTTCCCCAGTAGCTGTGACTATGGGTGCTCACCACAATGCCTGGTTAGTTTTCCTACTTTTAGTAGATCTGGGGTCTCACTTTGCTCAGGGGATCCACCCATCTGGGGTTGTCAGAATGCTAGGATTATAGGAGTGAGCCACTGTGCCCAGCCCCAAAGTGTATTTTTTGAAGCAGATGGTAGAACAAAACAGAATTGCTCACTAGATTATTGATTTATAGAATTTAACTAGTGATCAGTGACTAATAGTTCTGATGCTTCCAAATTTCCAGTAAATTGAGAAGTTCCTCAGAAGTAACTTTGTGTAATATCTAAGTACCTATATTTAAGGTTCTAAACCAATGCAAAATTATGACCTTTCAGGAAGTTGTAGCAGTAAATATCACACTGATATATTTGTGTTCCCTAAAATGTAAGAAACATGATATGTGATTGGTCGTGTTTTCTTCTACTTAGAACTCATTCTATGAAAATGATCTTCTGCCACCTAACCCTTTAACACACGTCTGATTCTGGACTGGAGGCTATACAACATCTGGAAATGAGGCTAGAGACTCTTGTTTACCAGATCTGGTACTGAAAAACTATGTAACTAATATTACATCCTTTAGTTTAAATGTCATCATTGAGTTTCTTTTTCATGAAGATTCTACTCTAGTTCCCAAGTGATACTGTATTGGTATCAGCTGACTCCAAAAGATACTGGTGAATAACTTTTCAATGAAAGAACAGAAAGGAATCCTGTTACCTGGATATCAGGGCCTCTTTTACGTTTAAGACAATCAGCAACTACAGAACAACCTTATAAAAATTGTGGATCATTTGAAATGTTATAAATTTGCTGAGGTATAATATCTTGAGCCCTGATTTATTTCTGATGGCAGATAGTTTGGTCTTAGTTAATTTTTTATTTGTTTCAGTCATTTTATAAACTTTGACTCACAAAAATGCAGCTTTTATTTTTCTATCTCTCAGCTTCAGTCCTATTGCAAGGCTCTATTCTGAACTTTGGCAGAAAACTCAGTTAAGTCTCATATGTTGTGGTGGTATCTTAGTCCTTGGTTTGGGGAGAGGCATCTGTTCCTTGATTCTCAGCTTCTGTTGATATTGGCAGAGAGATGTTCAGTTTCAATCTTGTTCTTTGGTGTCAATGCCCTTCAATTGGGCATCTGCTGAGATGTAACTTTATTTTTACCTGGATTTCAGACTAAAATCTGTTATAATTTCTTCTGTTATAAATATAAAATCTATTATAATTATCTGAGTTGTGACCATGAGATATTTTAGAATCCATTGACTTTTCTTGGAAACAGATGAAAGGTTTAGCTTCTTTTTGAGGTTACAGAAGGTTCTGGGCTAACTTGTGCCATCCTTGACCATGAAGAAACTTTTTTTATTTGAAAATTGTTTGGATTTTATTTGGAGATGAACAGAATAGTAAACTAATGATTAAAAGTGTTTTAATTTAAACTAGAATTTATAAACCACTCTGAAGTTTACTTTATATGCTTCTTTGTTAATGTTGTATACTATTTAGTTTCAAGTTCTTTCTTCAAAGGGTCATCAGAATGTCATGGATTGAAGAGAACTTTGAACACTTGCCATCTCTTGCTGCTTTTGCTGTTTCACTAAAGAAGATATTAACCATTTGTTTAATTTTTGTTACACCTATTTTAGCAAATAAAATATTTCAATGTTTGCATTAATCCTTGTTTTTTTAATTTTAAACATAAAAACTTACAGTTTATGTCATAATTCTTTTTGCAGCTTAACCAATTTTTTTCTAAGTTCATTTTCTGCACCAGAAAGGTGATCATGATTCTATGCTCTAAGTTTTCTCACGCTAATTTTCTGCATCAGTAAGCTGACTTCCAAGTCTTCCACGCTCTTTATGAATTGCTCATATCATTGTTTGATTGTTTTCAGTTTTGGGTTCTGAACAATTATAGATTGTTGGAAAACTTTTTGTTGCTGTTAGAACATATTAATTAGATTTTCTTCTTGTTCCCCAGCTTTCTGCACCTCTAAATCCCACTGTCAAGACAGTCAGAAACTTCTGAGAATATTCTTGGTTAAGCTATTGCCTTTGCTCTTGTGTTTTTCAAATGTGTTCAATTTATTCTGGTTGCTGGTTTGGAGAGAAGCTTTGGTGCACATTTCTAGCCTTTTTCTTTTGGCAATAAGAGCCTTGTTAACGTCAGCTCCAAATTTTTCCAGCAGATCCTCTCCTTTACCCCCAGCATCTTCAACTCTTCCAGCAGAAGGCCTTTTCTTCACATGTTTATCATGTACTAGAGACTTTCTTTCAGTAACGTTTTCCTTTGAACCACTCAGATCCTTTCTATTTTCTTTCTCAACATCATAGGCTCTTATAATCTGATCCTCCATCAATGACTTCCCAGATTTCCTAGCATGCTTTTTTCCCAGAGGGCACCATATTTAGACATTTTCTGATTGAGGTAGTCACTCACTTTCATGGAGAAACTTTTTTACCAATTTGTCACCTATGACTTTACTCCAGTATGACTTACTCCAAAACATATCTGAAGGGATCACTTCCTAGGTTTCCAGAATGATATTGGGCGATATTCTTTTCTCTGAAGATTGACATTTATAGTATGGACCTGAGAAACTGGAAAACCTATTTGACCATCTTTTTCTACATTTCTACATTTCTAAATTTCCTACATTCACCAAACAGTGGCTTAATCTGAAGAAGTCAGTAAATTGGTAAACCAGTTCACTTACTATTTCTGACATTGAGTCTTGTTGAAAACAGATATTCTTAGATTCATGGTAAATCATGAAGAGTAAATCGGAGGATGGGTGGAGGGAGAGTGATTGGTGGGATTACGCCTATGGTTTACCTATAAGGGTACATGTTAACCCCTCTAAATGTAGAATATAAATGTCTTAACACAATAACTAAGAAAAATACATGAAGGCTATGTTAACCAGTGGGATGAAAGTATTTCAAATTGTATACAGCAACAGCACTCTGTACCCCATGATAGCATTAATGTACAAAGATATGATTTAATAAAAAAAATTACTTAGGCATTTGAAGGTGGAGCTTAATTGTTTATGGGTCAGTGGGATCCAAAGGGTTAAGGAACACAATATGTAACTGAAAGTTTCGCATTGTCTACTCTTTCCTTGGGGACCTGATCCAAGTGAAATCCCCGTGTGAGCAGTGTGAGGGTTGCTTTGGAGAAGTGCACCTGTGCAAGCTCTTCCTCTCCTGCTGTTGCTTTCTTCTCTTCCCACTGTTGGAGTCTTAAGCCTAGGTTGGCTTTTATCATCATTTGTTCTTCTCAAATAGTTATGACAGATATTTTTTTTTTCACCTTACTGACTTATCCAGGAGTTTCACAAACATAACTGAAGGGGAAAAGGTCAAGAATTGATTCTTTTTACCCCTCTGAGTAAGTTATGACCTAAACTTTCTGAGATATCAGCCGACACTACTCTCACTGTTGCCTAAAATGGGGATATAATCATGATGCAAAGGGAAATACAGAAACTGGGGTATGTTAAATACATGGTCAATATGAAAAGAAGTAGTATGATTCCTGCTCCATTTCCATGTATAAGTAAAAGTCTTTAACAAAATAGACTTTTGTAATCATCACATAATCATAAAATGTCAAAATAAACTCATTTGGAGATAAGGCCAGAAGGTTAAACACTTTCTGAATGAGAAGCTCCAAGTGGTTTTCCCAGCCCTGTGTGTGATATGTCCTATCCAAATCACTCAAATGTGAAAACAGAACTGAAAAGGAAAACATAAATCACAGAAATGTCATTCTAGTCTCACTATTGTGTGTATAGGTCAAATCCCTAACCAATTCAACTGGCTACCATGTTTTCAAAGTTGAAATTTTGGGGAGTCTATAAGGCACACATAGGTCATCAAACTTCATCAAAAGATTTAAAGGACAATGTTCTTGTACGAAGTGACATTTGTTATAAAGCAAAGTAGATTATTTGAAGCTAACTGACAAATTGTTTGACAAAGGCAATGAAGACAAAAAAATCAATCTTAGCTGTTAATTTCTTTTAGAAAGCCATTTTCCTTATATTTTTATCTGTCTGCTCACCATTTAATATTTTAATTAAGGTCTTTAGTTTTCCCATTATAATTATATTGTCTAGAATAATTAGCAGCTAGGTTAGAATAGATAACATCTTTTCTATGAAGTTAATAAATTTCTCTCTCTTTTTTTTTTTGAGACAAAGTCTCACTATGTCACGCTTGGTAGAGTGCTATGGTGTCACAGCTCACAGCAACCTCAAACTCTTGGGCTTAAGCGATTCTCTTGCCTCAACCTCCCTACTAGCTGGAATTATAGGTGCCCACCACAACACCCAGATTTTTTTCTTGCAGTTTTCATTGTTGTTTAGCTGGCCCAGGCTGGGCTCCAACCCACCAGCCTGGGTGCATGTAGCCAGTGCCCTACTCAGTGAGCTATGGGTGCTGCCCAAGAAATTTCTTCATATCATAGTTTTCTAGCTTTACTGAGAGGAAGAAGACCATAAAGGTGCTTAAGTTTCTTTACTATCTTTACATGGTCTCCTTGTTACTTATGAACTATACCAAGTAATGTCCCAACTCAGGGCCATTGCATCTATTCTTCTCATTGTTTAGAATGTTATTCTCTAAGATCTTATCATGGAAGACTTTTCATATCATTTTGTAAAAATCTCACCTTACCAGAGAGGCCTTCCTGACTATATCATAAAGTAGCCTATTTCTCTCTCCACCAAGACATCCCTTCCTGCCCCTTTCTCTTACTTTGTTTTCCTTTATTGCATTGTCTCATGTACTTGCTTGCTTCTATATTGTCTGTTTCCTCTGACTTGAATATAAGCTCCATGAGCAGAGAACTGGTCTGTGTTAATAGCTGTTGTTGTTTGCAGCTTAGAGCAGTACCTGGAACATTATAGAATGCTTATAGCACATTAATTGAATTAATTAACGAGTCTCCTCAAAAACCTCTTTCTCAAAACTATCCTCCTCTCTAATATTTGAAATTGCATAAATTGCTCTAATATTTACATATTTTGAGCTCAAGACATGACTAACTTAGCATTTTCAGATGAACATACTGAAGTCCAGGAAGGTGGAATACTAATGACTAATTTCTGGAAATTTTAATTACTTTTTTAAAAATAAGTTGCTAGTGGCTACAAGTAATAGGTATAAAATTTATTGTTGAGAGAATTCATGTGTATTTGTGAAAGACATAGAACAGAGAGAGAATAGGGTTAGGGGGATGTATGTTGTTAAGCTAACATTGAAAACAGAAAAGAGACTAACGATGTAGAAGAGAACAATACAGATAAACATACTTAAAAATTGCGATAGGACTGGCTCTGAGGATACATTCTTAATAGCGCCTATTACTCAATTTAAAAATTTTCTGCGGTGAGAGGTTTGAGGGAAAGGAAACTCCTGTATACTGATGATGGTTATATAAAGTTGTATCTTTTGAAAAGGGAATTTGGCAACATTTATAAAAACTAAAAATAAACATAACCTCATAATTCAGTACATACTCACTGAAAATGAACACAACCTCATAATTAATAGCGATATACTCACTGAAAAAATACCTGTATATTATAAACATTAATTTCAGACTTATTTGTGATAAGAGTGATTAAGTATTAAATTCTATTTCTCTCCTTCATCCTGGGCTATAGTTGTGTTCCATCTTTCATAACAAAGTGTGAGTAAATAGAAGTAGGTTTCATAGAAATGGAGTGGGAAGGGAGTGGAGAGAGGAGGTGTGATAGAGGGAGGGTAAAAGGTGGGGCCACACCTGTGGAGCATATTGCAAGGGTACAAGTCAAATCTGTCAAGTGTAGAACATAAATGTCCTAACACAATAATCAAGTAAATGAGGTGAAAGCTATGTTGATTGGTTTGAAGTAGCCATGTCATATTGTATACAAAAAAACACAACACATTATACCCCACATATGCATAAATGTATTCATGATCTATGTGTATTTGACTTAATGAAAGAAATAAAATAAGTATATTAAATTCTAATAGTCTGCATCCTTGAGAGATGTGACTGGGATTTATATACTGAACTTGCATTTTTTACACTTACACATTGTTGCTTTTTAATAGTAAGTGTAGGTTACTTCTGTGATTAAATAAATATATATTTATAAAATATATATTACAGTGCCTGGTACACAGTACTTGTAATACTTTTTTTGTAGATGAATGTGTGCATTACTAATATTTTATTGAGCCAACTCTTCTTGGTAAAGAAGAAATGAAAAGGGGAGGTAGCAGATTTCAAAGTTGCTCTATGAGAGATAGAAGAACAATCAAGGTAAGACACTTGAATCAAAAGCCTTTAAAAATTAATTTTACATTTTTTCTTTTTTAAAAAATAATTTAATAGACCTAGTGTGTACAAGCTGAATTCTCTTACGTGTATACTGTATATTGTATGGTGGTGGAGTCTGGTCTGGGCTTCTGGTGTCCCCATCACCTGCGTAGTGTACATTGTGCCCAGGAGGCTATATTTTTTCCCCCTCACCTCTTCCCACTTTCCCCCTTGTGAGTCTCCCATGTCCATTACACCACTCTGTGCAGCCATAGTTCAGTTTCTGTTCATAAGTGAGAACACATGGCATTTATTTTTCTTTTCCTGAGATACTTCTTATGGTTAGTCAATATCTAGGAAATTGCTGGATAAAGAGACATAACACAAAATGTACAAGGGAATATGAGAAAAGAAGATGTGGAAGAAAATCTTTCTTCTTGAAAGCAGGTCTGGAAGGCTCTGGGAAGGATTTTAAGAGAGCCTATTTTTCTTTTCCCAAACTGCTGTCGTTACTACAGAGAATGAATACATGCACAGCATCAGCTTTCTTCTGCAGTGAGTGTTTGGGTTGTGGAAAATTTTAAGCCTAATTCTTTTGCCTTTTCAAATATCTTTAAAATTGTTATTCATGATATTTATGTATTTTGTATATTTGAATAATACATATTTGAATAATACTGACTTTCTCCAATTTCTAGAACCACTCAACTTCCTGAAATGCACTAAACACATAAACGAGAAAGGGATACACAACAGTATTACAAGTGAGAACTATTTCTCACACCACTTAATAACATCCTGGATTTTTACCACTTTCTCCTCTTCCCCATTGAGACAGGCAAGCACTCTCTTCTCTATTTATAGAGTGAAGAAAATGACCCTTCATTCTACAGGAAGTACCAATGATCTGATTCCATTGTAGATATTTGAACACTCGATTTTGTTCAGCAGGGCTATCCATCAAAGTCTGCCTTATCTCTAGCAAACATATTTTAAGAGCTAATTCAGAGTGTCAAATTCTGTTGTGGGGGTGATATAGAGAGATGTATCAGTTTTCTATGCCTGTTATAAGAATTAGCACAAACTTAGTGGCTTAAAACAACATAAATTGGTTATGTTATAGTTCTAGTGTTTATAAGTCTGAAGTCATTTTTTTTGGACTAAAATCAGGGTGCTGGTGTTGCTGCCTCCTGGAGTCTCTGAGGGGAAATACATTTCCTTGTCATTTATAGGCAGTGGTTCTCAACCTTCCCAATGCTGCCACGTATTTTCATTGTTACAAAGGGGTCACGATGCACAGGTTGAGAATCTCTGTCTAGAGGCTACCTGTATTCCCTGGCTTGTGGCCTCTTCCTTTCTTTACTTCAGTCTCTTGGTTCTATTGCCAGCTGCTCCTTCTATTAATTTTCCCTTTTAGAAAGACTGTTGTGCTAACAGTGGATCCACCGGGATAATTCAAGATGATCTCCCTTGTGTCAAGATCCTTGACCTAATCATCACCACGGTCCCCTTTGCTATGTTGCACAGGTTCTGGGGATGAGGATATGGGTATCTAAATGAAGTCATTATTCTGTCTACCACAGGAAGTAAACATATAATAAGAATAATAGGTATATAAGCATATTATGAAAGCACATTATATCTAAGAGTTTATTTGATGCAGAAGCATTATTTTGTTTTACCCTCATCAAATTCTAGTTTATGCTATTAGTATTGTGCTTTGCCAATAAGAAGAGCGAGGTTTGGTAGATTTTGTGACCTTCCTGTGATTACAAAGTTCATGAAACAGTTATTACGTCAATGGCAGTTGATAATGTAATTCAGTTCTTCTTATTTCTAGAGTCTTTCATCTTCACCATTATGGCTAAATTGCAGAGATAAGTAAGAAATTGTCTCTACATTCTAAGAGCCATCATTGGATTGAATTCATGTAATCAATCATAAACACTCTAAAGCCAGAATTTTAAATTTTAAAATGCAAACTCTTTTTTTCTAAAAATACAGGAAAAAAGTATTTGCTAAGTTTCCTTTATATGCAAATGAAAATATTTAATAGAAATTTAAGAAATAGTAACATATACTAGAAACATGGTAGAAAGGCTCAAAAATTTAAGAAAAATCAGATTTTGCAACAAACTAAGAACAGGAACCCAACTCAATTCTTACATCAATTTTTTTCCATATCAACTTTCTTTTGTTACTTTTATAGGTATCGCATTCCAAACCTCCATTTTCTCCTTTCAAATGGTAAATGCAGATTCAGATTAGCATCTCAATCCAGTTCTGAATACAGGATAGAAGATCCAGAACACACCTTCTTGCTCTGGGGTCCATCCCTGGACCAGTGAACTGTGGTGTGGAGTGTTGATGCCTTTCCTTACAATCTGCTGCCTTTATATGTCGTGTGCATTTGTATTTGAGCAGCGATGGCAGTGATGGTTCTTCTTAGAGTCAACCTGGCCTGGGAAAATATTCCAGTAGATATTTAATATTGATAGAGCCCTGAGATTTCTGGATAGGTCCCTATGGGGAATACTTCCAGCTTTTTCCATTATCTCAGCTCCTCTACCTATCCCACGTGAAAACAAAGCTGCTCTGCAAGGCAATTTAGTATTTATATTAACATTTTAAGAGTAATAACAGAGGAAAGATGGTACTCTCTACCATAAGCAACAGTACATATAAATAACACATATATCTTTAAAAAGAAGTGTGCAGGTATCTTCATCATTAGTGAATATTGGCCATTTTTCATCCTCAGGCCTCAAGTATTGTGCTGTTCTATCCCTTCGCGTGTCCTATCTTGTCTGTTTGAGAGCCTGTCATTCCCTCTTTCCCCAGTTCCCATAAAATAGTCCCTTTTCTTCTTTGGAAAATCAATTTAGAACACACCTTGGAGGTCTCATCTTCCTGGTCCAAAGCCTGCTAATCTTTCAAATATCCAACATTATTAAACAATAAGCCTCTTCCATAGATAGACTTACACCATTTCCTCTGTATAAAGAAATTAAAGTAGGTACATTTTCTACCATAAAACATAAACAGAAATTAAATTATATGCTGTCAAATAACCCAGAGATAGTACTAAACTTTTTAAATAAATGTTTGGCTTTATTTTTTAAATCACTATATTAAACTTTTGAATATTTTATTTCTATTTTTTGTATGGGTCTTGTTTTTATTTTCTTCCCCCTCCTTCCTCCCACCTTCCTTCCCTCCATTTCTTCTTTCCTTCCTCTTTCTCTCTCTCTTTTTCTTTACTTCATCATTAGGTTCATAACAGATATTCAGTTTTGTCTTCTTGTCTGTGTTATGAACATTTACTCATATCATTTGGTATTCTTCAAAAGTGTGATTTTAAAAAAATGGATGTATAATAGTTATATGAATGTATGGTTATTTTTTAACCATGTTCTGGTGTTGCTCACCTAGTTTTTTCCAATCTAATGTTGTAAATAAATGTGTAAATAACATCCTTATAATTAAATTTTTGTGTATTCTTCTAAAGAGTTGTGTGGGATAAATTTCTAGATTTGGAACTACTAAGTCAGAAGTATGAACTATTTTTTTCTTCTTTGCACATTAAGTTGCTGTCCAGAAATTCAATAGTGATTTAAAATTCCAGTTACTTAACAGTTAAGGTTAAGTGACCCTGTAGGTTAACATTCTGCTTACCAGAGGGAGAGCTGATTTCCCTGGGATTCAGTGGAATAATTTGTAATAACTATTCATGAGGTATTGATGATTATGGTTTTTGCATTAACCTAGACCTGGCAAGCTGGGGAGGTCCTATGCATTATGCAAGGAGACAGAGATTTGTTTTAGTGTCTGTATTTCCTAAGTGAGTGCAAACAATGTTATTCATACTGTTTAGAAAACACATATGACCCATTTATATATATATATAAATATAAAACTCACAGATGTACACAACCTATATACCCACACTTTCAGCCTCCTGACATCATTCCAGAAACTCACATCTATAATCACAAAGAAATTCCAACTATTCCAGAATACTTTTATTCTGTGCTTCTGCTCAGATTGCTTATAACTCCTTGGATGTTCTTACCTGGTTAGAGCTTTTCTCATATTCAATGCCGAATTCAAATCCATTTCCTTGGTAAAGTCTTTCCAGAGATCTTCCTTCAACTCTTCAGACTCAGCTCTTTCTGTTGTTTCCTACTTCCCATAGAAACTTTCTTAGGCCTAATTAAATATTAATTTTCATTGTCTCCACCAGTTGTGACTTTCCAAGTAAAATAAATGATAAATTATTAATCTCTGTATTTATTAACACTATCTGGCTCAGAGCTCTGTACATGGTAAATATTCAAAAAATGTTAACTGAATTGAAATGACATATAATGAGGAGATAATACTATCTGTCAGGCAAAATCCATCCCTTTGGTTTCTATCTGCCATGCCAGAGGACTTGGGAAATGATTTGTATTGTAACATGGTATGGGTTAAGGAATAGGCTTTACTGGGAAAGAGGAATTTCACATAGAGAAGGGAGACCATATGCTGGTAAGAATTTTCCCGACTTTCCCATGAAGTCGTGGAGAGGCATACAGAGGCTAGGGCAGAGCAGGGGCTACAGTTGGGTAGGTGTGTATTTGGTGGGCAGGCCTCGCTTCCACTTCAGTTGCTCTCTCTTTTTATAGAGCAGACTGGAGAACCATCTCATCTTTGGAATGGTATATAAGGACTCAGCACCAGGCAGTCTGGATTTGGAGTACCAGCTATTAACAAGTGAGCTGGGGGTGCCAGCTGCCTAGCACCAGGACACTGTGGGCCAGTGGGATATTATGGCCCCTCATGCTGGGGGAAGGAAGATGCCAGTCCCTAGAGAACCTAAGTTTGGGTGCAGCCTTCAGCTGGGGGTGTGGAGGAAGCACCTCTTTCCCTTTCCACCATGTGAGAAGATTCCTGGCACAGGAGCCATACCCAAAACGGGCTCCCCGGGCACTTTCAGACAAGTCTACTTACTGCAGCATTCACTATTTCCTTCAACTTTAGGGACATTCTACTTTTTGTTTCCCTTCTGTTTCTATGACTTGTTTTTTCCAGCAACCATTTAGGTGCCATGAAAGAGAAGGGGAAATAAAAATAAACGGCAGTCTCTGTCCATGAGGTGCTTAATGTCCAATAGAGCTTTATTCTAAAATAATTAATTCAATGAACAGGTTTTGAAATAATATGTAATTCTTTTTTTTGGCATAAAACTTTGCTTTTTAATTATAGTTTATTAATTAAATTAGCATGGAAATAAGACTAGTTATTAGAGATAAGATGGAAATACTAATTGTGAAAAACAGTGATCTCTGTGAATATAATCTGTTTTTGACATTTTTGTTAAATGGAGATTCCTCTATTTTAACTTTGAACTCATACTCTATAGAAGAGCTTCTCTCCACACACACACACACACACACACACACAGACCTATGTATGTACACATACGTTATCTGTGAGATCAGACAATTAAGTTCATGAAGTTATACTAGAAAAAGTGCTACACACCTCATTGTTGAAAATCACCATGGTAACCTTCAAAGTACTCCCCTTGGGAAGTTAGGCACTGCTCCATCCTTCAAAGCAATTTTAGAACTCTTTTTCTGGAATGCCCATCAGAGCTGTCACTGTATGAGATCTGATGATTAAGTTTATAAACTCATCCTAGAAAAAGTGCTACATACCTCATTCCTGAATATCACTGTGGTCACCAAATGGCCATGGGGAGTACTTTAAAGGTGACCATCGTGATATTCAGCAATGAGGTATATAGCATTTTTTCTAGAATGAGTTCACAAACTTAATTGTCAGGCTGTATATAAGTATATACTTCTATGTACATATGTATATACCATGGGGTGCCAAAAAATGTATACACATTATAAGCCATGTTAACTATGTACATATTATAATGTATATACTTTCAGTACCTCTTGTAATTGCAGAAGTCAAATGCAACTTGTATCCATCTTTTGTTATTGGTATATACTGAGTATTGCGATTTTAATACAGTTCCTTTCTTAAAATGTGTATACTTTTTTTTTGGGACCTTCTGTATGTGTTTATATGTATATATGTGTGTGTGTGTGTGTATTATGAAAGTTATGGATATGTAGTTGTTTCTGAAACAAGCACTAATATCTTATTTTCCTCAATTTTAATTAACATAAGGGTGTGTATGATTAGGTTATACGGTTTGTGTTTGTTAGGTAAAGTCCAGTTGCAACTGAGCCCTTCACCCAGAAGGTGTGTCATATACTTTTCCATCGTACCTGTTAGGTGAGAGTTTAACCCTCCTCCAGTCTCCCCCCTTCTTGAATATAAATGTATTTTTATCTCATGTGGGCATGTGGTTGTTCATTGCTAGTTTAAAATTAATACTGAGTACATTGAATGTTTGCTTTTCCATTCTTGTGTTACTTTACTCAAAATGATGTTTTCCAAATCCTTCCAGGTAAATTCAAAAGATGTAAAGTTTAGGGAGAATGGGAACTGAAGACTCCATTCTTGGTGAGGGAAACTCCCAGAAAAAGGGAAAAACAGAGAAATAAGCTGAGCAAGGCAGAATAAAAATAGTTTAGCTAGTTTACTTTTAAACTGGGAGCTGAATTACTTACCTGAACAGTTCCTACTTGTGCTAGAAGCCTGGACTGTAAGGGCTACAGCTCGCAAACACCCCTGTAACACCCCTGGGTCTGTAAACCTTCTGAAGAAGAATGGCCATAGAGGGAGCTACATGCAAGGCCTTTGAAGAAACATTAATCAGGCTGACCCCTGCCCAGTCAACAGTCAAAGCAAATACCCATTGAGGGAATTTGTATTATGGCCAGGGAAAAGATCAAGGGACCAGATGTTTATGGGGTGGGTTTACTAAAGGACATGATAAAAATGATTAGCATTCACTTGAGGACAAATGAAGCAATAATGAATACATATGAATTGTTATGGTCAGGATACAGAGCGTAGGCTTACAACCACACTAAGTGGATTTAGTACTACTATTCACTTAAAACACATAGCCAGGCACGGAAAGAAAAATATCACATGCTGTCATTCATACCTGGGTGCTAAGAAAAAAAACTGACCTCATGAAGTTAGAGAGTAGCATGATGGTCACTAGAGCCTGGGAAGACTAGTAGACAGGGAGGGAGAAAGAGTGGATAGCTAATGGATAGAAAAATATGTAGAAGGAATAAGATCTAGTATTCATTTAGTAGTATAATAGGGAAATTATAGTTAAAAATAATTTATTGTATATTTCACAATAACAAAAAGAGTGAAATTAAAATATTCCTAACACAAAGATTAATATTTGAGGTGATGGACACCCCAATTGCTCTGATTTGATCAGTACACCTTATAGGCCTATATCAAAACATATTATATACACACATGTACTCCATAAATATATGCAACTATCAGATACCCATAACAATTAAAAATTTAAAAAAATTCAGCTTTTGTGACCTCATATTTTTCACCCTCTCTCCCAGGAGTAAGTAAATGCTCTATTTTGAGATTGTCCCTAGGACTACACTCCAACTTTCCAGTATTTTGAAATGACTTTAATATGTATAGCCCATTGTTTTCCTGAATTCTTATGGTATATGTGAAAGGATCTGGAAAAATCAGGGCACAAGGCAGAGCTGACATTTTGATATATTCTAGTTCCTTTTACGCTATAGTATTTTTGCAAATGTTAGAGGATGAAGAAAAAATTGTTCTGATAGTGAGGAAATTTGCAATTGAAGCTTTTATCGAAAGATGATGAAGTTTTTTGTAAAACACATCCACATTAATATTTATTAACATTTTTAATGAACATATAAATAGGAAATTATAAATTTAATTTAGATTTCTTTTTAGTGTTTTTCAAAATTCAATTTTGTACTTATTAAATTCATTTAATAAAAGATAAAGAAATGTAAGCCAGTTGATCCAATACCATTTCTTTTCAAAGACAATGTATAGTTTTGATAAGATAAGGACAGCAGATTCATTTGTATCCATCCCTGCCATCATCTGAGTACTGTCTGCAAGGTGCATCAGAAATCCTGGAGGCAAGTGAAAATCCTGTCACTGGTGGGTACCTGAGCACGCTGTTTCTTGGATATCCACAGTAACCCTCCTAACTTCTACAAGTCTGGGGCTCTAAGTGAAATCACATTTACCCAGAGTACAAGATTTAGAGCCAGACAAAAGTGGCTTAGTTAGTTGAGTGGCCTTAGACAAGTTGATTACCTATGTGAGTATAAGTTATTTTGGCATACAGTGAGGGTAATAGTAATATCTACATCACAGATTCTTCATTAGGCTAATGATAGTTTAGCATTGAACATGGTTCTTATAGTGTTCAATAAATAGAAGTTGTACTACATTATTATTAAAAATTCTAGTAGAGGTATGTAAGGTTGTGGGTTACTGAAAAACTGCCTGTAAATTTGTAAAAGATTGCAAGTAGTGGAGACAAAAATTGGGTTGATTACTGAATACTGGTCAGATTCAAATCTCTGGTTATCAAAAGCAATCTATCAGGCTAATATAAAAAATGTTAAAATTAAAAACCATGTTAACCTATAATTTCATTATTTAAATTAACACATGTAAATCACTAAGCTTAGGACAATGACTTCACACTTCTTGTCTGCCAAGAATTTTATTTCAGTTCTATTTTTCTTTTTCTTCTCTAGCTAGGATGTTTATGGGTGGTAGGGTTAGGGGAACGTCAAAGAGTCTTTGGAGTGACAGGATTTCAGTATGCAGAGATTCAGAAAAAAGCAGCCCAAATGGTGGGAAAAGGCTACTTAAAAGAAAAGAGATTGGGAGCATGTTCAGATATAAAACATTCTGGTTTGACTAGACTAAAAAATACTCAAGGGTAAAGGATTAGAATGTAATGTTAAAATAATAGGATACAGTAGATAATGTAGACTTGTAATGCTAATTCAGATAATGATTATCAAATAAGAGTGAGAGGATATAGGAAATCCTATACCATTTAAAGAATGTGTCATCCATTTATATTGGGCAGTGAAGATGTGGAAATTGATGATGTACCTATAATTTAGTAGCAGGAATTATGCGAATACCATTGAACTCAGGAAAAGAACGTATGGAATTTTAGATAGCAAACCATCTGTGATAGAATTGCCTACTTAATAACTTTTCCCTTTTTAATAATTTAAAATAATTCTTCACTATTTGATAGAATATAGGAAATATTGTTCTTTATTTGAAATATTTAGAGGCAAAATTACATAATGATGATTAATAATGTGAAAAATGAATTTTACATGAAAATGTATTTATATAAACAATGCTAAAAATGTTCTATTTATTTATTTATTTTTGAGACAGAGTCTCACTCTGTGCTCTGGGTAGAGTGCTATGGTGTTATAGCTCACAGCAACCTCAAACTCTTGGGCTCATGTGATCCCCTTGCCTCAGCTTCCCCAGTAGCTGGCATATAGGCTTGTACCACCATGCCTGGCTAGTTTTTCTATTTTTAGTGGAGACTGAGCTCGCTCTTGCTCAGGCTGATCTCAAAATCCTGACCTCAAGCAGTCCACCCTCCTTGGCCTCACAGAAGGCTATGATAACAGGGCTGAGCCACAGCATTCAGCCTGTTCTATTTTTTTGGAAAATGATTCAAAGTGACCCTTAGAGAAAAATTAAAATGAGTTACATTCCAGACATGCACTTTTAGAGTATAACAGTAAAGTCTGAGTGGTCACCTTCAGTTATATGCTGAAGACAATTTTGTATAATGTCCATATTTAAATATTTTACCATCATTCAAATATTTATTAAAACTCTATAACAGATGGAAAATAAGGGTATTTTAATGATAGGGACTAGATATGAAAAACATGGATCTTTTCCATTTTTCAGTATGTGTGCTTTTAGATTTACTCACACATATCTAATATCACAGTAACTTTCGTAGTTTAATAGCCTGAATCTCCTAAAGAGAGACCAAAACTTCAGCATGATATACTTGAATTTAGGGTGACCTCACTGTAAATCTAAACAGTAGTTCTATGGGCAGCATAACTCAAACAAAGTAGCATTGAATTAAGAAAGGATTTTACCCTTTGTTTCAGAATTTTATTTCTTTGTTCAAGAAAGTAGACTTGGATGTTGACTTTGCCCAAGCAAGTAGGCTAACAACACAACAATGAGCTACCTATGTAATCTATTTTATAAATGCATAAACCTATCAGCTGAGGGCTCAGGGACCAAATTTTGCTCTTTAAAAGGAGTCATTTGATTCACTGGTTTAGATACTGTACAATCTGAGATAAGCTACAAGCCATTATTAATCATTGTTAAGAACAGTTTTAAATCTTCCCAGTCAAATTGAATTTTGTTTTTATGCCAGTATTAAACATTTTCACCATTTTCCTAATATTAAACAATTATCTATTTACATGAGGTTTAAAAGTAATGATTGCTTTGCACCCTTGTGTTGAATTATAAGTTAAATTAACTAGGTTTCTATCACGTAGAAGGAGATGATGTGGTAAGATTCATGTGTAGGCAACAAAAAACCCTCGGGAAGATGGAGAATGACATATTTTGTATCAGCATTTACCTGATAATATTGCTTCAGTTTTTAAGTAATTTGATAGCTACTGTACCCATACATGTTGCAACAATTACTGTCAACAGCACCTAAAATAAAACAATTTTGCTCAGGAAAGTAATGAAGGAAGAGCAGATAAACCACACCCTATAGGAGTAAAAGGCGATATTAAGGTTGTGTAAGGAACTCTTAAATGACAAATTGACATCATAATGGAGGTTAATCTTCAAGGATAATCTTTGGGTTCTGGTTATTCCTCTAAAATACATACTTAATAGGCTTAATCTGCCAAAAATGTAAATCTGAGCAATTTTCAAATAACAGTGATGTGGACTGCAGTATTTATTTGTTGTGAGTGCACAATTTTAGCTTTAGTAGTTGTTTTCACTAACACGTTTGCTCTGAATTTGATTAAACATGCTTTCTAAACAAAATTTATAGATTATATCGAGGTTTGGTGGCTCGCATCTATAATCCAAGAACTTTGGGAGGCCAAGACAGGATTGCTTGAGGCCAGGAGTTTGAGACCAGCCTGAGCAACATAGCAAGGCCTCATCTCTACAAAAAATTAAAAAGTTACCCAGGCATGATGGATGATAGTGTGTACCTATAGTCCCAGCTATTTGGGAGACTGAGGCAGGAGGATCATTTGAGCCTGGGAGTTCGAGGCTTCAGGGAGCAATGATCACCCTACTCACTCTAGTCTGAGTGACAGAGTGAGACAAGAACAACGACAACAAAAATCTGAAGATTATTACTGGCATATCAATTCTTCCCCTGGGAGTCTCTTGCAATGCACGTTGTACATTAATAATGAGTACATGCTTTTTCACATGAAAACCATATACAGGTCTTTTCAAAGGATTACCTAATTAAAAAATCTTTCTGTAATGCTTGAAAGCCACTTGGAAAATAAATCATGTGTGTATTGAAGATGAACAAATTTCTTTGTGGCAATATCCCTTTGTGCTTGTGAAATTGTTAACAGTAATGCTTTGTCTTTTTCTAAGCAGCTCTATCTGAGATTTTTTATTTGCGTAATGAGTGTGTAGCTATATATACATACTTAATACTTTGATCTGGGGTTGTAGGTGTATGTGTAAAAATTCCAGTTCCTTAGACATTTAATTAAACATTGTAAAAATTCCGGTGCATGTAATTTTTGAAAACCATTTTTTATTTTTTTTATTTTTTTTATTTTTTTTTT
>NW_003852400.1:30500665-30520983 GCF_000181295.1 Otolemur garnettii
TAAATGATCTTCCTTGGATTTATAGCTTGCCGAACTTCTTTCTGGGCTCAGCTCCCCGTCTTTGACTTCATAGATTCTGATTCCAACCAGTTTTTCTTCCTTTGTTCAGGAGCCTCTGACCAGGGTTGCTACCAGTCAGCCATCTTCCCAGAATCCCCGAAAACCATTTTTTAAGGCATAAGATCAGTTTTGAATTAAAAATAAAAAGCTGTTGCAGACTGACAATCATTCCAATGAATGATATACCTATGACTTTCACATTGAGGTAGAGAAATGACAAATTACTACAAGTTTTTGTTCAAAATAATCATCTTGATAATGCATATTAATGGATGGGAGTTACCAGTGTGGGAAAATTTTATGGTAAATATTGGCTATGAATGAGTTTTTATTGCAGTTTAAAAATAAATATAATACAATTAAAAATCATTCAAATCAGATACTGATAAAAACCCTGAAGCATTCCTGTGGGACCCTTGGAACCAGAAGAATGCAATGTTAAATCTCTGGAGATGACCTACCAACAGGAAAAGTTCAACAAAGCATATTCTAAGTGAAAAAAAAAATCAATATTTAATGTAGTTTTTATAGTACTACTTTTACTTTTTACAATACTTTTAAACTTTGCTACCTTTTGCATACAAACAAAAACTAATTGCATTTACATTTACTTGAAGTATCTCTAAAAGGAATCACACAAACCCAAAATGTTATGCCTATCAACTGAGCAGCTAAGGAACTGGTCACTCTAGATTGTTCTGCATTTCCCATATATAAATGGATTATTTCTAAAGCCTCACAGGGGGCTGCCTTTCCTAAATCTTCATATTTTGTTGGAAGTGAGTAGAGGAGGAAAGACTCTGCTTAAAATTCTAGGTGTAATTCTCTTTAAGGCACAAAGAGAAACATGGAAAATTAGAGAGTTTATCATTTTATGTTAATAAACTTAAAGACGATAAGTTAAATTTTATTAGATCTGATACTATCTTTTCTGCATCTATATTTTCACCAAGAATAATGTTAAGATTTTTCATATAGGTCTTCATTATTGTGCCATTAATAATTTAATTTTTTAAAAGCCATTTATAAAGCCAACATTCTACTAAGAAGTCACCCAGAGTCTACTCAAATATTGTGATTACAATAAGCTAAGATTTCATACATTTGAAACATGAAAGAGGATGTTTGCTGCCATTTGAAAAATCATGCTGCCGGGCAAATTCACTTGAGGGTTAATTATACTTCTTTCTAATGCTGGTAGCTAAATTCCTCACGTTTAGTGGAGGATTCCTTACAGTACAGGGTTCTTAACTACACTTGTATTAGTAAGTGGAAAACTGAAGAGAATATTAATAAATTCATGTGTTAACATTCCTTCAATGGTTTTCTTCCTTCTTCTTTCTTTTTTTTTTTTCTTCACTGAGACAGAGTCTCTCATTTTGTCACCCTCGGTAGAGAGCTGTGGCATCATAGCTCACAGCAACCTCAAACTCTTGGGCTCAAGTGATTCTCTTGCCTTAGCCTCCCTACTAGCTGGGATGATGGGCACCTACCACAATGCCTGGCTATTTTTTAGTTTATTTTAGTTTAGTTTTTTTGTTTAGCAGGTCTGGGCCAGGTTCAAACCCAGCAGCCCTGAAGCATGTGGCTGATGCCCTAACCACTGAGCATGATGCCCAGCCATTCAATGGTTTTCTTTAAATAGAAAGTATGCATAATCCTTTCACGGGCCCACTTCATCTTCTAATATAGTTACATAATGGGAGACTTTAAAAAATCTTTTTCTCTTGAGACAGCCTGTATTAAAGCTTGTTTCTCTGCAGCTCCAGCCCCATCTAGAGCCTTCACTGTCCTCCACTATTGGAAACTTGGGGTGTGTGTGTCATTCTTCCCATGATACTAGAGTCGATGAGGAAGGATGCACCAATTCTCTCTACTGTCTCATTACTTAATTCCTCGTGAAAGAATTAACCCAACACTCCATTGCAGAGTTTTTCTGAAACCTATCCTCTTCAAAAGCTGAGAGTAAAGGAAAGAAAGTTTATCATTTTATGGATCACAAACAATCACTATAAATGGAAATATGTAACCCCCAAAATGACAGGTGTATACACTCTAATCTAGCAATCACGCTTTTGGGCATTTATCTTACAGAGATATTTGCCCATATGTAACTTGTACAAAGTTTTTTATTGCATTATTATATAAAATTGCAAAAGATTGGGAACAAGCCACATTTCCTTCTATAAAAAACTTGTTAAATAAATCGTGCTACATCCGTAAAGTAGAATAGTGTGCAGCAGTAAAAAAGACAGAGTGTGAGAGAGGGAGAATTCATTAGCTACCAACATGAAAAGTTCCACAAAGCATGTTGAAATGAAAAAAAATCAAAATTCAATATAGTTTTTACAATAAGCTACCTTTTGCATAGAAAAGGAAAATGACTGTGTTTACATTTATTCAAAGTATCTCTGGAAAGAATCATAAAACCCCAGGATGTAGGTTGCACATTGGGGAGGGTTGTATTGATTAGCTGAGTAGCTAAGATACTGTCCACTTCATAGTTGCTTTTTTTTTTTTTTAAATTAAATCATAGCTGTGTACATTAATACTGTCATGGGGTACAGTGTGCTGTTTTTATGTACAATTTGAAATATTTTCATCAAACTGGTTAACATAGCCTTCATGTCCATTTTCTTAGTTACTGTGTTACGACATTTATATTCTACATTTAGAAAAACTCACATGTACTCTTATAAGATGAACCATAATAGTTGCTTTGGGTTGTTCTGATTTTCAAATATGTATTATACTAGAAATGAATTATTTAAAAATTAAATTTAAAATGTATGTTAGACACCACTATTAAAAATTCTCTGAGAATTTGCATTTAGCCACGTTGTTTTCTGCCCCTTTTCCCTTCCCTGTCACGTCCTTATTCTCCAGTTGCCTATCTTCTCCCATCTCCTGATGTTTTATTTTACAATTCCTTTACTTTTTCCCTTTCAGATTACTTATACTAATTTAAAATTCCATCTTTTATTATATTATGACAACTTGGTATCCTTTTGCCTCCTCCTCATATAGCTAGAATATTCCAATGCTTAAGCCCCTTCTCAAACCAAAGAGCCATTTGGTGTTTGGTAAACAATACATCAGTTGTGCAAGTGAAAGAATGCATTGACCTACTCTCTTCAGAAGCTGCGGGTTCAAATATTGTTATACTGATGTCATTTTTTTTTCTAGTTACCATAGAAAATAAAGATAATTCAAATAAATGCAAAAAACCAAATATTGGTTGGGAAGGGGTTTGAGGAAAGGTTTCCTCACACTTGAATGGTGACTTAAAAAAATTAACCTCACATTTGGTGGCAGAAGGTGTATTAAGCACATTTTGCCCATTGTCTCCATTACTCACATAGCAATTCTAAATCAGTTATTACTCTCCTTTCCCACCGAAGAAACTGGAACTCAGAAGGGCTCTGATTTTTTTTAAGTTCACACAGTTTAGAGTTCCAGACCCATCATAATACTTGACCACAGTTGCAGCCTTCAATTTACTCTTATTCAGAGGCACTAAGGTACATGCAGAATGAATCACTGCCATGGCTTTGGGAAAACAGTAACACAGACTCAAAGGAAACTTAAATGAGGAACACTTATTCAAATAAGAGGGAAAAACTTATTTAAATAAAAAGGGGGAATAAAAAAACATTTCCCTCTGAGAGTGGGAATGTGTCCTATAACTTATCCATAATTGCAATCTTCACATAGTGCCTACTGCTTCCTCTCAACATATGGTGTACCCATGTTTTTCCCTCTTGGTTCATATCATATATCTTCTTTATTTTTTTTTAATCCAAGGGTATAAAATGCAGACTAAGAATTGCCACCCTTAAAGGGAATTATGACATGGGTCAATAGATAAAAAAAGACAATTTGGGGTTCTTTGAAATCCTGGGATATTTGTTAGACGTGGAAATGATACTATAATCTCAAAAGTAACATAAAAACAAATTAAAGTTTAAAATTTATAGTTAAGATACACAATTGATAAATTAGACCCAAGCTTGAAGTGCTAAATATCATAACTTTATTTATTATAAAGTTACTATAAATAGCTTCACAGCTAACTCTACTTTCTTTCTTTTTTTTTTTTTTTAATTTCTGAGACAGGGTCTTACTATTTTGCTGAGGCTAGTCTTGAACTCCAGAGCTCAAGTGATTCTCCTGTCTCAGTTTTTCTTTTTTTGACTATATTATTATTGTTGTTGTTTGGGATTCATTGAGGGTGCAAAGAATTAGGTTACACTGATTGCATTTGTTAGATAAAGTCCCTCTTATAATTGTGTCCTTTCTCCAAGAGGTGTACCACACACCCTATCCACCTCCCTCCTCCCCTCTCCCCACTTGCTCATTTCCTTATGCCACCTTGTATTAGCTCATTACTGCTTTCATATTAGAAAAGAGTACAATGGATTCTTGCTTCTCCTTTCACAAGAATGCTTTAGTAAGAAGAATGAATTCCACCTCCATCCACGTTAATATAAAAGATGTAAAGTCTCCATCTTTTTTTGTGGCCGAATAGTATTCCGTGGCATATATATACCACAGCTTATTAATCCATTCCTGGGTTGGTGGGCATTTAGGCTGTTTTCACATTTTGGAGATTGTAAATTGAGCTGTGATAAACAGTCTAGTGCAAGTGTCCTTATAATAACAGGATTTTTTTTTTTTCTTCTGGGTAGATGCCTAGTAATGGGATTGCAGGATCAAATGGGAGCTATCATTTGAGTTCTTTGAGGTTTTCCATACTTCCTTCCAAAAAGGTAGTATTAGTTTGCAGTCATACCAGCAGTGTAAAAGTGTTCCCTTCTCTCCATGTCTATGCCAGCATTTGCAGCTTTGAGACTTTATAATGTGGGCCATTCTCACTGGGGTTAGGTGATGTCTCAGGGTAGTTTGATTTGGATTTCTCTGATGATTAGGGACTATGAGCATTTTTTCATGTATTTGTTAGCCATTCATCTGTCTTCTTTAGAGGAGGTTCTATTCATGTCTCTTGCCCAGTGATATATGGAATTGTTGGCTCTTTTTTGGTTGATTACTTTGAGTTCTCTTAGATCCTAGTTATCAAGTTTTTGTCTGATTCATAATATACAAATATCTTTTCCCATTCTGAAGGTTGTGTTTGCTTTGGTTTTTGTTTCCTTAGCTGTATAGAAGCTTTCAGTTTAATTAAGTCCCATTTGTTTATTTTGGTTGTTGCAACTGCCACAGAAGTCTTCATAAAATCTTTCCCCAGGCCAATATCTTCAATTGTTTTCCCCACACTTTCTTTGAGGATTTTTATTGTTTCATGCCTTGTATTTAATCTTTTATCCATCTTGAGTCAATTTTTGTAAGTGGTGAGGGATGTGGGTCCAGTTTCAATCTTTTACATGTGGTTATTCAGTTCTCCCAGCACCGTTTATTGGAAAGAGATTCTTTTCCCTGGTGTATATTCTTGTTGGGTTTATCAAAGATAAGGTGGCTGTAAGATGTTAGTTTCATCTCATGGTTTTCTATTCAGTTCCAAATGTCAGTCTCTATATTTTTGTGCCAGTACCATGCTGTTTTGACCACTATGGCCTTGTAGTATAGCTGAGTCTGGTAGGCTGGTACCTCTGGCTTTATTTTTATTACTAAGTGTTGCCTTGGCTATATGGGGTTTCTTCTGGTTCGATATGAAACAAAGAATTATTTTCTCCAAACCTTGAAAGTAGGATGGTGATATTTTAATGGGAAGTGCATTGAATCTGTACATTGCTTTGGGTAGTGTAGACATTTTCACAATGTTGATTTGTTTATGGTTACCCCATATTAAAGCTCAGCCACAGGGAGGCCAACCCTCTGGCTGGCAAATCTCACTGGGGCCCCCAAATGTTATACCTGAAGTGAGTGGAATAGAGAAATCACAGTACACTGAGTCCAAATTAAGCAAGTGTCCTTTATTGACTGACCAGGCTGAGAGTGGGCTCATGCCTCAAAATCTCTTGACCCCTAGAAGCAGGGGTAGAAACCTTTTATAAGAGGCTTTCAGTAGTAGGGGAGGAGGAGTCCGTAATGCAAGCTGAATTTGACAAGAGCCAACACCTGGTAAGGGGAGTCCTTACAAGGGGAGGCTGGGGTTTTGCAGTTATTACTAAACTCTCTCAGCTGAGCTTCCTGCCTTCAAGGGAGAGTGTTGAAAGCTCCCAGCAAGATGTAGTTGGAGCATAACAGATTTTCCCTAGCCACGAGCATGGTATGTTCTTCCATTTGTTAATATCTCTGCTATTTCTTTTCTGAGGGTTTTATCATTTTTCTGTGTAGATGTCCTTCATCTCTTTTGTTAGGTATATTCCTAGGTATTACATGTTTTTTTGAAGCTACTGTGAAGGGAATTGTGTTTTTGATTAGCTTCTCATCTTGGCTATTATTAGAATATACAAAGGCTACTGTTTTGTGAACATTGACTTTTATATTCTGAGATATTGCTGTATTTTTTGATCACTTCCAGGAGTCTTGTGGTTGATTCTTTAGGGTTCTCTTAGTCATATTGTCAGCAAGGAGCAAGAGTTTTACTTCTTCTGCACCCATTTGGATGTCTTTTATTTCCTTCTTTCCTTCTTTTGCCTCATTGTATTGGCTAGAACCTCCAGAACTATGTTTAATAGGAGTGGTAATAGAGGACAACCTTGTCTGGCTCCAGTTCTTAGTGGAAAAGCTTTCAGTTTTACTCCATTCAGTATAATATTAACTATGGGTTTGTTGAAGATTTTTTTTGATAAGATTAAGAAATGTGCCACCTATGCCTAAATTCTTAAGTGTTCTAATTAGAAAAGGATGCTGGATTTTATTGAATGCTTTTTTCTGCATCCATTGAGAGGATCACTTTGTTTTTGTTGATATGGTGAATTACATTTATGCACTTACATATATTAAAGCAGCCTTGCATCCCTGGGATGAAACCTACTTGATTGTGATGAATGATTTTTTTTTAATGTGTAGCTATATTACTATTGGCTAGGATTTTATTGAGAATTTTTTGCATCTATATTCATTAGTAAAATTGGTCTGAAATTCTCCTTTTTAATTTGGTCTTTTTCTGGTTTTGGTATCAGTGTGATGTTTGCTACATAAAATGTGTTGAACAAGATTCCTTCCTCCTCAATTTTTTGGAATAATTTCTGCAATATGGGCATAAGCTCTTCTTTGAAGATTTATAGAATTCTGGTGTGAAGTCATCTGGATTGGGACATTTTCTCATTGGGAGATTTTTTATTTTTTGATCTCAGTTCTTGAATTCAGACTGTTCAAGAGATCTTATTGGTTAAGTCTAAGGAGAGGGTATAATTCCAGGTATTAATACATTTTCTGCAAATTGTTAAATTTCTGGGCGTAGAATTTCTTATAGTAGTCAGAGATTATTTCTTGTATGTCGGTGACAGCTGTTGTTATTTCACCTTTTTCATTCCCAATTGAGGTTATTTGAGATTTTGCTTTTCTGTTTCTAGTTAATATGGCCAAAGGTTTCTCAATTTTATTTAATTTTTCCAAAAAACACATTTTTGTTTTATTGATTTTCTGAATGATTCCTTTGTTTTCAATTTCATTAATCTCTGATTGAATTTTGGTTATTTCTTTTCTTCTGCTGGTTTTGGGATTAAATTGTTCTTCTTTTTCCAATTCCATAAGATGGTTTGTGAGTTTATTGATGTATTCTTTTCCTGTTTTTCAAATGTAGGCATCTAATGCATTAAATTTTCCTCTCAAGACTGCTTTTGCTGTATTCCACAGGTTTTGGTAACTTGTGTCTTCATTGTTGTTATGTTTGAGGAATTTAATGATTTTCTCTTTTATCTCTTCCTAAACCCAATTATCATTCAGCATAATGTTTGATTTCTAAGTATTTGTCTGGGCGTGAAGGTTTTTGTTGGAGTTGAGTTCCACCTTTATTTCCTTGTGGTCTGAGAAGGTACAAGGTATAATTTCTATTCTTTTATTTTTTCTGAACTTTGATTCATATTCTAAGATGTGGTCAATTTTGGAGTATATCCATGGGCTGATGAGAAAAATGTATACTCCTTAGCTTTGGGATGATGTGTTCTTCATATGTCTATTGATCCCATTTGTTCTAGGGTCACATTTATGTCCCTTGTATTTTCATTTAGTTTCAGTTTAGAGGATCTGTCCAGTTCTGTCAGAGGTGGGTTAAAGTCCCCAACTATTATGGTGTTATGGGAATCATATTGCTCGTACCTATCAAGGTATATTTCATAATTCTGGGAGCATTTAAGTTGGGCAGATATATAGTTAGAATTGAAATGTCTTCTTGTTGTATTGTTCCTTTGACTAGTCTAAAGCGTCCATCTTTGTCTTTACTAAGTTATGTTGCTTTAAATTCACTGGTATCTGAAAATAAGATTGCAACCAGTCCTTTCTTCTGATTTTCATTTTCTTGAAATATTGTTTTCCATCCCTTAACACTCAGTCTTCATTTGTCCTTCAAGGCTAGGTATGTCTCCTAGAGAAAGCATAAGGATGGCTTGTGCTTTTTTATTCAATCAGCGAGCTGGTGACTCTTCAGTGATGTGTTCAGTCCATTGACATTTATTGAGAGAATTGATAAGTGTGGTGGTGTTCTATTCATCTTATTTAGTAAAAGTCCATTGTGCTATTGTGTGGTTTTATCCTTTGCACCACTGTTGAAGCTAGGTTTTTAACTTTAGCTTCTGTGTCCTTACTTTGCTGGTATTCCATTGTTGAGTGTTGGTCAGTGTTGAGAATTGGTCTAAGTATTTCTTATATAGCTGGTTTTGTTGTGGCAAATTTCCCCAGTGCTTGTATATCCACAAAAGATTTGCTTTCTCCATCAGTTTTGAAGCTTAGTTTAGCAGGATACAGAATTCTGGGCTAAAAATTGTTTAAGAATATTGAAGGTGGATGACCATGGTTTTCTGGCTTGGAAGGTTTCAGTTGAATAGTCTGCTGTCATCCTAATGGCTCTGCTTCTGCATTTCAGTTGGTGCTTACTTCTCACTGCTTGCAGAATTTTTCTTTCATCTTGACTTTGGACAGTTTCCTTACAATGTGTCTTGGAGAGGCTCTGTTTGAGTTGAGATGACCCAGGATTTGATATCTATTTGAAAGGAATGTGTCAGGATCTTTTGTAAAACTAGGGATGTTTTCATTTATGATAGTCTCCAGTAGGATTTCCATTCCTTTGGGACAATCTTCTTCCCCTTCAGGAATTCCTATTATTTGTATGTTTGAACACTTAATGGAGTCATTGTTCTCTAAGTGCCTGTTCTACTTTTTCTCTCTTCTTTTCTGCCTCTTTACATGGGTTAACTCAAAAACTTTGTCCTCTATTTCTGAAATTCTTTCTTCTCCATGGTCTAACCCATTTTTGATACTTTCTACCTCTTTACATTCCCTGATTGTTTGTTTCTGTCTTTCAATATCCCCCCATTCCTATTTTTGTCTTTATCATCCATATTTTAAATTCCCTTTCTCTCAAGTCAATTAATTTTTTATAGGTGAATCTTCTGTAGTAGCTGTCTCATGGTCCCTTGGGGACAGTTCCTCTGTTTTGATTTTTCATGTTGCCTGAATTTTTCTGTTGATTCCTCTGCATGTGTTCTTTTTATAGGTTCACCTCCTTGTCCTCTTTTTCCTTTCTCACTGCCTTCTTTGTTTCAAACAGTTCTTGCTTTCACGATAATATGTTGCTATATGTCACCAGGACACTATGTTTTTTTTTTTTAAAGAGACAGAGAGCACAGTCAGCAAACTCTAAGGTCCTTATTCCAAACTTAGTTGCCTTTGGTGATCATCTGATTCTTTCCTCAGCATTCAGACCCTGCCAGGTGGGATCTTAAAGCTCATAAGAACCTTTTGGGGAAGTTTCGCAGTGACCCCTGACTCCAGTTTCTGTGGGATGCTGGAGTCCCTCAGTCTATTCCAAGCATGGAATCTGATCCTGGCAGATGGAGTTAAGATGGCTGTACTTTAGACTCCTGCTAAGACCTCAGGACCTTCCCCCAGTGGCAGCCCCCTGGCCACCAAGACCTTCTCAGTATGTCTGCCTCACCAGCCATCAAACCAGCATTCAAATGGCAAATCCACTCAAACCAGCATTCAATCTGGCTGCTGTATACTGTTGGAGTCTTTCCATTCTTCCAAGTTTGCAATTCAACATGCAAATTTCCCCAACTGAAAACTCCAGAAAGGCTTCCTCCTGTCCCGGACCTCTGTGTGTTGGGGCAGACAATTTCAGTGGTCACAATCACTTGCCTTATTCATCATATTTCCACTGATCTGTAGCCAGGTCATCACCTCCTTGTTGTGTACCCAGAGCTATGACTCTGGGTAATGTCCCTAGGCTAGATATTCCTAGGTTTTCTCTTTTTCCCCAGTCATTCAAGGAGAGCTCAGCTGAATGATCCTTGTGATCTAGTATCTTGCTCTGCCCACCCATCTCATCTTTTTAAAGAGCTAATAGGCATGGGGAACTGTAGAATGCTTAGGCAAAAGACGGATAATTTGAAAAATAGATGGAAGGAAGCAAGTAAGCAAAGAATGAAAGTGAGAGGGAGAGAAGAAGGAAGAAAAGGAGGGAAGGAAAGAAGAAGGAAGAAAAGAAGACCTTGGAGGTGGGCTTCTTGCCAGCAAGTACTATGGAGCAAAGATTACCCCTTGTTTCCTCTTCTTTGAAAAATACGACCAGTGTTTCTGGATTGCCATTTTCTTTTCCTTTTTGTCCTGAGCCCCATTCTGATATTTCTTAAAGGGTTATGAGGTGTTAAAAGTGTTAAGAAACTTGATTAACATCAGTCTCCTTTTCCAAAATAAAACAGGGCACAGATTCTATACCATTTGAGCAAAAAATTGGGTCCTGACTTTAGGAGTCATTTATTCAGGTGATAATTCTGACAGAAGACAAAGAACATGAAGGAAAGTCATTAAAAGAAAAAAGATTTTACTTATTATTACAAAAAATCACACATTGGTATGCATAAGACAAGTGTTACTAAATAAAAAATGTTCCCTAGTACAAGAAGTGCTTTGGCATTGCATGTTTATCCATATTTAGTTATTGTATGGCTAATGTCTTGCTTGCATCATAGTCATAGAATCCAAGTAGTGTGGTTATTAATATATATGAGTAGGCTAGGATTTCTGATCTTGCTAGAATGTGTGCTGGACTGAACTTAAGATTTAGAGCAAAGTAAAAAATGTGGCATGACAGTGAGTAGAATTTTGAAATACTTTGGAAATTTGATATTCATGTGTCACTCTTTCTCTTTTTACTCATGTCTGATACTTTAATGCAGGTGATTATTAACAAATCAGTTTTCTTTAAGGAGAACTTTGTGGTTATTTTGGATAAACTCTACATATTCTATTGAAAGTCTCAAGTACATTGAATTTTCTAATACAGATTTTAGAATGCACATACTACTTTTTTGTTTCTTCTTTGGTGAGAAGGATGATATGGCACACAGAGAGTACTCCACAGATATTTGGCAAATTAGTTTGTTGTTGATAATATAGGATAAGTGAATTGCTTCAGCATCTCTGGAGCAGTACATCTTCATATCCTTTCTAAACATATTTTCATTGTGCACTTCAATCCTGACTTTGGAAATCATGTCCCTAAGAAGAAAGAGACACTGCCTTTCTATTGAGCAATTTGAAGAAGTCTTGACATTTTTTCTTTTATACAGTTGGATGGTTTGGTTTATACTCATTTTTTCTCTGCTGAAAAGAATTTTTTTTTAATTTTAATATTTTAAGCAATGTCCTCAAATTCATTCTAAGGTCCATTAGTAACATACCTGTATGACTATATTTTTTTCCAAAATACATGTACAGAGCAGAACAGTTTCTGTGGATTATTTGACAAAGGTGGGGTTCTAGTATGGGCATACTTTCCTGGGTGATGAGAACAAAAGTCACCTGACTGCCTCTTGGATGGCAGCTTAAGATTCCATTTTATGCCTTAAATGAATTTTCTTACTCTAAGTCATATTACTGCTTATTTCAATCATTTTCTTCCTCTTTCTAGGTTATTTCTAATAACTTTCCAACCACTATTCCTATCATCATGCAACTGGGAATTCATACAGTCAGGATTTTATTTTCTTTTTTGAATTGTTCAATTTTAAGTTTACTTGGTCACTTCTATAATTACTGCTGTTAGAAAGTGGTGTCTACACTTGGCTTTCTACACTTACAAAATAAGAAATGATACCACTTTTTGATGAAGAGTAGACCATGGTAATGGTGATGGTGAGCATAGTGAAATTATGAGAATGATTTGAGCATCACAAACTCATGGATAAAATGTAAGGAGTCTTCGGAAAATTTTTCTGTAGATTTGGAATTATCATCAGTGGATTTCATCTTTTGAAGGAGAAATGGTCTTATAATACTTTCTGGTTGGGAAGTGGCTGGGCAGAGTGATCCAGAGGATAGGTTTAGAAACTTATAAATCTGTATTTGAAGCCAAGTCCTGAAACTTCTTAACTGTGTTTGTATGATATTGGGAAGTTACTTAAGTTTTTGATTTCTTCACATGTAAAATGGGATTAAGGGAATAAGCACAAGAAAAAATTCTTGGAATCATTAGTCATCAGAAACAGGAAAGTCAAAATCACAATGAGAGGTCATTCCCTACCTGCTAGAATGGCTAGAATCAAAAAGTCAGATAACAATAAGTGTTGGCAAGGACATAGAGAGTTTAGGACCCTATACATTGCTGGTGGGGATATAAAATGCTGCAGTTATTTTGGAAAACAATCTTGTGGTTCCTGAAATGAATAAACAAAGTTACATCATGATCCAGCAATTACTATCCTAGGTGTATATACACATATGAAAAGAGAAGTGAAAACATATGCACAGACAGAAACTTATCCATGAATATTTATACCAACATTATTCATAATAGCCAAAAGGAGAAAAAACTTTTTTTCCATCTATGGACAAATGGATAAACAAAATGGGATATTTCCATACAATTTAAATATTATTTGACCACAAAAAGGAATGAAGTGCTAATATGGATAAACCTTGGAAATACTATGCTAAGTGGAAGAAGTCAATCACAAAAGACCACATTCTATATGATTCAAGTGATATGAATCGGGACAGAAAGTAGATTAGTTGTTGCTTAGGGCTGCAGAAGAGAGAGAAGGGGAGGGGGTGATCAATAAATGAGACAAGGTTTCTTATGAGGTGCTGACTGTGGTGATGGTTGCACATTACTTTGGCAACACTATTATTGAACTATACACTTCAAATAAGTGAATTGTATCATATGTGGATTATCTCCTTAAAGCTGATAAAAAGGAAGCTAGCAAGACCTGCATTATACTATACAGTTGTTTGAGAATTAAAGAATATGATGTACAGAAATATTTAGTACTCTGCCTCATAAATAACATGAATGCGTTAAATATTGCTATTGCTGTTATGACTACTGCAGAACTAAGCTCTGTAGAAGCTTTTATTCTTCTATTGCTGGATTCTTTCTTCCTTTGTCTTCTCTGTTCCTGTATTTTTTTTTCTCCACACTGTCTTCTCAAGTGACTGTTGTCATTATTTGCTCATATTGGTGGTTGCCAGTAATTATTAAAAAAAAAAAAGAGAGAGAGCAATGAGTAGAGCCTTTATTCTGAGCACCAAATATATTTGTTTATTTTAAATAAGACTAATAGTAGCTTCCATTGATTAAAAGAAGAGAGTAACATGTTTCTAGGATGCCTCTGTTTTAAATGCAATGCAGACAATTTTATGGATTTGTTTTTTATTCAGTTGTAATCACAGTTTTCAGTGATATTTTTACTATGAAAAGTATCCTAAAATTTTATGTGCAATTTTCTAATCTTTCCACTGTTTCTTTATATTCTTATTTGTACAGTTAATTTTAATAAAAGCTATATTGCAATTGCATAGCACCATAGCCACATGCTATCAGAAAAATTTTAAAGGCAAGTAAAAAAATCATGGCAATGGGTTCTAACATATTTGTGTACATTAGATAATTATTTATTATTTAAACTAATTTAAGGGTTTATGGCATTTCACTTATTTGAAAGTTTTAAAGATAATTTTAAAATAAAATATGTTTAATAATTGCCAGTCACTGAAAGTAAATTCCAGAATTAATCATCATTATTATTATTATTATTTGTACTTTTTGGCCGGAGCTGCCACCACCTCTGGCATATGGGGCCGGCGCCTACCCCCTTGAACCTCAGGCACTGTCCCAGAATTAATTTTTTAAATTGACCATCTAAACTTTATTACATAGATTGAAAAAATAATCTTTCTAAAGTTCCGTATCAATAATTCTGGTTTTTATATGCTTAAATATTAAATTAATGATTTATCTATGTTTTGTATTTCTATACATTTTTTATAGTATGACTGTAACATTATCTCTTTTCTTGCATTATCTTTTTAAATGTTATTCAAGTATTTACCATTTTGTGATACTAACTGCCAAAAGACACACAAAAATACGAAATTAAAGATTTTATATTTTTCAGTAAGTTTATTCATTGCAAGCAATACATCTACATTATTTAACACACATATTATTCAAATATCTGGCATAGGGGCTACCATTTCCTGCCTTGATAGACAAAATTGCTAACCATCTGTGGCACTACTTATGGCTGAAACTACACACAGTCCCAAACAATCCTCAACACAGCTCTCTAAGCAGCCATTGTCCATCAGGTGGAGCAGACAAATGAGGTGAAGCCTATGTATATTGTAGATGTTAGATGAGAAGGGTCTTGGAATTTTCATTTTTTTCTTTTTCAGCTTGAATGATAGGGTTAAGCTATCTACACGGGCACAGGAACTAGGTAACTATTTTCCTATTTTTATCATCCTGTATCCACAGAATCAAAGAATCCACCCAAATTTCAGTGACCTCTAAAAATTTGTGAACTAAATCACCAAACTGAATTATCAAGAGGAAGTAATCTTCCAATATGGACATTCAGGTTAAAAGTTTCAGATGAAGATAACTAAGACATTACCTCTCTGGAATTTAAGCTACTTTCTAGTACCTAATTATCTGGCCTTTTAATATAAATAAAATAACATAGTAGTGAAGTCTTTGCTCTCTGGAGCACAGTAAACAGCTTTGAATATGAGAAAGAAATCTCTATGTAGGCTTCCTAATAAGAAGAATATTGACTCACTTTCCCGAATAGTTGGGTACTTTTGTAGTATGACATTAATTAATTCATTCTTTTTGCTTTCCAATTTGAGTGTCACATAGAATATTAACAGAAGTTGTTACATTTTTCAGAAGTTATGTTTTCTTAAAAATACAACTTCTGTTCCTTTTTCTTCTTGTGGTATTTTGTTTGCATTCCAATATATTCTTAAATCTCTTTGGAATGATGAAGAGAATTCTGTGTTACCTGTGATTGGAGATGGGCCATCTTTCCTTGATTGAGTGGCATGTAATCACGTACTTCTGAAATAAGAGGACTGGGCATTGTACTTGTGGAAAATTGTCAGTCAGTGAAGATAAAATTTATTTAACAAACATTACCAAGGAAAAGTAAGATACTGTGTATCTTACTTTTAAAAATAAGTTTACCAACTGGAAATCTTTTGGTCAATTAAATTAAGAAACCCATCATAGAACTCTTATAAATAAACATGCTGTGATTTGTCAAAAGTTTGAATTTTACATGTTTACTCAAACGGCTTTTGAACAGACTGTCATTCTATTTGTAGAATTTGTGAAGAAAATTACAAGGATTTCTAAATAATATTGCTTATAGGAATGAAATGTCATACAGAACCATTTCCTTGTACATGAAATTGAACTAAAGGACAATTACAATTTTCCAAGTGACATTACTTAATAATTCACTAATCCTAGTCTTTGAATCCCGTGTGAATGTTCTGTGTCAAATTGTTGGCTGCTAGGTATTTTTAAAAAGACATTTAATTATATGGTTCACAACTTTTAAGGTCCAATCTCCATAATCACTTCAATGAATGCTTTTCCAGTATGTTTTGCATGTGAAAAATGTGCAGGAATTTTATTTTTATCTTTCATAGTGTTTAGATTCTTTTGATTTAAGAATTGCTATATCCAGTCCAGGCCTAGTGGCTTATGCCTATAATCCTTGTTGTTTGGGAGGCCAATGCCAGAGTATTGCTTGAGGCCAGGCATTCTTGAAACCAGCCTGAGCAATAATGAGACCTCATTTCTCCAAAAAAGTAAACAAACAAACAAACAAACAAACAAAAAAACTAGCTGAGCATGGTGGCACATGCCTGCAGTCCCAGCTACTCTACTGGGATAGGAGACTGAGAATTGTTTGAGCCCAGGAGTTTGAGATTACAGTGAGTTATAATGATGCCACTGAACTCTAGTCTGGGTGACAGAGAAAGGCCATGTCTAAAACATAAAAACAAAGAGAAAAATAAAAAGAAACAAATAGTTGTGTCTAAGTGGGATTTGATATATTATTAAAAATTCAATGAGTCAAAACAAATTTTGGAAAAGTTATTTGGGCACATCACATTTGTAGATATTGGTACTTCACTACTGGAGGCCCATGTTGATCAGAAAAAAGAATAAAAGTAAACTAGAATTTACTAAGGTTTATAAAAGGCCAGGATTGCTTACTTGCTTTTTTTTTTTTTTTTTTAATTCTTATGGAGGGACCAATGCTATGAATAGATCAGGTAGTTAATACATTTCTCTAAAAGGTTAAATGACAGCAATCTGAGACTTCCTTTTAACAAGCTGATACTTTCTTATCTTCACTTACTACATGTCCTAAATGCATAGCATAATATACTTTTCAAACAAAGCTTTTTATAAGCCCAGAATGAGATATGTAAAAATCTTTTGGAATATAATAAGCTAGTTAATTTTATGCCATATAAATGGAACTCAGGTGTCATTTTCATTATGTCATTTTAGGTAGGAATCATAATAGATCTGACAAAGAGTAAAATTCTTTAGTTTTCAATCTTATTATCTATTTCAAAAATTCAAAGAGAAATGTAATTTTGAGAATATGAGACTGTTATTGAATTATTTTTGATAGTCATTAATACTAGGGATTTATCTTGCTATTTTGTTAATTTGGCTGTCAATGTACTATGTTTTAAAAGTAACACTTTTCAATTTCTCATTTCTCACGTTCTGGTTTGTAATAGTCACAACAAAGAGTCTATTTCTGATGATACAAGGACTCATTACAACACGTTCTTATTTTTTTCTAATCATAAGAAAACTTGTCTCAATCAATATTTGTACGTAAAACAATATGCCAATAGATTATTAAAGCCATTCAGGACAGGGCAAAGTCTGAGTGAGTCAGTAACCTTACTAAGAATATTCTTAATTTCCTCATGATCTTAATCCCCATCAAGATTGTAGAGTTCTGGGTGGTGCCTGTGGCTCAAAGGAGTAGGGTGCCGGCCCCATATGCCGGTAGTGGTGGGTTCAAACCCAGCCCTGACCAAAAACTGCCAAAAAAAAAAAAAAAAAAAGAAAAGATTGTAGAGTTCTTTCTACCTTTAAAACAGAATTAACATTGAAATTAAATTTATATCATCTAAACCTATTTATTTTGTTTTCTATGTAGGGAGTGGGAGGGGCAAGAGTTATGGAGGCAGAAAAACAACTCTGCTTTTTACTTTTGAATTCTACTATCATCCTCTTGTTCTATCTCTCTCTCTCTCACCCTGGGAAAATTCTGAAAAGTATTTGCTTATCTTGGTATATTCTCAACAACAGAGGTGAGAGTGAGGAGAAAGAGAAAAGTCTACCGTGGAGTTTCTAAGTTTTAAGGTATTAGGCCTTGGGTAACTGCCATCTTTCCCCCACCATTACTAGGAGAATCATCAAAGAATAACTCACTATATAGCCCTATGTTGTAAATCAAAGCAGGGGAATTTTCATACTCTCTTAAAATCTTAGAGAAGAGAATAAGTTTAGAACCAAGGGACCCGTTAAGTAGGGATAATATATAATTTTTATATCATAAACACTGAGAACACTTCATACAAGTGTTTGCTATTCCATTTTATAACTCCGTATTAACTTTCTGTATTAACATTTTGTTAATTAACTGAATTAACTTTTTGTAAGCATCGTAAGTATTTAGCTTTTGCTTGCTGGTTTGTATTTTTTAAAATTTGCTATTTCTATGGTGAGAATGTATGCGTTCCCCAGAATTTGTATGTTGAAATTCAAACTCCCAAGGTGATGGTTTGAGAAGGTCAGATTTGGGGGAGGTGATTAAGTCAGGAGGGAAGAGCCCTTGTTAATGGGACTAATGCTCCTATAACATAGGCCCAAAGGAGATTTTTAAATCTACCACCATGTGAGGACATAACTAGAAGGGGTCACCTGTGAACCAGAGAGTAAGCCTTCACCAGAAATCAGATCTTCTGGCACCTTGAGCTTGGGCTTCCCAGTCTTCAGTACCGTGGGATATAAATTTATCTTGTTCATAATCTATGCAGTTTATGTTATATTATAGCAGCCTGAAAAGACTGAGACAACTACCTAAATGTTATTTTTCCAATGTTATTAAATTTTATTAAAATTATTAAAAATGTTTATTGTATCAGTTGTTGAAGTTTCTAGGGCACAGATCATTTTATTTCGTCAAGGCTTCCAAATGATTAGAACTATTTTTCAGGGACTAGTAAAAACATACTTCTATTTGGAAAAAGAGATACAAAGTTATCCTATGAAGGTTAGCTGCAAAAATTATTGTTTTCAAATTCTTGTTCCAGCAGAAGAAACACTTTTTATAAGTCATGAAATTGAAATTATCTTTAAAGGTTAGTAGAGGAAGAAGATAGACGTGAAAGTCACAGTGGCAAGGGAAGTTTCAGAAATAAGCTTTTAAAGTCATCATAGACATAAATTATTTCTTGTGGAATTCAATGTAAATTCACCTTTCTCCAAGCTTTAAGCCAGGACATGAATCTCCATGATCACTAATATCCTGCCTCCTTCTGTTCTCTGAGCAGTCTTTTGTGTATATAGAGACTCTCTCTTCCTCATAGAGGAGGAGATTGAGCTATTTCTTTATCAGGTGCACTGTCTGGGAGACCAAATGGTGTTTCTTTGTTGTTTCAAGGAAGCACTGGACTCAACAAATACTTTATTAAATACATTACTTACTGTATGTCGGGCTCATATTAAGTGCTGGGGATCAGCAGTGAATAAGAGAGACATGACCAGGGCCTTCACAGTTAATATTGGGGTCCCAGTTGGCAGCAGAATTCACATGAGGGAACTTTCTCCTAGCAGGAGAAAGAGTGCTGGTCTTTGAAAAAGAGTGCTGGTCTTTGAAAAAGAGTGCTGGTCTTTGTACACACTCAAATATGGATGTATTTGAGCAGGTATGATGGCGACAGGACAGTCACTACCCTATCACATATCTGCCCAAATACATCCACGTTTGCAGTGTATACAAAGCTTAGGTTCTTACTCTGGGTCTCTTGTTATGTAATTTTCTGAGCTAATAAGTGGTGTATTTTTTCAGTAAAGCTTACTTTGAAACTGGCTTCTGATTTAGCATAGTAACAGCAAACACAAGTTTTGCTAATGGAAAATCTAACCTTTAACATCTTTCCCTGGTAGAGCTGACAGTAATATAATGATGTAAACTTCTTTACGTTTGAGGTAAGTGTGCATTGACTTTTTTTGTTTGTTTCATAGTTTTTAAGAGGGAATTCTGATCTTAAAATATTGGATTGCGTTGCTTAATTGATACGCATTCACTGAAATGAAGCAAATCCCTAAGTGGCTAGAGATCATGACTAAGGAGCAACTGTGATAAATGATAATAGTTTCCCATACTAATTACCCCAAAATCTTATAGGACGTTGTTGGTCAAGAAATGACTCTTTATATAGATAATTATAATGCATTTATATGTTAAGTAATCATTGTATGAAGCTAGAGGATAGGCAAATGACATTAATTTATCTATTATTTCTTTTATCTGAGAATTTAAAAGTGGATAGCTACTCCAGTCTTAAAATAAAGCCGGGTAAATCTACTAAAAAGGAGCTGACAAGCACATTTGTAAAAAGCTCACAAGAATCCCATTGGGGCAATGTTTTCCAGTGTCTTCAATGGATTATGTGTGACATCAAAAATGCAAGGTCTTGGCTTGGCACCTGTGGCTCAAGCGGCTAAGGCGCCAGCCACATATACCTAAGGTGGCGGGTTTGAATCCCCAGCCCGGGCCCGCCAAACAACAATGATGGCT
>NW_003852400.1:30521150-30590156 GCF_000181295.1 Otolemur garnettii
AAAAAAAAAAAAAAAAAAAAAATGCAAGGTCCTTGGTGTTATTCAATCAGAAACTCTGGACATGGAGGATAGGGCACCTGCTTTTTAAAGCAAATCTTCTGAGTGATTTTTTTTTTTTTTTTTCTTTTTGAGACAGAATTTTTCCCTGTCATCCAGGTACCTCACTGCAACCTCAAACTCCTGGCTCAAGTGATCCTCCTGCCCCAGCTTCCAGAGTGGTGGGAATTACAGGCACGGGCTACTAGGCCCAGCTAAATTTTCTGCTTTTTATAAAGATAGGGGCCTCGTTCTTACTCCAGCTGGTCTCAAATTCCTGATCTCAAGTGATCTTCTTTCCTAGGGCTTTCAGAGTGCTAGGATTACAGGTATTAGCCACCATACTTGATCTGAATGATTATATATTAAATTAGTGAATTACTATTCTAAACCTAGTTGATACATTTCCCACCAACTTAAAGTAAAGTATAATCTTCAAAGCCCTTAAGCCTGTTTTCTGTAGGTAGTAATGAAACTCTTCTCCACCAGTGTTGGAAACTGTACTATTCTCTCAGTTCCTTCAGCCAATCCATGTAAGCTATGAGAGCTCTGGAGAAGGTGCCTCCCTCCCTGTAGCCACAGGGCAGTATTTCCCAGAGGGTAGTTGTTCAGCACCCTGGCCTTCAGACCTGTTGGGTAGCATCTCGGAGAAGATCAGAATCTATTTTTTCAATATAAATAAAAGTAACATTTATGCACATATGTGAAAGTAAAATTATGTTTCACTTAAAGTCTATATGTTTCAATCTTTCAGTTAATTTCATCTCCATGAATTTCATGTATTTTTTAACATATTAGATCCACTACCCTGGAATGTGGCTTCAGGGCTGCCAAGGCATGTCTGAGTCCAGTCCTGGGATTTGGTTAATGACTTCACAAGAAAGAACTTTCTCAGTGTTTCTTCTCACCTTCACCTGCTACTCCTCTTCTCGGGCTCAACTGAAACTGCAGTTCCCTGGTGATACATTGTATTTTCAACTCAGCACTTTATACATTTGTATGTTTTTTCTCTTACTCTTCCCGTTTGTGTGAACTATTCCATCACACCCTGCACAACACGTTTTAATTGTGAAAGCTTTCCCAATATCTGCAGGCAATTTTTTTGTAATAGTTCACTTTCTTAATATTGTTATAATCCAGAATTGTGCTTATCAAGCTTTACTTCATAATGATAATAGTTTAAATTTCTGTCACTCTTTATAAATAAGGAGTTTCTCTGGGACACAGTTGGGATTCTGTTCCTCTTTGTTGGCCCTCCGGTGTCCAGCATTGCGTGGCATGAATGACTCTCATTTTACATGTGCATCTAAATCCAACACTAGGGATGTTGTCCAGGAGGGCACAGTTCCAACCTTTCTTTCTTCATTCAGAAGAGAGTATCTCAGAGATGTGATGTGTCATTGTGGAACCATTTCTTCACTCTCCTGCTATGGTTTAGTTAATTATTTTCTTTGACCAATGGGGAATTCTTTTGCCCATCAATAAGCTCTTCAAAGTCTATAAAGAGTACATAAAGGGAAAGTCACTTCTTATACATTTTCTGTGACTCATGTTCTTATTTCAGGTCTCTGCTTGTCAAAGATTGACACTTGTGCTTAGAACATGCTGTCCTCACAGTTTAAGAAAAATGAGATGAGCAAACCACATTGGCCATCTTTCAAGACATTATGAAAGATACCAAGAAATCCCTAAACTTCCCATGAATGATACTTTGCCACTGTGTATCAATGCACAGCTTAAAATAACAAGTTAATGCTGCTATTTATACCTGTGGCCAATCAAACAAATATGTGAGAAAAACCCAAAAGAAACAAAACTCAAATGAAGCATTGCAATTAATATCTGGAAAGCATGTCTGACCCTGTGAAACATAAAATGACTCAATGGCATATAACTTTTCTTATTGCTTATGTGTATATAACAAACAATTTCAGAGTCTCCGTAGTAAATGATCTCATGAAAGCCTCTCCAAAGACAAAGGCTCCAGGACATTGTGATAAATTCTAGTTAGTATCTTAGACAGTACATGGGATTTCCAGTTGGAGATCTCTTGTTTATATTTCTTTTTTCTTTCTTTATTTCTTTCTGCTAGTTTCATGCCATATGAACTGAAATTGCCCTAGAATCCATTTTCTAGGCTATAAAATGGGTCAAGTTGGAATGCTCTCTTTATAAGGATGTTATAGGAATTAAGTAATATAACATACATGAGACTGTCAGGATCTCTTAGCTTCCTGCCTTTTGTGAGGCAGTTTCAAGTTCATCTCCAAGTTGCTGTCGAAGAAGCCACCTTTTGGACTCATATCTGACAAAGGGCTGGAATCCAATGGTCTTGTACGTGGTCTGAAGAGTTTCACTGCATGCTGAATTTTTTTGCAGATTTGATTATCATTTAGCATGACTTTACTTCTCAAGTAGAATAAATTATTCAAAATTAAAATGTTGAACTTCTTTTAGCTGACCATTAGCTGAGAAGTATGTTCAAGGAAGACTTTGTTCTTATACTCTTATATACATCTGAAATTAAAAAATAAATAAAGAAAGAAAGACTTCGTGCTGAATCAATGTGTATTCCAGAACACTGAAATTGGCACTTGGAAGAAATCTTGCTTCTGACTCAAATTAAGGCTTTCTTTCTTTCATAACTGGCTCTCACAGTCACAGGAACACCGAAAGTGTCCCTTAAAATAGTTTACTATTTTAAAAAGCTAGATTCAAATTTGGCTATGCTTTTGCAATAACTGATAAATGGCTGTACTTTCCAATCACATTTATTATGCTTTTTCTATGGCTTAGTTTAACTTATACCTTGGGTTATATATATTCAGCTTAACATGCTCTAATACACTTATGCAGAATTAGAGGAAAACTGATATTATGTTTTATTTAAAATCTATATTTCTGAATCTTTCCATTAATTTAGTCTTCATGAATTTCATATATTAAAAAATTAATGTTTCATAAAAACTTTATATTTTTATGCTTCCTGGTAATCTTGCAAATTCCAGAAAAATATAAGCTTGCCTCTTGATAGGTTTAAAGGCTTTTCTTGCCTTTATCAACACTGTCTCTTTAATAGTCGCAATTATGTTTTCTTTAGTCCTGTTAGGATTTCCTCCTTTTCTTTATTTGCACTGTTTCTCCATTTTTGAATTGTGAAATTAATTATATTTTAAATACTGAAGCAATGCCTACATGGGGTTAAAGAGGTAACAACAAGACACCAGGAAAACAAAAGTTAGAAAGATTTAATGGTTATTTTCCTGCCAGAACTATTTTTTTATTCTAAATGGTCTCTGAGAATTAGATGAAATTGCACAGGTAGCATCAGGGAAATATATGGGATCTGAGAAATTTACTTTCTCAGGAAACATAATATTGGGTGAAGGAAGGCTACGTCCTTTTACAATATCATCCATATTTTCCTCCATTTCTTCTTTATAATTACTTGCTCAGGAAAGACAGGGGCAGAGAAAACCAGGCCTCTTTAGGGGGAATTAGATAAGGAGGGGCAGCTCAATAATGTGAGACCATAAATGAGTTAGCACTTCTTATGGGCATACCTGACATGGGGGCAATAGGTTCATTTTAGGAAGAAAAAAATCCTATCCTATCAGGGACTGATATATTTTAAGTTAAAAGATCTTGGGAAGAACTTAGTAGTCTACACTGAGTGCACATGGATATTATAAAATTATCTATAGGTTATAAAATTGTAAATAAGATGAGCAAAACCCTTAGATGTTGCTAGTAAAGTATGAACGAAGATACCAAACTCCTATTTGGAGCTAAAGTGTGAACATCAGCCTACCTAGAAGATAATGATACAGGGTTTTCCTCCTCGGTGACAGAAACCGCCCATTGTCTAGGCCTGGGTGAGCTCCGAATCAGTCTCATCACAGAGAGAGATGGGAACCAGAACCTTTCTAGGCAGTCTCTGGACCCCAAAACAGGTCATAAAAAGCTCCCTCATTGGTGTCTCATCTGGACTGCCGCTCCTGGAGTAGAGAGGATCTTGCATGGAACAAAATCCACGAGGACCATATTCCTTTGCACTATGAAAGTTTTAAATTAATTTCTGCTTCAGCCCCTGGCACCAAATGAGTGTGACATATGCCAGACATCCATTCTATTTCCTCAAAAACGCCCAGCCACAAGATAGAAAAAGCAGTCTATAAACCCATAGACAGAGGGCCCAAACAGCTGCTGGAGGTTCTGTTCCCCCTTTTCCCTTTCTATTTCTTTATCTTTTAATAAACTTTGTCCTTTTGCTTACTGGAATGGTCTGTGGGTTCATTTCTCAAATCTCCAGGGCCAGGACCAGGCAGAGAGAAACTCCAGCTACAAAAGCTGACTCAGTGTTGGAGGATGCTTCTCTGGCAGTGGCAGCTTAGACAGCTTTACTCTCAGTCTTTTTGGCTAAGACAAACAGACAGTATACCTCATTATAAGCTGTTTATTCTAAGTTCTCTTAAACAAAATTAAGGAACTGAAAAGTTATTAAAATGTTTATTTAGTTCTTTCTAGAATTTTCTCTAAGAACTGTATTTGTTAAGAATTATGTCTATAGGACTTTGGGGTGATTAGATTAAAATTAACAGTGTGCTGTGCTGGCTTTCTGACTTAGACTAGATAAGGTAAAAATGTTACATTTTCATATGGTGTGTGTTGTAAATTCCTTTTTGGTAAAACACATCCTTGAAGTAGCTGTAACTTTTAAGATGCTCTGGAAATGGATGCAAATGAAAGCAGTTAAAATTTGTCAAAGTACAAAAATAGGTTTCTACTTAAAAAAATCAAGTCTCTTCTAAGTAGATCGGAAATGTTACTATGGCCTAGCCCTACCATTAAGGCTTTGGGTATAACTGTTTTACTCTGGAGGTACATACTGTCATGTTTGCCATCTTAATAAAAACATTGTGCAGGAATTAACAATGTGAAGATTGCAGGATATATTTTATTTCATATTGGTACACTACCTATTTCCAAAATGGGTATGAGTAATTTTTTAGTGAAAGAGACATATATTAAAAATGATAGCTAAATACATAAGAAAAGGAGTTGGCACCTGTATTTTGAGGGTGGAATAAGTGGTGCTTATTATTAGAGGGGAAAATAGGCCTACACTTTATGACAACCAAAGCAGAAAAATGATACATTATAGGTTAATTTGCAAATGAGAAGAGAAAAATCAATCTTTGAAAGAAATTTATTTCCTCATTCTACATCCTAAAATATATTCTATATCACACATGATCTTCTATAGGACAGACGCAGCATATTAGCTGTAACTCCAAAAGAGATTAAGTAGCAAACGTACAATTTAAAAAATGATTTTACAGTTGAACTCAACCAGAGATTATTTTTCTGCAAAGGTTTAAACTAATAGCTTTCTAATGCAACTTAATTCAAGAATAGGACTCAGAAAATGGAAACAAGCAGATTGGTAGATGTTCCATCAGGCAATGTGTCCATAAATTTTCGGTATTATGATCAGAGCCAGAGAAGAAACGAGGTGCTCTGAACAGTCCAATGCTGTCGTGGGGAGGGTCAGGGACTAAATCCACAGATGGATTGTTTCTGAATGTTGCTTGTTGGCTTAACCAGATGTGTGACAACTGCTGCTTTGGGGTCAATTACTGACCCCACCCTTTGGTATGCAACTTAAAGAATACCTGGTGCTGTGGGTGGTGGAAGGAGGATGAAAGGAGACCCTCCCCCACCTTAGGCACCATTGTACTGGCCTCTTCCTGATCTCCTTATACTCACTCTCATCTGCTCCAATCCATTTTCCACATGACCACAAGCCCTTCAGATTCAAATAGAGTGATTTCAAGACCCTGCATAACATCTTTTAGTGATGTCCCTTACACTCTATGGTACAAGCAGCCCCTTATGGCTACTCCTCCTGACCCATCTGTCCCCTTGAAGTCGTGGCTTCAGCTACACAAAGCACTTTGTATTTGCTAGAGAGATGCATGCTATTTGTTCCTTCCATACATGCACTTTTTCTGCTTGGAAACCTCTTATCTCACAGATGTCCTTTGTCGAGCCCTCTTCTTTTATATTCCTTCAAAGATACATGGTCTTCAGGAAGATGTCTAAAGCTTCTCCACTCCTTTCCTACACAAACCTGTAACTCTGTCTACTTTTAATGACAACACAATTAGATATTTTCACACAAATCACACTGTTTGAATCATTACTTTACTAACCAATATTCCAAGCTAGAATAAAGTCCCAGGACACGGACTCTTCATCTTTCCCCTCGGGGCAGCCTGGACCCAAGCAACATGGGCACAGTATGTGCTCGATACGTGTTTGAGAACTGAGCTAATCTTACCCAAATTCCTAGGAGCACGCTGCAAGAGTTTCTATCACATAATACGTTTTCAAAAAATGAAACACTGGTTGAAGGAATGGAGATTGTTGATCAAATAAATGAAAGCATGCTATAAGCAAGTCTGATATTTTGATATAAAAGTGGAAGATTCTAACTATCTTTATGGCAGAACAGAGAGCTAATTTGTGAGCAGTCAAGACCATAGAATCCTTCCAAAGCTATTCTGAGCCGGAGGTGATTACAGTCTAGAGAATGAAAAGATTAATATGCACCTCACGCACGAAGGATCCTCATACTTACTCCTGTAAGATGGTTTGTTTTCATAGCACTGATGGATGTGATGTTAGTAAGCAGAGCTCTGAGCCAAGGTTGGAGAGAGACAAAATTCAGGATATTTTCGGTTTTGACACAGCACTTCTAAAATCTTATTTTGCTGTATTTCTTGTCCTTTCTGAAATGAAAGACTGTCATTTGTCTCTAGAAAAAAATTGTAGTTTGTCAAGAAGACTAGGAATTCTGGCAGAAATAAAGCTGTTTTTCTGAGACACATCCACAAGAGTGGAATATTATTTTTATATTTGGCATCTTTGGGAGAAGAGAGAGCAATCTTGAACTTGTGCTGTACCATTATTTAAATACCACTCACTAAATTTCTCATTGATTCAACTTCCCTGATAATAAAAACCTGGGTTGTAAAATTGGCACACAGCATAATGAGAGATTATGTAACTAATGAAACTGGGAAACAAAAAGGCCATTTGGGTCAATATGTTATTATTTAATTAATTTAGGAAATACGGAGGATCCATATGTCGATGACTGAGAAACTGAGAAAATACGCTTTTCCGAATGTTTTTGCTTTATGAAAAAACACAAACTGATAGATGATATGGTACAAATATATCTAACTATTTTGATTTTAAGGTTGGATTTGGTCATTATTACTTATGAAGAAATGTCACCATATACTAAAATAAATGTCTTGGAAAAGAATATAGAACTAGAAGGTACACTTTAATTAGACAAATCAGGCATGAACTAATAAAACCAAGACTTGGTGAAATACATTTTTGGTTTTCATGAAATTATCTTCATGAATTATATTCTTTACTTTTACAATTTGACCCAGTGGGTCAAAATTATATTAGTAATTTTCTGAATATTGATCATTACCATGATAAAACAAGTTCTTGAAATAAAAAAAAACCCACACAACTCTGTATCAAGTTTGTTCAAATGGTTACCAAAAGGATACAAAGAACTTTGGATATTTTTTTCCATATGAGTATGACTTTTGAGCAACATTTCCTTTGTTTGACTTATGGATAGACTGGCTAATGGCAAGAAAAAAAAAGAAATATTAAAAGTAATACCACGTGGGGAAAGGAACATGGCAGACAGAGTTCACAAAAGACAGGCATGATGTAAAACTTATTCCAAAAGATTTTCCTTGTTTTTGAACCATTTCTTACTTTCACACCAAATACCTATAATTATTTGTACATAAAAGTTAAAAAAAATTTGGAGCCCATACAGATTATATCTCGTTCCTTTTATTTCTACCATGATTCATAAAAAAAACTATAAGAAATTTAGCCAGGTATGAAGGAGAGGAAAGGTTCTAATTGTGCGACAGTACTGATGACATGTATTTAAATATGTGCATATGTTATATATTACAGTGGTATGATTTCAACTTGGCAAGCTCAGATTTCCCTTAAGTGGCACTCTTAGTGATGCAATCAGAGGCAGGCAGCAGTTCAGAGGACATACCACAATGGCAGGCTGACTTGGGTGAATGCCTAGCACTAGCACTCAGCACTATTATGAGATTAGAGAAAAAGCAAGCAGTTAAAATACTCTATGGCTCCTAGTAAATGGTATGTTTTTAATTTTTTTTTTTTTTTTGCAGTTTTTGGCCGGGGCTGGCTTTGAACCCACCACCTCCAGTATATGGGGCCAGCGCCCGACTCCTTGAGCCACAGGCACCACCCTATGTTTTTAATTATGTTTATGATTAAATGATAGAACTGAGCTCAGCTGTGCAAAGATGATCCTGGTAACTTCAGACAATTGAGGGGTGAGAAAACATTCCTAACACCTCATGTTACTGCTCAAGGATAATCACATCGTTTCTCAGGGGTGTCATGAAAGAGTCAGTGATTAGTGTAGATGTGGCACTGGGGGACAAGAAGAGGGATATTAAACAGGAAAAGAGAGAGTGAGAAGAGAAAATGAATGAAGACAAAATAAAAAAAATGATAGAGGAGAAAATTCATGTGACCTTTGGAAAGACGTTAAAGATTCATTCAAGTGAATTTAAAAGAGTGACAGGAAGTAAAAAATATAAATAGACTTAATCAGAGATGAGTTAAAAATTGTCCCTTCTTTCATTTCTCCTTTAGTGAGAGGGATTTGTGGATGGAGAAGGGATCTGCAGGCATGGAATGCATTTCCTTTTGGGGTTTATAAATCACAGGATCATTTCTAGGAAGGCAGGAGCTCTTGGAGCAGGGCTACATTAGCACTGGGGAAAATGAAGGAGAAACTTTCCGATTTCTTCTGCTGGAGGATTGTTACAGATTATCAACAGGGAAGGGGGAAGTGAGTGGACTAGGGTCAAATACAGTTTCCCAGAATATTCTGTGTCTGCCTTAACTTGCCCTGCAGAAAGCCAGGCCCAGATGCTATAACTCCCTCTAAGTAATTCCAAGTTGGCTACACTTGAGAAGGAAAATCTGACATTTTAAAAGCAGGGAACCAGATCACTTGACTCTATTTGACAAGGTGAATGAATAATAAACAATACGGAAGCTTGGTCAAAATAGATCATCTTTATTTTTTGGCTACCAGACAACATGAATAGATTTATCACAGTGAATTTCCTGTATTGTGTGCATAATTATAAACCATAAATGCAAACTTATTATGAGTAGACTCAGCACCAAGAGCCCTTAACCACAGTGTAGAATATATCTAATTATTTCTCTAAGAACAGATTAGGGACTTAGTCTTCTAAAAATAGAAGTGACTATTGGTGGTTAAGAAGACCCAGAGATAGGAAAACAGCTTAATTAGTAAAATCAGGTAGAAGTGACCAGTTTTTAAAAAAGGAATTATTTCCATTCCAATTCACTTAAGATTTCTGAAGAATGTTACTATCAGTTGATGGATTTTTTAACTGAACCACAATGCTGCAGGTTGATTTTGGGTCCCAGAGTTATACTTTTAAAATACTAGTCATCGACATTCATCAATCTAGACTCATGCTTTTTCTTTCCCTGTCCATCCAATTCATCATGCTTTGTTGCAGAAACTAAGGTTTCCTTTAGCAAATTACAAACTAACGTGGAGACTAACTGAAAAACTCTTCAGTGCTTTCAAGAAAATATCCATAGCTTCTGAAATTTTAGAAACTAATCATACCTCTCAATTTTATGCAGTTTGTTATTTAGATAAACAATCTATACCACAAAAATAGTGTCTGACAACAGATTCTATTTCATGTTGTAGCCAATACAGGTCATATACAATGTCTTAACCCAAAGAAATAGTTGTGATGGTCTATTCTTCATCATGTAGTAAGCTAGTGGAAAGAAAAGACTTAAGCAGGCACACACTTGTCACTGAGTTAAAGTTCTAAGTAGTTATCAACTTATATGGAGGAGAGGCTATGCCTTGATAGACCCACCATGATATGAAATGACCACATAATTGTATAATTATGTAAACTGGGATGGTTTGGAGAGTAGAGACCCTATTAATAATTATGCTGAGCAACAAACGCAAACCAGGACCTTCCTAGGCAGATAAATAACAGGTATGTTTACTTTTTGAATAGAAACGGGTATTTTTCTTATTCTGTCATCATGAATTCCTCTTCTATCATTATAATTTATGGCTCAAGGACTAAAAGATCACTGTTATATTATTTTCCTTTTCTCTAGGACAGAAACTATATTTGTAGGCCATTTTGTGTCAAATAATTTATGATTTTTTTTTAGAAGACCCTGAATTTCCAAACTTGACCTATTTTTCTGCTTCAATACTTTTATACTAAATAGCTTGATGAGATTGTATATATTTATATATATTTTATGTAATATATAAAGGATAATCACATCATTTTTCAGGGGTGCCATGAAAGAATAAGTGCATATATATGTATGTACATATGAAGTTGTACAGTTCAGTGGAGAGAATTGTGCCTTTGAAATCGGAAGAATCCTTTTTCAACCCTTCATTATGATGGGTGACTTTGGAGTAATTATAGTGCTTAATTTTTCTTTTTTAAGCATGAAACAAAGTTTATGAAGGAAAAGAAAGATAGGTTTACAGAGAAAGAGCAAGAGCAAGACAGGACTATGAAACAAGATACAAATTTGCCACAGAGCACAAACCTATAATGCTTACTTTTTTGGAGTCTTTTTTTCTTTTATCACTTGGAGAACAGTGATAAAATGATTACTGTGTTAAAAAGACTGGCTCAAAGCTAGACATATATGATCTTCTGTAGTAACTGTTACAGCATATAAACACACATGCATTCATATATGACAGTTTTAATTAACAAATTTGCCCCAAATTGTATTAGACTGAAAGTAAATTTGGGGTTTTAAGACATCCTAAGTGATCTATCCTTAAGCCAAGTCTGTAACTATTACTGAGTTCACCCTGGTAGTCTCTGAATCAGTATGCGAAAGGAGGAGACATTTTTCATGTCTGGAAAATTCCCCGGTGTCACCAAAGATGTTGTTCCAGGAACCACGCCTTCAGAATTGCTGCAGTAATGATTTACAACCATTGCTTATTAGGATCACTGAGAAGCCTGGAAAAAAAAAATCTGCAAAGAATCTCTGGCTGTGAGCCCCAGGTGACTTCTAAAGCTCCGCAAAGGATCCAAACCAATGTCCAATAAAGTTTAGAGTCCCTGATCAATAGGCTAACACTGGCAGTTATGGGGGTGGATGGTCAAAATACATAAAGAAGAGACAGGGAGGCGCCTGTGGCTCAAAGGAGTAAGGCACCAGCTCCATATGCCAGAGGTGGCAGGTTCAAACCCAGCCCTGGCCAAAAACTGCAGCTCACAACGGGGCACTTTACACCTCACAATACTCTAAAATAAGAGAAACAGCTGTATGTGGAGATTAAGAAAATAATTACCAATTTACACATGTTGACAAGTAAGTTGAATTGATTTTCCAGATCCACTCAGAGCAGCAAAATATCTTAAATTCAAATGCAATTCAACACACCCTTAAAGGTACTTCAGATTTTTTTTATTGTATGTGAGGCAGTTTTTCATAAATAGTAAGATCTTATGGAGCCTTTTTGTCCCTACCTAAGTGCTTTTGCACCAAAATATTCTAATTCTGCTGAGGTTTTTTTTTTTTCCTCTTGAAACCATATAAACAAATACACTCCTCCCTCATTTAAAAAAAATAGCAATAAAAAACAGATATCATGGCTATTACAATTTTTCAGATGTTCTGCCCAGGTTAAGTAGCACAAACCAAGGTGCAATCAGAGACTTACTTGGTTTGGCAATGGCAAGCTGGAAATCAGCTCAGGGGATGGGGCAGCATCTGGGACTCAAACCTAGTGCAAAGGAATGGTTATGGACTCACACGTGGACTGGGAGAAAAACTAGGATGTGAAGATCAACCCATGAGAAGTTCTCCCATTCTCTGCTGTCTTGGGGAGCCTTTCTCTTGTGAGACACAGGGCCAACCAAGATTGTATATAAATGTCTTAACACAATACCTAAGAAAATGCTGTGAAGGCTATGTTAACCAGTTTGATGAAAAAATTTCAAATTGTATAGAAAACAAAAAATAAAAAAAAAGATTGTGTATCAACTATACTATGTTACCTAGCAGCTTCAAGCCTTTACAGTTCATTTTGTGACTCTTTATGGCATCAAGGAACATTAGGAAAATAATATGCAGCTGTCGTTTTTCCTGTTGTGACTCATATTTCATAGCCTAGTTATTTACTCAGGAAATAAAAAAAAAATACTCCTACAGCCTTAGACTAAGAAATATCTGTTGTAAAGATAATCTGTATAAGAAGTATTTATTGCAACAATCTCAGGATAAGGGGCAAGGCTGCAGTGAGGTTGTCATCTGCTCAAGATGGTAAATTCTAAATAGTGGTAATATCGACAGTCTTGCTCAAATGGATTGCAGTTAAATATAGATTTCCCTTGATCACATGGATTCTCAAAAGGCAAATTAATAACTAAATTATAGATTTAAGATTCCATTCACTATATATCCTGAGAGTAAATAATATCTTTTCTTAACTATCTTACAGAAATTTACCTCTGTATATGGTGCATTATTCTGAATTCTCACATGTGCTCTGGGAGAAAAACTAGGATAGGAAGATCAGTCCTTGGGAAGTTCTCATATGGGTCTCCATTAGATAATGAAACTAAAAATTATACCCAAGTAGTTTTTTTCTAATCATTAAATCTTATCCTGAGTGATCTATAACACTGTCTATATGTCATTATTCAATTTCTAGTTATACCCTATTTATGATGATTATTTTACACATAATCTTTGCCTCTTTTATGAGTTTCTAATCTACCTAAGGATGGGAAACCTTTTTTGTATTTCTCCACATAACTAATCACAATCCTAAGTATGTAAGAATTAGAACATTTGTTTGAGCATCCTCCTTTGCCCTGTATATGAACTTTCTATTTTTCCTTTGGTTATATTTATTAAACAAGAGGTGAGCACTTCCCTCAAGCCTATCAAGTAGATCCTCTGTTCCAACAATTGCAACTAAATCAAGAGACAAAAAGTGTGAATAGATGTCAGGAGCTGTAGGATGTAAAGTTGGGGGGTATGATAAAGCCATAACCAACATAAGAAGGGAGAGACCATTAAAACCCGATTGCCGAGAAAGCTTGAAGATATTACCCTGATGAACTTTAAGGTCTGTTAGTTTTTTAAACAGTTGTCCCTTAAGACTTCCTTGAATTCTTGCCTTGGTTCCAGGAGCTGCTTTTGTAGCCTTGAAATAAACTCTCCTCCACCACACCATTCTTAAAAAAAAATTAAAAAGTTGGTTTAGAATTCTTGGGAATTTTTGCCATGGGAAATGAGAAAATGCAACTGAATTACCGGGAATGCTATTGGGTAACCCAGGAAGCTATAGTCCATAGTTAGTAGGTGGTCACAAGGTGTGCATCTGAGTCACTTTTCAGATAACTGTATAAATATTTTACTCCCATTTTAAAATGAGGCCAATGGAGGTGTCTCATAGTGAATAAGTTCAAATTCCCTGTTATGGTATCAACTGTAAGTGGAGCATGGCAGGACTAATAGTGAAATCAGCTTCTTAGGTGAAATGAGAGCTGAGTCAGAACTTGGTCATTATTTGCCATGTTCATATCCTTTGTCTTCCTTCAAACAATTACATTTTTCTTCTGTTTTTTCTGTGTATTTATTTATTTATTTCCTTATTGAGGATACATTAAGGTTACACAGAACCAGGTTACACTGATTGCATTTGTTAGGTAAAGTCCCTCTTATAATTGTGTCCCAACTCACTATGACTCCTCACCCCCCTCCCTCTTTCCCTCTCTCTCGGCTCCCCGCTTCCCCCATCCCTCACCCTGAACTAGATCATCAATAGTCCTCATATCAGAATTGAGTACATTGGATTCTTGCTTCTCCATCCTTATGATGCTTTACTAAGAAAAATGTGTTTCAACTCCTTCCACGTTAATATGAAAGATGTAATCTTTTTAGTGGCTGAATAGTATTCCATGGTATACATATACCACATTTTGTTAATCCATTCCTAAGTTGGTGGGCATTTAGGTTGCTTCCACAATTTAGCCATTGTAAATTGAGCTGTAATAAACAGTCTAGTGCAAATGTCCTTGTGGTTAAAGGATTTTTTTTGTTGTTGTTGTTGTTCTGGGTAGATGCCCAGTAATGGGATTATAAGATCAAATGGGAAGTCCAATTTGAGTTCTTTGAGGATTCTCCATACTTTCTATCAAAAAGGTAGTATTAGTTTGCAATCTCACCAACAGTGTAAAAGTGTTCCCTTCCCTCCACATCCATGCCAGCATCAGCAGCTTTGAGATTTTGTAATGTGGGCCATTCTTACTGGGGTTAGGTGCTGTCTTAGGGTGGTTTTGATTTGCATTTCTCTGATATTTAGGGATGATGAGTATTTAGGGATGATGAGATAGAGTCTTGCTCTGTCATCCTTGGTAAAGTGCCATGGCATCATAGCTCATAGCAACCTCAAACTCTTGGGCTGAAGTAATTCTCTTGCCACAGCCTCCCAAATAGCTGGGACTACAGATGCCCACCACAATGCCTGGCTATTTTTAGAGACAGGGTCTCACTCTTGCTCAGGCTGGTCTCAAATCTGTGAGTTCAGACAATCCCACCCACCTGGGCCTCCCAGAATGCTAGGATTACAGGCATTAGCCACCAGGCCTGGTCTCTCATTTTTTCATATGTTTGTTAGCCATTCATCTATCTTTTAAAGAGAAGGTTTTATTAATCTTTCTTGCCCACTGATATAAGGGATTGTTGGCTTTGTTTATCTTGATTAATTTCAGTTCTTCATAGATCCTAGTTATCAGTCATCAAGCTTTTGTCTGATTAATAATATGAAAATATCTTTTCCCATTCTGAAAGTTGTCTGTTTGCTTTGGTTGTTGTCTCAGCTGTACAGAAGCTATTCAATTTAATTAAGTTTCATTTGTTTATTTTTGTTGTTGTTGCAATTGCCTCTGAAGTCTTCTTCATAAAGTCTTTCCCTAGTCCGATAAGTTCAACTGTTTTCCCCACAGTTTTTTCAAGGAGTTTTATTGTTTCACGCCTTAGATTTAGATCTTTTATCCATCTTGAATCAATTTTAGAGAAAGGTAGGGGTCCAATTTCAGTCTTTTACATGTGGTTATCCAGTTCTCCCAGCACCATTTATTGAATAGGGAGTCTTTCCCCCAGTGTTCTTGTTTGGTTTGTCAAAGATTAAGTGGCTATAAGGTGTTATTCAGTTTTCTATTCAGTTCCAGATGTCTATGTATCTATTTTTGTGCCAATACCATGTTTTGTTCACTATGGTCTTGTAGTACAGCCTAAACTCTGGTAGGCTAATGCCCCCAGCTTTGTTTTTATTAATAAGAATTGCCTTGGCTATATGGGTTTTTCTTCTTGTTCCATACAAAAACGAAGAATTATTTTTTCCAAATCTTAAAAGTATGAAGATGATATTTTAATGGGGATTGCACTGAATCTGTAGATTGCTTTGGGTAGTATAGACATTTTCACAATGTTGATTCTTCCCAGCCATGAAACTGGTATGTTCTTCCACTTGTTAATATCTTCTGCTATTTCTTTTCTTAGGGTTTCATAATCTTCTATATAGAGGTCTTTCACCTCTTTTGTTAGGTATATTCCTAGGTATTTAATTTTCTTTGAAGCTACTGTGAAGTGAATTGTGTCCTTGATTAGCTTCTCATCTTGGTTGTTATTGGTATATACAAAGGCTACTGATTTGTGGACGTTGGTTTTATATCCTGAGACATTACTGTATTTTTTGATGACTTCCAGGAGTCGTAGGGTTGAGTTTGGGGTTCTCTAGGTGTCAGATCATATCATATTGCATGAAAAGAGGAAGAGTTTGACCTCCTCTACCCACATTTGGGTGCCCTTTATTTCCATCTCTTGCCTGGTTGTATTAGCTAGAATTTTCAGCTCTATGTTGAATAGCAGTGGGTATAGAGGACAGCCTTGTCTGGTTCCAGTTCTAAGTGGAAAAGCTTTCAGTTTTACTACATTCAGTATAATATTAGCTGTGGGTTTATTGTTGATGGCTTCGATCATTGTTTTTTTCAATAATTGAAAGTAAATATACAGTAGAACCTTCATAGTTGACCACAACCCTACATTGACCACTTCCTTAAATTGACCTCAGTTTTATAGACTAAACATGTACCACATCTACATATCAGTACTTCAGGCCTTGGTACTTATGTTGTCCACCTCCACATGTTGACCAGTTTGTCGCAGTCCCTTGGGTTGTCTATTTACAAGGGTTCTACTATATTATCTAGAATTCCTGAGACAACAAGTGAGAGAAATGAGATCACTTTTAATTGATACACAATGTCATTTACAAAGAAGAGAGATCATTTTGGGTTTGAAGTGTGGCATATTAGAAGGGAGATCAGGATTTGAAGAATGTAGACTACTATGTTTCTCCAAGGGTAAGTGAATAGGAATTAATATTGTGTCAGTGCAAATATATATAAAAATCAATTAGGGCACAGTTAAAAATATGAATGAGCATAAATCAGACTACCTCAATATGTTTATTTTATTATACTCTAAATGCAACAAACTAAGTTATATTCATATTCAATAATTTAAGACATTCAGATCATTGAGCATTTGGCATTTTAGTGTTCTTAAAAAAAGTATGTATTTTCTAACCTGTTGTCTGAATATTCAGTAGCTTATTTTGTGTAATATTATAATACTAATTTTAAAAAATAAATGTGTGAAAGTTTCCTTCAAGACCATACTCACATTATTTTTTTAGATTCACATGTAATGAATTAAACTGGCAACAAAGAATGATTTTAGTTTTTCCCCAAATACTAAAATTAGTAAATATACCTTAATATATTGTTTCATATAACATAATGAAACACCAAAAGAAAATGTAATTTTGAAAAATAATATTCTTAAATGTTAAAATATATGATTTGTCATGGATTATGATTAAAATAATACTTGAAATTAACTCCTTTAGAAAATTGCAAGTTATTTTTTCAATCCCCCATGCATTTTTAATAAACAACAACAACAACATATTTCTTTCATTAATTGTATAACTCTAAACATGTAAAAAACAACATCAATTCATTGAGCCTGAATAATTTATCAAAAGTTTTTCCTAGTTAATGTAGCCACAAGTGAAAGTTACTGGGAAGTTACTTTTTTTTTCTAATTATACAGTCTCAAAAAAAAAAAAAAAAAGCAAGATGATTCAGGAGAGATAGCAAGATATTAGTGAATACTTTACTATTCAAGTACAGGAGCATCTGTCAATGTATAGAATGTCCCCCTTTTTCTTAATTGAAATTTCATGTTGTTTTCCTCCAACCTCCCCTCCTTCTTGTCTTCCTCCTTTCATAATTTTTTATTTGGCAAGGTAGGGAGGGATTTCTATGTCTCTATGCATATTATAAAGTTTAAGTCAACTGTATGTTCATAAAAAGCTCATGATTATTCTAAAAATTGCATAACAAAATGGCCTGTTACAGGTCTATGAATATATCTTTATGCCAACAATACTTATTAAGAAAACATGTCTTTGCTTATACATACTAATGCTATCTTGCAATCTGGCATAAATTGGTCTGCTCAGTGCCCGTGAAATTTGCATATAATATTATCATCTTTTAAAATACATATTGTCTTGTACTATTTGGAATAAAAATATAAAGGGAAAATACATTTTGAAATACTAATAACTTGTTTTTCTGATCTTGAAAGTAACAAGCTTTGAAGCACTTAATCTTTTTACATTCAAATTTGGTTTATGTTTTTGTCATACATAATTTTGGAATTTTTAACTTTATATTCATTTGCCAACCATTTGCCAGGAATTGAGAGGATTCCTAGGATGAGGACTTTCAGTTTTAAAATTGGGATGGTCTTAGGCAAGCAGAGGCCAGTTGGTCATACTAGGACTGAAGTAACTCTTCTCCAGTTTAACTTTTCCATTTTGTAGATAAAATGACTCACTGGTTCTAGTAGAAAGGGTCCATAGTAGAAAACTATTCTACTAATTCTAAGCCTCTTGATTTCTGATGTACTGCTTCATGAATTCATTCCTTTGTAGTTTTTGAAGCTAGATATAGACATCTTTGTACCACTCTTCACAGCTCCTTCCTCTACCAAATGCTTACATGATTAAGTTCATTACATTGCTGTGGAATGAATAAAGTAAGATTTTTAAGCAAATGAATCAAATGCTGTAGCATTAGTACGTATAAGCAAACCTTTCATCATAAAATATATATAAAATCTGCATATGTTCTTATATGTCTATCCGAAGGTTAAAAAACAAACATATGTAACCAGCATTAGATCTATCTGGGCTTCTTGAATCTGTGGAAGAAATTTAAGGGAAATTGGGATTCTATTACAAAAATCAAATCTAGAAGATTGGAAAAATACAGTTTATAGGTGTAAGAGTCTCATAAGGACAAAGTATATAATATTACTTTCAAATGGATGTCTATCCAACTTATTTTTCAGTATTTTTATTGTTCAGAAACTCAACAACTTACAGTGAAATATTCCGCTTCAGGGTAATATATTGGAACATTTTTTTCATTAGTTGTATTTATTTATTTCTCTAAAGGTTTTATCCACTGGCCCTTTAAGCAAAAGGTAAGATATCTTATTTCTTATTAGTATAGGCTTTGGAACTGGACTACTACTGGGCTACAACTACTACTTATCACTTTATTCTCAATTTTTAACAATGTTATTCTTTAATTCAAACTCAGAGAATATTATTTCACTTCCCTCTTGATACTTGTATTCCTTTTAGAAAACGTTCTAATCTGTGTATAATACTTTCAGAATGTGGTCCTCATACCTAATTTTAGATTTACTCTGACTTTTCTGCATACAATATTTCTTGTAAAGCTAAAACCAGATATCACTATTTTGTAACCACTTAAACAATTGATTTGTTGAGCTTACTGTAAGGTGAAAAGTTGAGATTGTTTGGGAAGACAAAATATATTTCTATAGAGGTGTTCCCTGCCTTTCTTTTCCTTTAGTTCTCTCATAAAGACCATACTTGTATTTTGTTCTTTTCCCTTTTCTAAGGAATATTTTACCTCCTTAGCCAGGCTCTTCTAGTTTTGTGATGGTGAATCAGTGAGCAGGCAGAGAGTGCCAGGGCCAGGTGGGCAGTAAGAGGAGGTTGCAAAACTTGGGGACAGAAGGTGGCATTTTACAGAATACAGAGAAGAATAAGTAAGTGTTAAGTCTTAGCAGTGGGAGTAGGAAAGTGTGTTTTAGCGAGTGAAAGGTTGTTACTTAAGCAAATGTATGAGTAAAGACAAGTGAGTGGAGGATGAAAAATAAGGGGATATTAAGAGATATTGAGGGGAAAAATTGCTACTTTATGGCATTTCAGGAATGGCACTAAAAGACTTAGGTTATGGGCAGCTCCTGTGGCATAAAGGAGTAGGGCACTGGCCCCATATGCTGGAGGTGGCGGGTTCAAACCCAGTCCTGGCCAAAAGCTGAAAAAAAAAAAAAAAAAAAAGAAAGGACTTAGGTTATTTTGAAGTTAATGTGGACTCTATTTTATAACTTTCATATTACTTTAAATCTTAACTAGATTGGTCAAAGCTTGTAAGAATCACTTATGCATTTAAAAGATACATGTTTACAAAGCTAAAAATATATATACAAGGTTGACAATTAAGTTCACAAACTCATCCTAGAAAAAGTGCTACATACCTAATTGCTAAATATTATTGTCACCTTTGAAGTACTCCCCTTGGGAAGCTATGATGAATGCCAGTGCCTAGACCATGAGAACTGCCATTGTACAAGATATGACAATTAAATTTGCGAACTTGGTACCATGGGCTTATTTGACAGCACTATACAAACAACTTGGTAAGGTTTTATAAACTTGGCATATCAGGATTTCTTTCTTTCTCTCTTTTTTTTTTTTTTTTTGAGTCAGGAGCCTCAAGTTGTCCCCCTGGGTAGAGTGCTGTGGCATCACAGCTCACAGCAACCTCCTACTTCTGGGCCCAAGTGAGTCTCCTGCCTCAGCCTCCCGAGTAGCTGGGACCACAGGCACCTGCCACAACGCCCAGCTATTTTTTTTTTTTTTTTTTTGGTTGCAGCTGTTGTTGTTTGGCGGGCCTGGGCTGGATTCAAACCTGCCACCTTGGGTGTACGTGGCTGGCGCCTTAGCGACTTGAGCCACAGGCGCCAAGCTGGCATATCAGGATTTCACAGCTGTGTTTGTGTCAGCATGTTGTGGTGTCTTGCTGAATGGTATTCATTGTTGTTGCATGTTTTTTGTGTGCTGTACTACAGCAGTTCTATCATTCTAGGAAAAGAGTACCGAAATCACCTTGAAGGTGGGCTGGGTTCTGGCTTTGGTGCATATCTTCCCAAAGGGAGTATTTTAAAAGTGACTATAGTGATATTCAGCAATGAGATACATGACACTTCTTCTAGGATAAGTTTGTGGACTTAGTCATCAGACCTTTGTAAGTGCCTTACACAAAGAGGTTAGATTACTTCCCTAGGTTTACATAGTCTAACAGTAATCCCATAGCAACTCAATGAATGAGAAAGTATGAGGCCTTGAGAGTGAAGAAATTGTAATCTGATGTTGAAACCTGAGGTGTAAATCTGGGCTCATTCCTGAACACTAGAGCCAGTGCAGGAGAAAGCCGAGGGAACTTCAAACAGAGCCCTCTTCCCTTGCATCGGGTTAGCTTTCTAATCCAGACTCTGTGTGGAGAGAGACGTGTTAATAGTCTCTCCCCTGCCCAGTTTGAGACTCTTAGTAAACCTGTTTTAAAAGGTGGATAGCAGAAGAGAAAATATCCTGGCAAATACGACTATTTAAGGAAATGATTAATATTTGGAATTTTTTATCTCTGAAAACTACTCTCCTTTTTTTTCTTCTTTTCATTTTTTAAAACCTCTTAAAGTGGAGGAGAATTCAAAGCTATAGTTTATACATAGCATAAGCACCAGACATGTTATATGTGAACTAAGTATAAAAGCTTAAAATATACCTGTGCATTACATACACTTGACCTGTGCATTAGCAAAATGTTGAATACTGTGGCTTTCAGCAAGCGCTTGAAGGCATTTCTCTGAAAGGAAAAGGGAAAATTGGCAAGTTGGTTTTCTACTTTAAAACATTTCTGAGAAAAGTCTACTCGCAGAGATGAGCAGAGATTACAGAAGCACATGATGCATGTCTGACCTCATCTTCCATTACTGCTTAGTCACTGACTCGACCAGAGGTTCACTGAAGGAGAGGAAAACCACTCCTTCCTGAAGAAAAGATCAGGAGGCCTCCTCTGCCATTTTACTTACATGCTAACTTAATATCTAAACTGACTCAGGAATACAGGTTGGGTCAGCTGAGCTCTGGTTTCCTATGTTCCTATTTTAGAATTCAGGAGTCCTCAAACTTTTTAAACAGTGGGCCAGTTCACTGTCCCTCAGACAATTGGAGAGCCAGACTGCAGACCCTGGGACGAGTTGGCTGCTAAGCAGGACAGGCAGCAGTGGCAAAAACACTGGGTGGGCTGGATAAATGTCCTAGGTGGGCCACATGTGGCCCAGAGGCCATAGTTTGAGGACGCCTGTCTATGTTTTGCAAACATCTTGTGTAATGTAATTTTTGTTTACTATTTCTTATACACATATATTTTTTTCATGAGACAGGTCTCACTATGTTGCCCTGGGTAGAGTGCCATGGCCTCACAGCTCACAGCAACATCAAACTCTTAGGCTTAAGTGATCTCTTGCCTCAGCCTCCCAAGTAGCTGGGACCACAGGCACCTGCCAAAATGTCTGGCTATTTTTTGTTGCAGTTGTCATTGTTGTTTAGCACCCTGGGCTGGTCGGACCTGCCAGCTTTGATGTATGTGGCTGGTGCTGTAACCTCTGTGCTATGGGCACTAAGCCTGCTGTTTCCTATATTTGTAACATTGGTTATGAACAGAGCAAAGAAAAATACTGTAAAAAGGACTAAATTTATGTTTGGTATTTGTTGTTATTATTTTTTGTTTTTTTTCACAAGCAGAGGCTCATTCTCAGTTTGGGAATGAGAATTTTCTTTTTTTTATTCCTAAAGTTGAACAAATTACAAATGCAAATGAAAAATACTGATAATAATCAAGGATTTTGAAGGAATAGAGTAATAAAAGCTTCAGCAGTAGAGTTTCAAAAGGACTCAAGAAATAGATAATTACAAAGTTTTGCTGACAAAGGAACATCAATTAGAGCGTATTTGTCTGGCATTCATTCATTCACGCATTCATTCATCTATTGAGCACCTATTAAAAGCCAAATTTCCTTATTCTACAGAGGAAGAAATCAAGCTACCAAGAAGTTCAAACAAACATATCATGTTCCCCGACAAATTTATAGTTTAAAATCTGTCCATTACCATATTTTCCCAATTGCTTGACTTTTGAGCAATTTATAATTCAAGTGTTAAGTGCCTACATTTTGAGGATGAAGAAACCAAAGTTCACAAGGCTAGTGAGTTGGCTAAGATGATGTAGCTATTAAAAAGTAAGATTCAGATTCAATTTTGCATTTAGGCTGTGGATGGGAGACTGAGGTGGGTGGATTGCTTGAGCTCAGGAGTTCAAGACCAGCCTGAGCAAGAGGGAGCCTATTTCTACTGGTCTGCAGTCCAGCTACTAGGGAGGCTGAGGCAAAAGGATCACTTGAACCCAGGAGTGTGAGCTATGAGCTGTGAGCTATGATGACGGCACTTACCCAGGGCAGAGGGAGACTTGGTCTCAAAAAAAAAAAAAAGAAAGAAAGAAGGAAAAAAAAAGAATTGAATTTATGACACCATTCACTTATGTAACCATTTATTAATTTTTGTTGGATATGTCAAAGCCCAGGGCATACAAAAGTGGATACAATAACACTCCTTGATTTAAAGATGCTAATAGGAAATGAGGACTATTCTATCGGTAACATCATTTCGTGTGATAAATCGTATGGCAGAGATACAGAGTTCTATAAAGAACAAAGGATGGGTGGCTATGGCAGGATAGGATTCCCAGGGATAGAGGTGACATCCATGCCAAGAACTGGGGTTGAGCAGTTGTTAGTTTGCACAAGGGGAGTGAAATGTGGAGCACCTGTGGGCAGGTGTGGGCCAGTGTCTAGGCAGGGGGAACATCACAGGCAAAGGGCTGGAAACCAGTGAGAACAAAGCCCAGTTTCTGAGGAGAGGAACTTAGGACAATTCAGTACAGCTGCATCCGAGAGTTGACAGTGAGAAGTTTTAAAAGATGTGGCCTGAGATAATTAGGGCCCTTGAATTTTATAAAGACCCTTAAGCCACGTTAGAAAGTTTTGACCTTACTTTACATACAGATGGTTAAAAATGGAAACATTTTATATAGAAGGTGCTATGATTAGAATGTAGTATTGGGGTCTGGTGATAAGACACTGAAAATCGTGTAGTTGGGTATTGCAGAACCTCAACTAGACAAGAATATAGTCATAGGAATTAGAAAGTGGGAGAGACAGAGAAGAGAATTCGACTGTGAAAATGGCGTAATTGTAAGAGTGATCATATGTGGAAAGCAGAGAAGAAGAATCAAGGATAACAGTTTTCCAGTTAAGAGAATCAAGTATTTTCTGAATTGGTTTATTCTCCACATTGCCACAGCCCCTACAAATCCAAGCTCCCTCTACCTATCTCTGGCTACTGGAGGAGTAACTTTTTGTCTGGTTTTCTCATACCTTTACCCCAGTCCACTTTTTTTCATTTTAGACAGAAGGACCTGTAAGGATGTTTGATCATACCAGTCCCTATTCTAACTCTTCAATGGGTTCCCTTTGATCTTAATTTAAAGACCAAAATCTTTAAAAGGCTCGCTGTGTTAAGTATATGCTCTCTCCAGGTAAAATATCAATCCTCATTTCCTTCCCTCTCTGTCACTCAATGTACTTTAGCCAGAAGAACCTTTCTTCAGTTGCTAAAATAGGTCACAGTCTGTCCAACTTTAGTCCAGTCCCAACATTACATGATTTGGAAAGAAAACATTTTTTATAGCTCTTTGCCCTTGAGTCTGAGATTCTTTTTAATCTTCAGTGAAATCTGCACAAAATTGGAGTTTATTCAGTTCTTGCTCTTGTGTGACATTCTTGATGTTTTCCACTTTTAAACACTGTTGAATTCTCAGGAAGAAGTGAAATGTTAGGTCTTCAGACAGAGTCATGCACTTCAGCTACAGAGAAACCACCGAATGATATTCATGTAATTCAAAGACAGATGTAGGCACTTTGGTTTGCTCAATGACTTTGAGGAGAAGTTTCAAGATACTTCATATTAGAGGAAAATTGCTTGTCACCAGTGGTATAACCAAGCCACGAAATCTATGAAAAATGGAACTTCAGTCTTGATCATCCTTGAAACACTTTTTGCAATAATAAAAAATAGTCTACTCAGTCATCATTTTTCTTTCTTTTCTTTTTTTTTAATTTTTGTAATACTTCTTGTCCAGAGGTCTATGTTTTTACATACTAACAAGAGTTAGTATGTAACCATTGCATCCTACTAATAAAAACAAGAATAAAAAAAAATACACTGGAGTCCCTATTTCGGCATTATGCAAGAAATACAGTCGTCCCTTCCCACACTGGTAGATTGGTTCCAGGACATTCCACAAACATAAAAATCCACGCCTAGTTGAGTCCTGCCTGAAGCCGGCCCTGCAGAATCTTTGGAAGTGTAAAGTAGGCCTTTCCTGTACACAGGTTTTGTACCCTATCACTGTATTGTTGACTGGTGCTAAGGTGAAAGAAAAAAATCCCCTCATAAGTGAATCTGCGGAGTTTGAGCTAGAGTTGTTCAAGGGCAAACTGTATCTAATTAATACAATATTGATTATACATTGTAATTTTCCAAAAATGTATAATTTTATTAGCAATTTTAAAACTTTCATAGGAGAATTATTAATTCTAATTTGTATGTATTTGAAATACTTAGTAATATTGTCTGATTACTTTAGAAATTCGTGACAATTCACACTGCCATCTTTCTTGAAGTAATGATACTCTTACCATTGTTATCTAAGCACATGTGTACACACTATCCATATTCGTATCTTTTAGTGAATATAAAACATAGAAAATTATGTTTGGTTGTCTTTAATGATTTAGGTTAAACTGTGTTACTTTCTTCTCTTTTCTTTTCTTTTTTTTTTTTTAGAGACAGAGTCTCACTTTGCTGCCCTTGGTAGACGGCCATGGCATCACAGCTCACAGCAACCTCCTGCTCTTGGGCTTAGAGGATTCTCTTCCTTAGCCTCCCGAGTAGCTGGGACTATTGGCGCCACAATGTTGGGCTATTTTTTGTTGCAGTTTGGCCAGGGCTGGGTTCAAACCCATCACCCTCAGTATATGGGACCGACGCCCTACTCACTGAGCCACAGGTGCATCCTAAACTGTGTTACTTTGAAATAATTTTTTATATGCCTTGGTTTTTTTTACCTATTGAGTTAAAAGAACTTTAACATTTACATTTTAAAAAATAAGCTGCCTACCAAATCCATACAGAACACAATTTAGTGTTTATGTCATAGCTTACTGGATTCTAGTATGATATCAAATTAGTTTTATAAGTTATCTGTTAGAATGACATGGAAATGCAAATCATAAAAACAAAGAAAACTTCCTGGTTAACAGAACAATAACACCTCTGAATCAGGAATGGGAAAAGTTTGCTGAAATACCACTAGCATATATATTTGCTAAAGTAACTTCTGTTTTAGCTTTCCTAAATATTCTTGTTTTGACTAAATTGACACATCTGGTGAAATTACACCCATGGGGGGAGGGACAGCCGTAATATTTACAAAAACTTGCACTGAATCCAAAAATAATAAATGGACAGTGTAAATGACAAGGCATCATTTTGTACCACACACAAAAAATGTGGTTTAGAGGAAAAGAAAAATCATTTTGTGTTTGTGCTTTAAAATGACAAAATGAAAGTGATATATTTAAAATAAAAGTTTTCAATAGTAAAAAATAATGAAGGAAGAATCTAATTTGCCAATAATCCCCAGAACATTTATTTTATAATCTGAATTAGTAGTAAGTTTCCAGAAACATTTTATTTTTATTATATCCAGCTTTCCTTTTGGCCCTGTATAGTACTGAAGAGCAACCCAGTACTCTGATTATATATTCAATCTGCTGATTTCAGAACTAAAACATGTTAAAAATATCTCCCCTTGGCATTTTCTCCCCGAAGTTTATTATTTCTCTTCTCCTTCGCTCTTCATTTTATATTTTTTCCTTGGCCCAACTTCCTTCCACATTCCTCCTTCTCCTATTTGCCTCCTCTAGCCTTATTTGAGGTGAGATCATAGTCCTCATGGAACAAATTGTTAAATTGATATTTAGACGTTGGATTTGGACAGAAACCTACAGTGAAAAAATTTACCACATAATAATAGTGAAGGGACATACAAGACATTTATTTTCTGTGAGGCTGCTTTGTTATTCTATTTTTGCCTTTTCAGTAATCTGTGATGATAAATAGTGCAATTTACTAAAATCACCACTCCCGGGAAATATCATCGACTCAACTGCACCACATCCCTCCCTCATCAGTTTTATTTTTTCATTCCAGAAGATTCATGATGGGGTTCAGAGCACTTGGAAACACGTCATTTAGCTTTAAGGTTATAGACAGAAAATGACCAAGAGTTCCTAGCTTTCCAAATTAAAAAGTGTCATGCCCATACTACATGAAACATTGCTTAGAATCCTGTATTTTATTAATTTGGTAAAAAATAAGAAAATTCAGTGTGAAACTTTCTGTGCCCACTATTGTGATGGAATAGTGTCAGTGGCACCCCATCACCACATGAATAAAAACAGCCAGGAACATGGATTGAGGGTACATGCCTGCAAGAGGTGAGGTTCCCACATCTCCAGGGAGAGCCCGAGCAACCGCTGTTGTGGCCTTTTATTGAAGCATTATACAACAGGTGTGGGGGCCCACGTACTAGGATCATGTGCTTAATGGTTGCTACGTGCTTTTCCCATGGGCTTGACTCCCACCCCCCTGCACCATGAATGTTCAAAGTATAACACCTCCTTGCTAATGAGCTACCCCTCTTATCTCATTAATGCCTGCAGCTGCTTGAGGGCTTGTCTCTGGGCAGCCAAATATCTCCATGCCAGCTAGAGATTGTCTCCTTCCCAGCGCCTTCTTCAAAAACTGGTGACCAAGCGTGGTACATGGTCTCCTACAATGAAGTTTTCATCAGTTCAAATGCGTAGAACCACATAGTGAAGGAAGGTGGCACTGACGCATGTAAAGATGCTCTGGTATGGGGTTCCTGCCTTCTGGAATGAAATCCCCTTACTATTGTGGCCACCCTTTCTCTGTGTTATGGCAAGGGTAATTCTTTCTTGATCTTCAAGAGTGCTATGGTCTGAATGTGTCCTCCAAAACTTATGTTGAAATTTAATTGCTGTTGTAACATTATTAGGAAGTGGGCCTTTGAGAGGTGATTAGGTTCTGGGAAGCTCTGCCCCCATAAGTGAATTAAAGCTGTTGTGGTGGGGAGTGGCTTTGTTAAACAACAGAGCACTCTTGCACATGTTGTCTCTCCACATGATGCCCCCTGCCCAGCTATGATGCAGTGAGAAGTGCCTCCCAAGATGTTGGCCTCTTGACATTGGACTTGCCAGTCTCCAGAAGTGTGAGAATTAATTTCTTTTCTTCATAATTTCCCCAGTCTGTGGTAATCTGTTACTGAAGCAGAAAATGGGCTAAGACAGAAAGCTACGTCAGAGACCTCAGTGATGCTTTTCTTCTTGATGACTCCCCCTTAATCTGTGCTGGGTACCCACTCAGTGTAGTTTTATGTTTATCGTCATTTTCCATTTTTCTCTTATCTCATTGCTTTTCTTGCCTGCCTTCTGAGTCACTTGAGGATAGGGACAATGTCCTTTAATCACTATGTCTCCAAGTTCCTCAGATCTAATTTGTGCTTAAAAATTTCGTTGGGTACAGGAATGATGAGGTGTGTACTATGGTGGAAGGCGTAAACAAAAGAGGCTACCCTAAACAGCTATTTCTGAATTAAAATCCACAGTATTATTTGACTAACAGGTATGTTTTTCACATGTATTTATTTTTTCCCTTCAAATATTTGAAAATTAAGAGGTTATGTAGATTATATTGTCTTTTTAGGAAAGCAGGGGTTAAGATAATATAAGTGAAAGGAATATTAAGTTGGAACTTAATAAAAACAAAGCATAAGGATTATCAATATATCTCCATGAAGGATTACTCTGATGCTTTAGACCCTTGAGGCATCTTTCCAGTGCTTTATAAACTACTAATTGACCCCCACTGTCCACAGTGCAGAAAATCTGAGATCGGGGGTAAATAATGGGTTCAATTCCACTGAGATGGCTCCTAATGTAGTCTGGAGTATCTGATCTTGGTGCCTTCTCTGTGTTAGTAATTGTGGGTATTATGTGCAGCTGCTTTATGGTAAAAACAAGACTGTGGCACCATTGACTTAATTAGACAAGAATATAATTAGAAATGAAAGCTCTTCAGTTTCCTAATTGCTAATGGTAGAAAATGAAGTACAATGAATACACTCTAAGCATTAAGGAGGTTTACTTTTGATTAATTAGCAGTTTTTAATGGTCTTCCATAATGTGACAGCTAGTCTATAGATCTACCTAATTAAAGATTATGAAAGGAAAGGAACTCCTTTCCACTTTGATGACCGAATCCGAACTGTTCAAATGGCTGTTCAGAATCATATTGATAATGTTATATGTATTGTTCAGTATTTGTATATATATCCATGTGATGTATGGTTATTGCAAATTTTTATTTTATTTTTATTCCTTTGTTTGTTTGGTAGAGATGAATAGGCTAGAATACTGACAAAGGACAATTATTTTAAACTATGTAAGTACCCCATCAAATGCCATGCAAAGGGTAGATCTTAATTATTTATTGCTATTGACCTGCAATCCTTATCACATTCATTCATTTTGTGCTTATTCTCACATGAGTACCATAAAAAAGACTTAGCTGTATTAAAATTTCCAATAGCTAGGAGACCATACATTATGAGTATATGCTATTTCTTAAGCATTTCTATGCCGCCTTAAGAGTTCAAATAATTGTATGTGCTCTTTTAGCCTTGATACAATGGTATAGATAAGTAATTAAAAAAATACATGGGAAATCTTAAGTCTGTGAATCCTGTGTGGCAGTAAGGGCCTTTTTTGTTTTTTTTTTTGCAAAGGGATCAGGATAGGATGCTAGAAGGAAAGAATACTAGTTGGGAGGACTCCAGACCAGACAAGGGATCTTTCTGCATGAAAATAGCTCTGGGTCTGCATTTTGGTATGTGGTATTGATCTTGCCAGGAACACTGGAGGTTCTGTGTTTATTTCTACTTCAGGAATGTGGGACTCACAACGCAGGGAATAATCAAAATATAGAAGAGGTGTCCGGAATTGATGGACAGGCATGAATGCCTGTCTCCACCCACCACAAACCTAGAAGACCTACCTTCCTTTGTTCTTTCCCTCTCTCTTTCTTTCTCTTTCCTTCATCCCTCCATCTTTCCTCTGTATCTTTACTTCTTTCTTATTTCTCTCTTTTGTTCATATTCTTTTTCTATCTTGCGCATAGTCATGTCTGTGCCATTTTAAAGCTATATTAAAATATTGCAATACAGAAAATAAGATGTCATCATAGAGCAGTATAGTAAGTCTAAGCATTGGAAAGATTGGGACTCCTGGGGATTGATTTTGATTTTATAAGGGAAACAATTGAATGAAGTCTTCTTATTCTTCCAGAGGTTGAACACTTTTTTTTTTTTAAAATAAGGTAAGTATCATCTTAGTGAAAGCAAATGAATTATTCATAGTGGTTGTTCCCATTCTTCTGAAAACTTCATGGATAATTTGAGTTTTATGTAACTGAAAATATCCCATTTGTTACTTTAAAGACTCAAGAAAGTGTTTGCCTAGCAGTTATGACATAGAAGAGAGTGTTAGTTCAACTACTGACTTATACCCATTAGAACGTACTTCCGTAAATAATGTTCCCCATATATATTTTTAATGTATAAATGGAATTCCAGGTTGCTTTAAATCAGCGGGAAAAAGTTTTTGGATAAAGAATTTTTTAAAAAATAGCGTTAACATCTAATAAGTCAGTTGAAAGAAAGTATGTTCCCTATTCTTAAACAAGGTGGTGTCAGTTTACATAAAGTTGGAAATTAATACAGTTTTCAATATATTTTAGACAGATAAACCATAAAATTCATATTTTTAAACCATAAAAATATGAGAACTTTTTTCTTAAAAACAAAAAAATAGGGCAGTGCCTGTGGCTCAAAGGACTAGGACGCTGGCCCCATATACTGGAGGTGGTGGTTCAAATCTGGCCCTGGCCAAAAATTGCAAAAATAATCATGCTCCATCTCTGTGTAGATCATCTGAAATATTAATTTGCATCGTGTTGTGGCCAACCTGTACAATTTCACAGAAACTGTGTGTATTAGGAGTACAATATTATACACTGATCAGGATAGTACTAGAATACAACACTTTAAATATATGAAGTTAGACATTTCTTAGTATTGTACATAGCACATTTGTTACTGTTTAAATTATAAAAAATGAAGAAGGAAGCAACAGTTTTATAAGAGAAAATTTGATAAATATTTTTTATTTATAAAAATTCACTTTCCTTCCTCCATCTAACAATAATCTCCCTGTCCAGCATTATGAACAGTGGGAACAAGGATCTCCTGAATGTTTATTTAAAACTATAAATGGAAACTATGTACTCTAAATTATTACTAATGACTTAATTTTCCAGCTGGAGGGACATTATTCATAGAAATAGCAAATGTGTTTTGAAAATCATACTCTATTTCTAAGCCTACTAGGCAACTAAGCAGAATACAGTTTTGGTGTGGGAGTAGCAGTCATGGGACCCAGGACACTGACCTTGTGTAGGAATATCTGCTTTTTAATGTTCTAGAATCTCTTTCTCTTGAGACCACACCCTTTAGACCATCATCTAGGGAGCAGGGATGTGTGTCTTTGTCCCTATCCTGACTCTTTTCTCCCTCCTGTAATTACTAGAGAGGTTATGCTCTGATTTCCTTATTTTTATTCTTTGCTGGGTCTTGTGCTTCAGCATAGCAGGCAGCCCAGTGTTGGGTAGCTGGGGAAAGGTTTCTGTTTCTTTCCATACTTCTGGACTTAGATTTCTGACAGCTGGCCTGTACCCCATGCCAAGACTCCAAGTACATATAAATTAGTATAGTGGTGTGATCATACCTCACTATAACTCCCAATGCCTGGGCTCAAGTGATCTTCCTGTCTTGGCCTCCCAGTAGCTGGGTCTGTAGGCATGCATCACTACACCCAGCTTATTTTTAGATATTATTAGATACCTCAACCCCCAACCCCTTGTAAAGATGAGTTCTCACTATGTTGCCCAGGCTGGTCTCAAACCCCTGGTCTTAAGCAATCCTCCCACTTCAATCCCCCCGCCCCCAAGTGTCCTTTCACTTTTTAATCTTGCTTCTTGGTGATAGAGAAAACATGCTGCTCTGACTGTACCTCCAGACTGTTAGTTGGCAGAGCAAGTCTTCTCTTTATTTTTCTTGTTTTTATTCTTGCTTTTTAAAAAGGAGACTTTATATGGTTATGAATTGGGACAGTGTTTCTGAGTACTACTGCCCTTCTCCTAGATCACTTTGGTTAATAATCCACATTCTCTGTTCTTATGGGGCCAATAGTTAAAAAAAAATGGTTGAGTCAGATGCTCCTCCCTTTGATCTTTAGCCCATTAAAGTCGACAACAGCCAGAATCATGCTTCTCGACTTCAAAGCAATGATAAAGCTGGATTCTTTGGATTTACAGTCCTCTTGTACTATAGGTGATTATGTTAATGTTTTTCTACTTTTTGAGAATGTGTAGAAGATGTACTTATTCAGCTTTATTCCTGAGGAAGACTGGCCTGACTAGTGGAGCTCCGGGCAAGCCTCACACATGTGTAATAGATCTGGGGAATGGCTTGCATGTACATCATTTAGCTTAGCTCCTAATACCTGAATTTTATGTAGCAAATACATTTCAGATTGTTTTAGAACTACAAATGTAGGAAAGGTCAGAGTGAATTTATCCAAGACTGGTCCCCTACAAGCTGGTCTTTCAGTAAAAGGATTTCCCCTTGCAAAGTACTGTGGAAACCAGATCTGGCTTTATGTGTCTGGCACTGGTCAGCGATTAGGTCTAGACTGCAACTCCCCCATCATGCCTAGGCAGGAGCTAGTGTTTTCCCATCCAGGAATCCTGGTATGATGAATCCTGTTGTAGGTTGCACAACTCTTGCAGCTACAATTTTAAAACTCGGACATCATATAACAACCAATTGATCATATAACAACCAATTAGCCAGCCCTATATACGCTGAACTGACAAGTTAGGCCTAGAGACAAGACTCTGCCAAGTCATATAGCTCCTAAGAGTCCTTCAGCAGTACACAGCTGGAGGTCAGGTCTGGCTTTCCTAGAGTTAGATGTCTGGTCCTATGAGACAGCTGTGCACTGTCCTGGGATGTGATGAGACCAGGGAACAGGTTGACCTACTACTGCTACTGCATCCATAAATGTTCCCCAGTGAACACTGCCCTGCATGTCAGATCATGCCCTGTTTGGGTGATTCTCTTGTTTGCCTAATGATATTAGACTGCTTTACATCGTTACTATATACCATGCTGACATAAATTCAAATGCAGAATAGTTCCTTGAAAAGGAGGCAAATGATTTAATTCTTGCCCACTGTGTGATACAGACTGTACTGAGTTTGTTTTGTGGCAATAACAGATCTTGCTTTCAGTCTGGTGGGGGAAGAAAGATCTATACAGTGAGAAAAAATACAAAAGGTGTGACGAGAGTTGTACTGGGAAAATAAATCACTTTTATTAGTTGTTTCTGGAACGATTTCTTGATAGCTGTAAGGATAAAGACAATTTTAGGAGTTAAAGATCAACTAAATGGCATTTTACCTGGGAATGGACTTAAAGACCAATGAAATGGCTTTCTACCTGGGTGTGGAAAAGCAAAGGGAAAGAAAGAAGAAATAAGTTTTGTTAGAGAAGAACGCTCATGGGACGCATAAAGGAAATCGACTTATAAAACAAGTTGCATCAAGATCAGAATGGCCCTGGTGGATAGCCCGAATAATTTGAATTTTATTAGAATTCACCTCCAGGAGGCTTAACCTGGCAGTGGTATAAATTTTGGCATAGAAAGACATGTTATAAGGTTCACATAATTTGTATAAAAGGTACTAATTTGTTAATCCCCTTCGTCTGAATAGAGAAAGTACAAGTAGGGATTTAAAGTCCAAACTACATGGAGAAATATGAGAGGCACCATTTGACATAATGAGTAAAATATCATATTACTGTGTTTGAACATGACAACATAGTAGTAGCTGTTATCAGAGTTGATGCTACAAGAAAACTAAATCTGATATACAATAATGGTGCTCCTTAGTGAGTTGTGTTGACTTAGTGCTTGTACAACTTGAATTTGTAGTTTTGAATATTTATAAAGTAAATGGCCCAGCACACTTTCTTGGAACCCTCCCATCCTCAACCCTGGGCTCTGATGTATAGGCATTCATTATAAAATAGTATTTGTTTTGCTATTTTTCTTACTATGACTAGCTTAATTGCTTCCAAAGAGAATTTGACATACTTACGACTAAAGACAAAAGCATTATTAAAGTCAGGGAAAGGGGTCAATCAGAGAATTACTGTGCTTCAGAACAAAGGTTTTCTCTGTGCTTTCAAGTAGCCAAGACAAATTCTGTTTTGATGAATTATAAACTCTCATTGACAGATTGTTTGAAAATTGTTTTCTGACACTGAGTGCTGTGAGAAATGTACTGTTCATTATAAAAGAGACATCTGAAAAAAAAAGTGGAAAGTCCTGTCAATCTAAGTTTCACAGAATTTAAAATGGCTTTTCAAGGATTCTCTTCACATAATAACCCTTAACAAAAATCAGGAAAGAAAGGCAAATCGCAATTCTGTGAAGCCACTTCTGTGGCAGATTAGAGCGATTAGTTCATTCGCCTATGTTCTGATGGTATGATGGGTAAATGAATGAAACTTAAGGTTATTAGTGGTGCTTCTTGAAATGTGATTCTCACCAGCATGGCTTCTGTTACCTATCAAAAACCAAGGCTTTGCTCATACTGAATTGGCATCTTTGGAATCTCACATACACGTGTTTTCAACATGTGTGTGTGCCTATTTTGCTCTTTAAGATTTAAGAGCCACTGATCCTAAGAAACAATTGAATACCTTATCTCTTAATCTCACCTGTGTATGTATTTTTTAACTGAGATTTCGACAGAATCTGTGAACCATTAAGTCTATCAAAGCCAGACCAGTTTCTAAAATTCAGGTGCTGTCCATTGTTGACCAAGAGAAGATCTTTCTGTGTGGATGTCAGGAGTGTAGGTGGCAAAGCTGGCTATGTGTTATAAATGGCCTATTTTGTTATGCTTGCCAGTGATTTTTGAAGGTATCCTACTATGAATTAACATTTTAGAATTTTCAGCTAGGAATGCCACAGAAATAAAAAAAAGATTTGTTTTACCTTTCATTATAATTAAAATTTGGAAGTATATGAGGTGTCAAAGTGAAGGAGGAAGAAAACAAATTATTTGAAAGTAAAAAAAGGTTTATATCTCACATGGTTCTTTTAACAAATAGTAGTAATAATGTTAACGTTGGCAACTATATATATATGTATATATATATTACTACACATTTTTAACATATAATTCAATCCCTTCCAAAAACTTTAGATAAATTTGTTTGAAATTTGCATACAGAAGGTTTTTTTTCTTTCTTTCTAATTTTAGTCTATTAGAAAATACTGCCCTACTTTTCTACCCTGGGTAGCTCTAGCCAACCTGGCAGCATCTTTGCATGAAACCCAAAGAAAAAGCAGCCTGGGCCAGATTCCCTGCTGTCTGTATTGAAAAGTTATCAGGTTTCCAGAGAGTCTAGGGCATTGAATTCCCCCCTCTGGAGACCACGTTGTGGGTGAGGTCAGCTTTAGCTTATTCCTGGCTGAGAGAGAATAAGAGGCTTTTATTGCACGTCCTGAATTTTATAAACATGAACTGTTTAGAAGCAGTAGAGACTTGTATTTTCTGTTACAATTAAGGGCAACATTTAGCTTTGCCTGATTTTTTGCCACTTTGGTTCAACTTGGTTTCTTCATGTATTCAGATACTGCTTATAATCACTATTTATTGTTTAGATAAAGACTTCTTAAAATTTCTCCTAAAATTTAGCTTTGATCTGATCAGTGATCAAAATCACTGTCTAGTGATTTTGAATATAAAGATACCTTTCTGTATCTTTGCAAGAGAATATGATCAACTGGTCACACACTACGACTTAAATGAGTGTGATGCTTAGGCAATTTGTGTATAATTTCTAAATTGTTCAGAGACTTGCACACAAGAACATTATATTTTGTTTCTGAAGTTATAACACAAAGATAATATTCTAGTGGTCTAAAATAGTCACTCTTGCTCCACTGAATAATGAACTCTTTTGGTATGAGTAGTATTAGGCTCCATAAATGTTATGAAATAATATTTTTCCTTCATAGATGATTTCATCCGTCAGGTGTGTCATCTTTCTTATAAGTGTTGGTAGCAACAGCATGTAAGATGTTTTTACATTCATCTTGAGATTATGCAGTTTCCTTTTTTTTTCTGAGAATTACAAGATCTCTCATTTACTTTCCTGGGTAGTAATTCTAAAGCCTTCCTTGGTGCTCACATCTTTTCATGCTGAACACAGAGAGGTTTAAAAAGCATGTGATCTGACTTAAGGTTGCACTATTTCTCTTTAAAGTTTTAATTTATGTGGTAATCATTTATCATTGACAAGTTTTTATTATTAAGTGTAAAGAAGATAAACCTTAGATTCAATACACAAGAAAAACACAAATGGAAGAAGCACTAAACAATGTTACAAGCCCAATTTAGCATAGACTAGATTGAGTTCAATGCCATGTAGACTTCAGCAAACATCAGGCACTTGGACCAGTGGGAAAATGCTTTTGCTTGTGGCATTTTCCTTAGGTTATCTCATTTGACTCTGTTGACATTAAAAACAAAAAAGAAGGTCAACAAAATTGACCTAGACGAATGAAAGCTAGAGTGATTATGGATCCTGGTAGACAACTGGCAAGAGTGCAGGACCTGAAAGCTGGACCTGGGCTGCAGCTTAATAAATGCATAACCTTGAAAAAGTTATTTAACTATGGTTTAAAATTACGGTTCTTTTATTTAATACACTGAAGCACAAGGTTGTGAGGAGTAAATGAAATGTTCTATGTATATTTCTAAATGAAGAAAAGACTTGGATTGGATTCAAATGGAGGAAGAGGGTGGAATTAATGGCTTACATAACCAAGTGTAGGAAGGAGAGCATTGAGTTGGTTTTAGAGAATGCCAGAAATAAGGGCCACTTGGATACACAAACCCTGCTAAACTCCCTCTTTCCATTTCTTTTCCCTGCTTTTTTCTCTGCATATGTATCTCCTTGAGATAAAAATTGTGGTTATTGGCATACCTAGGCTCACATATTTATAGCTATGTGATTAGAGAGGAAAAAAAAATCCCTTTTCTTTTATCTGGACTGAAAAATAATAATGAAAATATAAGAGTGTTCCAATTGCTTGGGTATTTTGACAAATTCTGAACGTGTGTGTGTGTGTGTGTGTGTGTGTGTGATGAAGGGCAGGGATTATCATGCCCAATGAGTATGCTTTCTGTAGGGTCCTGGAGTTTAAAGACTGGCCCATGCACTATAAACACACAATTGGGCAAGCACTTTTCACAAGAAAGGCTGGGAGGCAGGGAGGCACCAGTTTAAAATGTGCAGAAATTAATCAATAACCACCAGTATAGCAGGTGAAGGGCACTGGGGTGGGGTGGGGAGGAAGCACTCCATAAATGAAGGGCTCCTTCTGTTGTTTTGTGGCTGTTATTAACATTAGGAGTATTGTCCTCTGTGTCTTTTCTGAAACACACCTAGGGTCCCTTCTACCATAGCCCTATAATGCAAGGAAAAATGGCTGCCAACACCGGGTAGGCAAAACTGGCAAGTAGGTGAAGTTTGTCTTCTCCAGGTTCTCTGTGTTCTCTGTCTACGAAGGGCCATGCAATGGGGCTTGCCTTCCTTTAAATATGTGTAGCCAAAGCTCCAAATGACTTCTCCCAGCATCATAGCTGATAAAACCGTCCACATTTAAATATGATTGATCATGGATAAGATTACGTTCTATTTAAGAGAGAAGTTTGTAAATCTCAATGGATCTTGGGCTGAGGTCAGCGGAGGGAGTAAGCATTCTCCTGGTCTTTTGCCCAAGGGGTGCACTCCTCCTCCCCACAAAACTGCCAATTCCTCTACCCACATTTTACCTTCATTCCCTTAGTCCTCCTTCTCCCACACCCTCAAAGGGTCAGTAACTACTACATAGGAAATACATATTTTCTGGTGCTGTGAAAAACACGTGAAAGACAAACAAGTCCTACAGAAATAAACAAAGTATATTAAGTCCTAATACACAAGTAGCCCCAAATGCCTATATTTTAGGTGATAATAGAGGTAAAGTCCCCTGTTTTATACTGGAGAAATGGGACCAAAACCAGACCATTCCTCTCTCCATAGATGGTTGCATCTTCTGGGTGGCAATATTGTGCTTCAGAAGCTACAAAGACTTCACAGCTATGGAACTGTCTTCAAAGAGTTTAATAATTAAAAATACTAAAGAGGAAATACATTTTCCTTTCAAAACAGAAGGAAAGAGCACTGAGAGAGAAGGAAGAAAGGGATATAGCCAGGGAAGACTCTATGTAACAATTATGTCAGTTACAAACCAGGAACTTCATTGCAATAAATAGAAATTTAAAACAGGCTAGTTGCTTTTTGTTGTTGTTGTTTGTTTTTTGCATATTGATAATCCAACAAGGAAACACTCAGCTTTTAAAAATTCTTTATTAAATCATAACTGTGTACATTAAGGCATTTATGGGGTACAATGTGCTGATTTGATATACAACGTGGAATGCTTACATCTAGATAAGATTCCTGCTTATGTTGCTAGGGAGTATCTTCTTTATCTAACTTATTTTTCAGCATTTCTTCATGGCTTTTTAAAATTTCCCTAAGCTGACTAATAATTTATTAACTTTTAGTAGGCTGAGTCATAGATCCCAGCAAGGAGATACCTACAGAACCCTGGGAAGGTTAGCTGATGTAAGATACTCACTCAAATGCACTATCTCATGAACTCCTAGAGGCTCCTGATAACGCTGTATATAAATCTTGTGGAAACAAGCAAAACCTGCTTATGGGTTAAAACCTATCTGTAACTTCTATTGCTTTGAATTAAACCTTCAATTGTCAAAAGATCTCTAACTTACAGGCTTAATGGCTTCTGGGTTTGCATAAGGATCAGTAAGAGAATTGACTATCTCTGCTACCATCTTGAGCCTATTTGGGGAGTTTTTTTTTGAAAAAATGAAATCTCACTGTGTCAGGTCTAGAGTGGAGAATCCCTTATAAGGGAAATTTTGAGGACTCAGAGAACAAAAGCAGTCAAACCTCTTTTCAGTGATTTTTTCCATGTCTGATGTCCTTGGCCAGATTCTTTGGGCTGCCAAGTTCAGTGCAGCCACATCTTCCTCATTTTCATTCTCGTTTTTGAGTTGGGTTCTTGTTTTGTTTGTCCTATGCTTTATCTAAGTAGATATTTATTTGAATATTTGGATATTTATTTTGAAATGTAGCATAGAAATATCATTTGTTGTCTCAGGGGACTTCATCTTTTGGAGACAATTTGAATGATCTCATTTGTGTTTGCTGTGGTGATGGGCCTGACAGGGAGACCGTCATCATTGAGGAGTGAAGATATCATCAGTTTCCTTCCACCTGGTGATAATCACCAGGTTTCTAATCTTTGACATTTGTACAGAAATCTACAGTTTTCAAACAACTTTTAGATGTATTTGTATTTTAGTCCCATTCTGATCTCCATTTCTGTTTGATATTTTTCTCCTTTTTCTTTCTTTGTGAGGAAAAGGCTGGGAGAGGGGGGTAGTTGTAGAACATAGATTGAATAATATAAAAATGCTTTGTAGTTTCTTTGACAGAAATTCTCCCTGACATAAGGACAGTGGATTTACTTCACGAGACTCTGCTGCAGGCCAGCATCAAAGACTTGAATAAGTCACTCCAAAAAAATAATATGACTCAGCTGCTCACTAGTTATCAAAGGGATATACTAGAAGCTGATGTGATGAATATAGTTTATAATGCCTTTCAAGAAGTCTTCAATAAAATATGTTTATCATCCATGTGCAAAATTTCCTGAATAGAAACATGTTTATGGATAATGTATTCTAGTTTGTGTGCTCCAAGACAGCTTAATAAGCCTTAAATTTACATAGTTTAGATAGAGGGGCTGAAGAATTTAACATATGGCTTTGTTTTTGTCTCATACTGTTTCTTAAAAAAGAGTCATTATAATGGTAATGACTTTTAACTTTTGCATATTTTTGTAACAATTTTTTTTTGCAGTTTTTGGCTGGGGCCAGGTTTGAACTTGTCACCTCTGGTATATGGGGCTGGTGACCTACTCCTTTGAGCCGCAGGCACTGCCCTTTGTATAAAAATTTTAACTTGGTGAGATCAATATGAAATAATCAGCAAAATACATATTAAAATCATTTTTATTTTTTAAAATTTCTTTAAAGACAAAGTCTTACTGTGTTTCTCTGGCTGGTCTTGTACCTGTGCTGAAGTAATCCTCTGGTCTAAGCCTCCTGAGTAGGTGGGAATACAGAATACAGATGTATGCTACCATGCCTGGATAAAAGCATTATTTCTTTTCTTTTCTTTCTTTCTTTCTTTTTTTTTTTTTTTTTTGTAGTTTTTGGCTGGGGCTGAGTTTGCACCCAACACCTCCAGTATATGGGGCTGGTGCCCTACTCTTTTGAGCTACAGGTGCCACCTCAAAGCATTATTTCTTATTATCCAAAATTGGTAAAAAAAAAAAATTAACATGGCAATAACTTTTCTGGAGTGTGTAGAGCAAAGGCACCTCTCATACACTTTAGGTATAAAGATAAATTGGTCACTATTGACTGAAATTTGACTATATTTACATATTTAGCAAAGTTGAAGACACGTACCTTTCATGTCCCAGTTTATTCCTCTTGTGGGCTCCAGGAAAATATTTACACAACAAAGAAGGTAATATATACAGGTTTTTATGGCACCATTTATTTCAATGGTAAGTATTGGAACCAGTGAGATTTATGTATGTACACACACACACACACACAGATGGACACACAATGGAATACTATTCAGCAGTGAAAACAGAAGAACCACAGCTACGTGGATTAATATAGATGAAACTTGCAAGCACAATTTTGAAGAAAAAAGAAGAAAGCTGTAAAAGAATTCAGATGGTCTGATGCAGCTAATATTAAAATATACAAAAAAAATGTGTACTTTAGTGATACATAATTGTTCTATAAATGTAAATAAATGCATAAAAATGATAAATCATAATTTCATAAAAGCAATTACCTCTAGAATGGTGGACTTAGAAGGGTAAGTGATAGGATAGGAAAATAATATCCACAAACTCAAATAGTTGTGTAGTGTTTCATTGATGAAGCAAAGGAGAGGTTACACAGGGATTTGCTATTTTACAATAAATGTGTTCATATAGCCTATTATTTAATTGTTTTAAAAATTTAAATGAAAGCGTTGTGTAGAAATTTTCAGTCAATATGTACATATTCTTTCCTATTCATTGGCATTAACATAGGGAGGAGCACATTGGATAAATCATATAACTAGAATCAAGTATGTAAATATCATAGTGAGTGTCATTTGTTGCAGCTAAAGCATTAAGTGCATTTTTAAATGATTATTTTAACTTCAGCTACTTTCTAAGTGAAAAGTTTAATCATGAAACAAAACATTTAAAAATTTTACATGTTTTTGAGTTCAGTGAATTTTTGTAGGAAAAGTGAAAAGATTTGGAATATTCTTACCATTTACATTTTTTGAAATAAAAATAATCACATTTATACATTAAAACTTAATGGATATTACATTATAAGAGCTCTTGCTCTTGGGCTTCAGACCCTGATATGCATATATGCCATGTTGCCTAACGAGCAATAACAAAACTAAGCCTTAAAGCTCAGTATTTGGAGGCCCATACACTGCACAGACGTACAGAACCTGGCAAAGGAATAAAAGACTAATCTATAGCTCTTTCCTTTCCAAAGTTCTGCTGGGTGGGTTTGGGACTCTGGGAAAAGTGACCTGTGCTGCTCAAGCCATTCTTGTGTGCCCTGCATCCCTCCCATCTATAAGAATAAAACTGTTTATCTCAAGCCCATTGGGGGCCTATTTAGGGCCCTATATATGGTCCTCTCTAAATAGCTTGGGACTCCTGCTCATTAGAAAAATCAATAGTATATTGGCGGCCCCAGCCACATATACCCAGGCTAGTGGGTTTAAACCTGGCCTGGGCCAGCCAAACCACAATGACAACTGCAACCAAAAAATAGCCAGGCATTGTGGCTGGAGCCTATAGTCCCAGCTACTTGGGAGGCTGAGGCAAGAGAATCACTTAAGCCCAAGAGTTTGAGGTTGCTGTGAGCTGTGATGCTACAGTACTCTACTGAGGGTGACATAGTGAGACTCTGTCTCAAAAAACAAACAAAAAAAATCAATAGTATGAAAAGATTATATTCTGGCTCAGACAATATCTCCTTCTCTTTATTAAAGTAAAAAGGAAGATCTTTTCTCTGGAAGCTCAATAGAATTCATTAGAAGGGTCATCCCATACTATGCTTATTTTTAATAATTACAGCACAACACTGGACAATTTCACTTGAATGTCCTCCAAAAAATTTCAAAAATAACATGTTCCCAATTGAACTAAACATCTTCCTCTCCAATCAGTTCATCCCTTTTGTTTCTCTTCCATAATGGCCCAGTTGCCCAGCATGTTATATTTAACTAGGATTACTATTAGCCTTAAATGTGCTCTTTTTTTTCTCTCTATCCATATGCTTCAGTTATAAGTTCTATTGACTCTTCACTCTAGATATCTTTTACATCTGTCCGAACCATTTCACAACCCTAGCTCAGAGTGCCAACTTTCTTCATCTTAACCAATATAAGCACCTCACTGCTCACTTCTCTGCCTGTGGTTTTGCTGCTCTGATCAAACTCTTTATTATAGATCTTTCTGAAATAAAGATTTGAAAATGTAACCCCAGAGAAATAAGTTCTAGTGTTCTATACTACTATAGGGTGAATAAGGGGCAACAATAATTCAGTACATACAGTAGGATCTCTGTAAGTTGACTATCAAAGGGACTGTAACTGGCTGGTCAACATTCAGAGGCAGTTAACGTAAAGAACTAGGCCACTGTACTGATACATGTGTGTGGAGTATGTCCAGTCTATGCAAGTTAGGTCAACTTAAGGAGGTGGTCAATGTAGGGAGGTGGTCAGTTATGGAAGTTCTACTGTATTTTTAAAAAGCTAGAAGAGAGGATTTTGAATGCTCCCAACACAAAACAATGATCAAAAGTGTCTGAGGTGACGGCTATCCCATATGCCCTGATTTGATCGTTACACAGCACATATGATGATACCTATTATATACATGTATCAAAATATCACTCTGTATCCCATGAATATCTATAATTATTACATGTTAACTAAAAATAAAAGGAAAAATAATTAACCCCCCTAAAACTCTAATGATGACACCTAAACTCTTTAGTGGAGTTTAGATGGTTGTCAACATTTCCTTTTCCTTTTGAAAGCCCATTTTTATTCCCCAATTATCTGGCTAAGTTTGCATCACCCTTAAGGCTTTGGGAATTTGCCATTTTGTTTCCTGTGGATATTTGTTCACCCCTTAAACTCAGCTTGGAACTTTGCTGAATGCTCTAGCCATGTTGCCTGCCCTCCCAAATTTTCAAGTGTATCTCCAGTACCTGGCACTGGGATAAATGCTATAAACATTGTTAAATGACTATAGAAATAATTTGGCACAGTTAGTTTTCTGTTGACTGTGTCCTCCAAAAAACATTCTGATCTAGTTGCAATTCATTTCTTTTCAGGTCTCTAAAATCATGTTCCCTTTTGTCTCTTGTCCTTCACACATATTTTTCCTCTGCTAAGTATCTGTGAACTCTAAGCATGTTCTCCTACGACATGGTTTTCGTATTCCTGTGCTTAAATTGTATGGCAAGTTCTAACGCACAAGTCTCTACCCTTCGTGAACATTTTCTCCATGTGCATGTGGACTATATCTTTCCTTATTAAATTTCCAGCATCTGGCAGAGTACCAGCCTGTGTTATGTACTTAATATATTTTTGTGATTGTAATAAATGAAAAAGGAAGGAAGCAAATTAATATACAGATATATGGAAAATATGGAGAGAATGTCTATAAGATAAAAAAGTATAACAAAAAGATATCTAGAATATGATGAAAATAATGAAAGATCTACAGACTAGGAAAAGTCCAAAAAAGTCCTAAAGCATATTTGTAATTTCTTTGTGATGCTTGTTAAGAGAACATTCTGGAGTTATCTGGGAAACAAAGATGAGAAATCAAATTCTACGTTTGTTGATTTCAATTTTCTTTTCTTTTCCTGCTAGGTGCACGAGTTTGAGAAGCCTATATCTGCCCTTTACTTGTGTGAACAAGCAGAGTTAGACAACAGGCAACCCTTTTGTCAAACAGAAAGGTACAAACATAGTAAATTGCACAAGCAGCACTGATGTTCCTTCAGGCTGATCCACTTAATGAAGCACACGTGTGAATTCAGCCAAGCGCTCAACATGTCTGTGCAGTTCATCCCATGTGAACCTCACTTAAAATATCTTTGTACAAGTCTGGGAGTTATTTGCCCGTAGGCTTTTCTGAGAACAATCTGAAAATAAGAATCTTCTATTCATAGATGATCCCCCCAAATCTTGACATTTCAAGAGCTGCCGTCTTTTATCCCTGGAGGGATAATCCAGAAGCCAGAGTGACCTTATCTGCTCAAGAACATGAATAATGTCAGTAAGACAGAAAGATCCAGATAAAGGTTTTCCAGCTTGTTGTTATAGTATGTCTTTGTCCTGAGGTACTTAAATATTTTTAAAAATGTAGTTATACATATGTCACCTTGGATATGAGTTCTTATTCAAGTTGATTCAAGATAAATTTAAATACGCTTTCTGGTCTCTTGGTCTCTGTGGCCAATATAGTACCAATTTATTGGGCAGGCCACAACTCTGTCTTTCTCTGACTCCCCTGTCATGTACTGGATTAAGTTAGTTAAGCATAGTGTAAATGCAAAGTATTCCTCTTTTTCATAGTCACACATATTGAGAACCCATTGTTACAAACATTAAGTGGTTTTTGCCAAAAATATCTGTTTTTTACCACTTGAAATATTTTGAAATGATTTACTTCTCCAATAGAGGAATGCAGAAGTTTAAGTGAACTTAGAAAGAAATGTGGCATTTTAAATGGGTACGTTCCTTCTTTCACGATTTAGGTGATCTTTAGATAGAACGTTGGTCACGATAGAGAAAAAAAGATACTGAATTTTATTTTTAATTAGAAAAAAATAAGTTCTAATTCTCCCCACACCTTGACCTTGGGGAAATCATTTCATGCAGAATCTGTCCTATTCTTATAACCTTTAAAATGGAGGCAATGACACCTGTTCTCCCTATCTTGAAGGATGAATGGAAGGATCAATAAATCAGTGTAGGTGAGAGGAAAGCTTGGCAAGCAGCTAAGCCCTATATAAATTTGAAGGCAGACGTGATGTTAGCTATGTAAACAATATTGTGTTTGGATTTCTTTATCTGGATTTTTTACTCTGCCAAGCTGATCCAGCCCAAGCCATAATTAACCTAGACCTTGAAAATAAGCCACTCAACATATAAATGTGGAGATGTATTCCAGGCCTTTAGTGGTCAGAAATAGCTGCCATCTGGGTAATTCCAAAACATTCACACCCCCTTCTTGGACTTGCCAGAAATAGGTTACCTTGGATTTCTGTTCACCCACCATCTTTGTGGGAGACAGAATGAAACACATATGGGACTAATTTATTTTAGGATGCTATGGGTGTCTACATCGAGATATCAAGCATCCTTCTAAAAATAGCTTGCATCTTTATGGGGTTTTACATAATATGTGTGTGTGTATGTGTGGTGGATGTTATGCCCATTTTACTAGTAAGGAAACCTGGACACAGACTGCTCTAAGATCACAAATCAGCTGTTTATTTTTGTTGTAGATAATGTCGTGGAAAATGGAGGGAGGATTAAAATTCAAATTCCTAAATTAACATAGTTTCCTATCCCACACTGTATTATAGCTTTATGACTTTGCTATATTTTCACACATTCTTCCTGCAGCTGTGTCCTCTACCTGTCTTATCAAATTCCTTTCCTTCTCTAACACCTACTTGCCAGCAGCACAAACATTACCTTCTCACAGAAGCATTCTCCTGTGTGGCTAAGTGTACCTGTACTCAGTCCTCTAACAAAGCACTGATCACATACCACTGCCTCTTCGTTTTCTTCTGCTTCACCCACTGGTCTGTGAGAGTCTAAATGGTTCAGAGAACAAAATGGATAGTGCATAAATAAATGAAGTTTCCATTTGTGAGAAATAACATAGATCTGATTCTAAAGACCTGATAAATTGCAGAAACACCTCGTTGGCTCTTTATGGAGCTAAGATTTTACTCCTTTTCCCAACAGTTGGGGACACTTATCCCAAATTCATATATACTCACTGCTGTCTTCAAAAAGCAACTTGACATAGACAAGAGAGGGGTTCTTAAAAAGCTTTAGCTTGTCTATCGTTTGCCTTTACCTGCGTTATTTAGATTGGTTCTTAAGTTATGATTCAGCTGGATATTCATTCCCATTTGTTTTCTTGAGGCTCAACCCCCAACTTCAGTATTGCTCCCAAATCCTGACTTCTGTATTCTTATGCTAAAATCTTGGTCTTGGTATGCCAATCCTTTCCTGCCATACCTTCTCTGATAGGATTCAATATTTTAATTTTTTCCAGTATTCCAAAATTCTTCAAGACATGTCTCCAGTTTTTGTGTAATAATTTTTCTTTTTTTAACTCAAGCCTACTGGTCACAGACATTGCAACTCTAAAGCTGATTGCTTCTTTTCCTTTAGGTGTTTTAAAATCTAATCTATGCATGGATTCTCTGTCACCAACTTTCACTTTCCTGTGGTTGCTAATCTGTACTGAACTTCTGGAATCTTCCATATCACTATACATGCTAACATCTTGCCTAGTCTATCTTTGGGGAGTGAATGAAAAAATCACAATTAACTTTTAAGGCCAAAACTCAAGCTCCATCTTCTCAGGAATGTTCTACAATTCACTCACTGACTCCTTATCTTCATGAACTTATGAATTTAATTTTTTTTCACCCAGATCCTTGGACTCAGCCCTGGCAAGTTTAGCCTTCTTCTTTCTCCATAGCCCAAACACGACACATTCATATACAGCAGCCATCCACTCACGGGGCTTACAGAAAACCAGTAGCCTACATATGGTAATTAGAAAGAAACAATGTTAAAATGTAGGAAAGTTTTCTCCCATGGAGTCTCCATCTTTAGCTAAATATGACATCACTTAATTAGTCTCATTAAACATCAGTATAATTAGCAAAATTTATAATAACTAGTACTTAATAGAATTTAGGTCAATTGCATATTAATTCATCTCTTCAAATTACTCAAATAGGGTAAATATAGCATGAAGGTATTAACAGAGAATAGTTTAATAGTTTGATTCACCAGAGTTAAGGAAATCAGTTGTTGATCTGGCATTAGAATATTTCTTTTTTTTTTTTATTGAATGGTAACTATGTACATTAATGCACTTCTGGGGGAATATTTCTAAAATAATTCCTTAATAATCAAGTGTATTCTGTACCTACATCAATGAAGCAAATGAGTTAACATATAATGTTCTCAATCACAAAGATACAATTTCATAAACGTAAATACCGCTCCTGAGTAATCTTAGAGAAATGAGTGTGTTTCTTTGCGGTTAACTATAATTTCTATTTCTATTTTAAGAAGTTATTTAATTCAAAAAGCATTTTATAATTTTTTTTTTAACCTAAGGCTAAAATGTTTTCTGGATGGTTTAGAACTCTGATATAAAAATTGGAGGTTTATTCTCCACAATGGCCATAATTTAATTTTCCCTAGAGTAGAATAATGGTTTTTCCTAGGGTAATTTGTGAGATAATGAAGAAAAACACTACTGTGATTTATTTGGATAATCCAATTTAATGATATAACTTCAGAAAGACTTTTCTTATGTATTATGTACTTCAGATGGTCTTTGTGGTCATCCTGTTTCACAAGAGGATTTTTCCTTGCCAAAAGAAATGAAATAGAAGCTCACGTGATGTGATGCAAAATGATGGGTTTGCTTTCTCTCTGGATTAGTGGCCAAAGCCAGTTGGTGTTTACTGATTTTACCTCTTAATGGGTGGATGAAATCTGAAGCCACATAAGATAAGGGGAACATTGTAAGTCTTTTTACTCCTAGTGTAGTTTTTTAGTTTGTTTCTTAAGCTTCTACTGGAAGAAAAGTAGCCTTAAGAAAATTAAAACCCAGAAGTAGTGTATAGTATAGGTCTCCCTAAAGCATTTCATATGTTTCTGTATGATTCTCCTCTCATTTATCAGAGTGTTTAAGAATTATAGGAATCTTAAAATATATTAGGCTTTACCTTATTAGTTGAAATACTTTATCTTTTTGTTTCTTATAAAGATATTTACAATTTAAACCTATTTCAATCTTTCAGGGATGCTTTATGCAATTTATTCTCTTGTTGACAGAATAATCATTTGTTTCCAGATATAATAAACATTCTAAAAATTTTGTTAATTTCTCCCTCAAATTTTCTTTCTTAAACTTTATATGGGCAGTGCCTATGGCTCAGTGGGTAGGGTGCCGGCCCCATCTACTGAGGGTGGCAGGTTCAAACCCAGCCCTGGCCAAACTGCAACAAAAATATAGCTGGGCGTTGTGGCAGGAGCCTGTAGTTCCAGCTACTCAGGAGGTTGAGGCAAGAGAATCGCCTAAGCCCAGGAGTTGGAGGTTGCTGTGAGCAGCCACAGCACTCTACCAAGGGCCATAAAGTGAGACTCTGTCTCTACCAAAAAAAAAAAAAAAAAAAGAAAACAACTTTTTACTCTATCTCAAGTTTTTATTTTGTTTGTCTTTCAATATATATTTCTATGATTTCTATTTAGTTACTCTACAGGGTCTGCTAATTAAGTTCACAAACTCATCCTAGAAAAAGTGCCACATACCTCATGGCTGAATCACTGCAGTCACCTTTAAAGTACTCCCCTTGGGAAGCTATGCCCCTAATACATCTTTAAAAGAAATTTTGGGACTCTTTCTGGAATGCCATCAGAGTTGTCATATGTTGGTATCCTGAATATCATCAAAATGTCTTCCTTTCAATATTTCCTTTATCTCCAGGTAAAGAAAAAGTCGCTGGGGGAAATATCAAGTGAGTAGGGAGGGTGTTCCAATACAGTTATTTGTTCACTAGTTCTCCCTCTTAGACAGTGCCATGTGAGCCAGTGCTTTGTGGTGATGCAAGAGCCATAAGTTGTTAGCAAAAACTTTTAGTTTGTTTTCTTCTAGCTTTCTAAAAGGCTTTTCAGCACTTCCAACTAGAAAACATCGTTAACTATTTGTCCAGTTGGCAGAAATTCATAATGAATAATGTCTCTAATATCAAAAAAGATTAGCAACATCATTTTGACTCTTGATTGGGACTGATGGAATTTTTTGCTTGTAGAAAATTAGCTGACTTACATCATGAATTTTGACACTTTGTTTCAGGGTCATATTTGTACACCTATGTTTCATCATTGGTTATAATTGGCCTCAAACATTGTGTTGTCTTTCCAAAAACTCTTGGCAAATTTTGACTCTCCTTTGCTTTTGTTCATGGATAAGATCCTTTGTGATCATTTTGCACACACTGTTCTCATGTCAAAATTTTCAGTGAAGACTTTTCTGTTTCTATGGCAATGTTTACTTGGTGTGCTATGCTTCTCTGAGTCAGCTGACAATTTTGATGCACAATTCAATGATATTTTGCAATATTTTCATCAGTTCTGCTTGTTACTGGTCACCCTGACCTCTCTTCTTCATCAGTGATGCTTCCTCTCCCCTCAGAAAACATTTAATTCATTTATACACTCACAATATTTTTTTCACAGCATTATCTCCATAATCTTGGACTAACATGTCCCTGATTTCACTTCCTCTTGACCAGTTTAACAAGAAATTTAATGTTTGTTTGTTGCTCTAATTCAAGTTCTGACATTCCTGTCATGGCACACAAAACATGCAACAATGACAATTACCACTCAGAAAGACACAGCCACACATTGACACAAACACAGCTGTGAGACACTCACATAGCAAGGGTGTGAAACTACCGAGTTGTTTGTAGAATACTGCTAACATAAAGGTGAAGAGGCAAGTTCACAGACTTTATTGTCAGACATTGTATGTTTGAATTTAGTTATTTTAAAAACAATGCTTTAAACTTATTTTGCAAACACAATGCATATTGAGCTTACATTTCTAAAAGTTATAAATGATATACAGATATAATAATAAATGACATACATATAAGCACATACAGATACAGAAATACTCAACCAAAACACTATCTAAGGAAACATTGATGTTCCCAATATATCTGTGTGTTATCTTTTCACCCTACCATCCTCTAGAAGTTAGTCATCCCCTTTTTAAAAATAATTTTGTGTCAATATTTTTCAATTTTGTGATGTTTTGAAATAGTGTTGTGTTATGTTGTCACTTGCTTTTTTAAAGCATTATGTTTATAAGATTCTTCTATGTAATATGAAAAGCTTCATTTTGTTCATTTTCCTGTCCTTTAGACTCTGTTGTATGAAGAAATATACTTATTAATTCTTTCATCTATAGGAACTTGCTTTGTTTTTGCTTTTGCTTTGATTTTGCTTATAATGGTCTATAAATATCATCGCTCCAATAAAGTTTTTCAACATATGTAGAACTTCTTGAATTTTCATGTATTCAAATATACATATTTTTATTGTCAACATTTTCTTTTTGTTAAGACAGAGTCTTACTCTGTTCCCTGGCTAGAGTTCCCTTGGCTCATCCTAGCTCACAGCAACCTCAGACCCCTGGGTTTGATCCTTCTGCTTCATTCTCCCAGGTAGCTGGTACACAAGAACCCAACACAGCACTCAGCTAATGTTTTCTCTTTTTAGTAGTGATGGAGTTTCACTCTTACTTAGGCTGTCTGGCACTCCTGAGCACAAGTAAGCCTCCTGCCTTGGCCTCCCAGAATGCTAGGTATGAATCACCATGCCTAGAATTATTATTATTTTCATATTGGCTTCCAGGAAGCATTTTAAGATAATTAAGATAGCTTATGATAAGTTACTATAATCTATATGATCATTATATTAAAATCAATCAAAAGACTACTATAAGCATTGTTTCTGCCTCAAAAATGTGAAGGATGTTTATTCATTTGGGAGAAAAAATGAACTGTATGTTAGAACAAAAACATTCTATAAAATAAGAAAAAGAAGTGAAGCAATTTTACCTATTTTTAAAAAAAGTTATTTATCTTTTCTGAATTGGTAGCTGGGTGTCAATAATCAGCTTAGATTTCTAATTTCTGATTGAAATTAAGGCCTGGATATCAGTTTTTTATTCTTTGATTTTTATCCTTAGAGATTATAAATAGCTTGTGATATATAACTACCTCAAATTAAGTCATTAGTAAAATATAACTCTTTCATTTTCCTCTTTTTAATGTCATGATACTTTAATAGTAACTTCTACTAGTGAAGGCAAGTCGTTTACTCCATGCCAAAGGTAAGAAGAGCGAGGCAGAGTGATGTTCCATGGCTAAACAGTAAATCTGTGGTATAGTGGGATGGTGTCTATATTTTTAAGAGTAGATTTGAAACAATAGACAATTGGTGTCGGAATGTGAAGGAAAAGGCAAAGTGGCATGTATTATTGAATAATGTTTCCCAGTGGAAATAGAAATAGATTAATAACCAGTAAATAAACAAATAACTGTTAGGACAAAAAAATTATGGATTAGCAATGAGCATGTTAACAGCATGGATTTTAGTCAGTTATACCTGAGACGAGCCCTGACTGTTTATAAGTTATGTGAAGCTGGGCAAATTACTTAGCCACTGACCTGGGGAGAAACTTAGCTATGAAATGGGGATAAAAATTGAAGCAACTTCATATTGGGAGATAAAGTGGGATTTGACATCAAAATGCTCATTGTGATATGGGACATCTGTAAGTACTAAATATATGTTAACTCTGACTAAGATTATTCTAAAGAAAATACCATTGCTGGAAGTGTTGTGAAAATGGAACACATTCGTATCACTGTATCAATGAAAACTGATCACTCCTTTCGGAAAACAACTTGGCATTAACTTGCAAGAGACATGACGTTGTTAAGTCATTAAAAACTTTTCATGAAAAACAGTTTTCCTCAAAAATACCTCTGGGTATTTATTTTAAAGAAATAATATTAAAATTGGAAAAATTTGCCTGAAAGTTGGTGCTACAAACATAAACTGAAAGAACAGGGGATAAGTCCACATAATTGGATAAAATGGTTTGCCACCATTAAGAATTCAATTATGAAGATGATGAGAAGACATAAAAATGTTTACAGCATAAGTGAAAAATATCAGATAAGAAGTGTGTGTGTGTATATCTGTGTGTGTGCTCACGTGTGTGTTTTCAGGAGAATTATGTAAAAATGTTGACATAGTGACAAGCACTAAGCAAGGATAGGGATTTAAGGGGCAGGCTATTGACTTAGTACAAAGCATTCTTTGCAACTGAGGGAAAAAAATGCAGCACTACCTCACCTCAAATCAGCCCTCTGGGTTTCTTATTATATTTAGGAACAGCCAGTGAAAATTTCCCCAGGGTTTAATTTAGTCCTCGCTAACTCAGTTTACTTCTTCTCATAGATATCTCACTCAATTCTCATTGTCTATATATGTACCTACCTGTTTCACTAAGAATGTGGCAGTATCAAGTTAACTAAATATAAAATTCTCTGAAGAAAAAAGAATTAAGCAAGAGATGTTGATGATCAGTGTTCTTTCTGAACAGCACAGCTTCATAATTGTGCAGCGACGACAAAGAGATTCTGTCTTGTCTTCAAACTGTTTAGCAGGCGAACTTGTTTTTACATAACAGGATTAATGACGGGACTACAAGTACAAACCCAGTTGGTTGGCCCAAACAAGTTAGAGGTGTGCAAGGTGCAAGGATATGAGGACGAGCTAGCGTGCTGTTCAGAACCCAGCAGGTGATTGCCAGACAGCGTTACTCACCATGTTAGATTTTCTAGGCCCCGCCCCTCAACTTCACATTTTTTTCTCCATAAAAGATAAGGCCTTATAGGGAATGTCATCTATGAGAAACATTTTTATACTTACTAAGCCTGTTTAGACTTGTTTCATTTCATCTTCTAATTCAGACTCTCTTACCTTTCCTTCACCAAAAATGGATAGGTCACCCGTCTGAATTCAATGTTCCAGATAACTTTTGAGTCGGCACAGTCTAAAGGTATTCGATTGCAACATAAAGCTTTATAGTTTAATGATGATACCTCCTGTGACTACACCAAGGTGGCTGGAAGATAGAAGGGTATACGGACAGCAGATTCTAATGGAATGCAGAACTCTGTGCGTTATCAGGTGAAGATGTTGACATACACGTATTAAATGTAGAGGTGCGATTAACAGCGAAAGTCAATTTTTGTTTCATATAAAAAAAAAACTACACATCCATGGTCTATTGAATGGTATAAGATGCCAAAGAAAAATGTTTCGCTAGACTTGGTTCTTGCCATCCCTCCTGCTCTCACTGTCGTATCATTTATTTCACATGCTATAAAATATGAGTCAATCTGAAATAGATGATAGAAAGAGTCAGGTGCTGCTGTGCAAAGACATTGCTACCCAGCTTGTAAGGACCATACCTGGCAGATCCTTAGAATGTATTTCCAAGAAACCACTTAACAATTCTCTCAATTCTGCCCCATCATGTCCTTAAAAGCCTAGGAAAATTGTCATGTCTTCCTGCTCCATTGCCCAGTGCTTGTTTTTAAGAGATTTATAGTAACAGGAAATAATTGAGAATAATTGACCAGATATTTTTATATTTCATTCACTTGCCATTTGTACTTAATAAAGTAGAAATAACTCTAAATTGCTATATCATTATTTTATCTAGAAAGTTTAGTAAAGGTAAAGTAAGTATGTGTAAGTATCCTGTCAAAATATTTCAAAAGGCTGTTGAATTTGTTTATTTGTCCAACATGCATTAAGATCTACCAGTGATTGCTACTAGACTAAGCCACAGGGATACAGTATAAATAAGGAATCCTCTCTTGTCTTCAGAAACTTACAGGCTACTATGGCTTGACCAAATAAAATTCTCCACTAAAGAATTTTTCCTCTTAAGGGGTTTAGCACATATTTTTATCTATGGTGAATAGTGCAAGGGTACATGTCAAATCTATTAAGTGTAGAATATAAATGTCTTAAAATAATTAAGTAAGTGAGGTGAAGGCTATGTTAACCTGTTTGATGTAAGCATTCCAAATTGTATATTAAATCAGCACATCATACCCCATTGATGTATACGTGATTTACGTATTTATGACTTAATAAAAAAAAGAATAGTATTTTAGCCTCTTCTGATTTTCTCTCCTCAAACAATCACATTTCTCCTGGCACTTACTTGGGCAGCATGTTTGAGAAAGATAACTGGATAAAAAAGTGAGTCACGTAAACAAACAAAGCTTTAGTTTAAAGTCACAGATGTATCAATCAAGGGCACAATTTTATCTGAGAAGATCTGAATGGTAAAGGAGAGACAGAAATTAAGAGAATGCAGAGTTGTCCTGGTTTTCATGTTATTCAGAATATGTCATAAGTCATGAAAATAAATCCATGATTGGCAAGGCAGCAAATAAAAGCATATTTTTTTGCTAACATTAGAATCATAAGTAAAATAAGAAAGTAAAAATAGCAACTTAGATAATCTTATACATGCACAAATTGTGGCATTCTTTGAGTATTGTGAAGGCACATGCATTTTTTAAAGACATATCTATTACCCTATTACTAAAATTTGGGTATTAGCCTCCAAATTTGAGCTTCACCACCAGCTCAAATAGAGGTGAATTACACAAAATTAGCTACTTACTTAGGCACAATTTTCCCATCATTTGCCTTGTCTATTTGGTGGTTGTCCTTTTGATAAAAATAGAGCAGTAATTGCACTCCAACATTCTCATTCAATAGAACTCTTCTCTTTTGGAGTGATGAAAGTTTAAAATAGGTGTGATTATTTTAATGCTTTGCTCATGCAAGTAAGGTAGGAAAAATTATTTTACAGAACTTTAGCCATGGTATAGAATAGTTATACTGACTATCATGGACAGACAAAACAACTTTGAGAGCAAATGAGATCCCTGTCATTGGAGACATTTAATGCTGTGGCCATGTATTCCGTCTCCCCCACTTTCCCTCAGAAGTCCTGATTGGTCACTGGGGATCCATATAATTCTGGGAGAAATTTCTTCACTCTTGGTTCTGAGAGAAGAGCAAATGACCAAGGTTATGCCAAACAGGTGTCTCAACCCCTACACCACAGTAAGTGCTCTTGAAGGAGCAGGTGACTTAAGGTAACATCATAACAAGCTTGTGTCTTTGCTTGGGTTGTTAGTACAAAGTTCCCCTGGGGTGAAGGAGAAGGAATGTCTCCCTGTGGTATCAGGAGCAAGATTGACTGGGCAGCTATTGGCTCTTTTGTAATTATAAGGGGGATTTCTTAAAGGAGAATTTGATACTATGGAGGACCAAATGGAGGCAAGGATAGAAGATGGGAACATGGTGGCTTTGTTTTGCCATTAAATTAAGACTTCCTTGAAATCTAAACTACTTCTGAAATTTAGTTAAGTGAGCCAATAAATTATCTTTACTATTTAAATTAATTAAAGTTGAATTTCTATTAGTTTCAAAACTAAAAATCTTTCTAATGGATACATTCAAACATTTGCTGAATGCATCCATTGAAGAGATGTTAAAAAAGGAGTTCAGACCATAGACTAGTGGTTGAACTATATGGTCTTTAGGGGTATTTTCAACCTTAAAATTTTAATGTGAGATGAACGTAGATTTCTGCACTTCATTACCTCCACAGGAGTCTAAAAATGTTACCATATCCCCTCAAGATCTCTGTCTGCCATAAACAATGTGTACTTTAGTAAATAAACTTTAGCACTATACAAATCTCAGCTTAGTTTCATTATTGTGAAATTATTACATTCCCCCCATTCATCCAGGATAGCACATGATTAATTTTAATTAGAACACTTATTTCTGAGCATAATTTCTTTCTTCTTCTTCTTTTTTTTCAATTTTTGTCTGGGGCTAGATTTGAACCTGCCATCTCCAGAATATGGGGCTGCACCCTACTCCTTTGAGCCACGGGTGCTGCCCATGAGCATAATTTCTTTCTTTTTTGTTTTTTTTATTGAGACAGAGCCTCAAGCTATCCTTTTGGGTAGAGTGCTGTGGCATCACAGCTCACAGCAACCTCCGACTCCTAGGCTCAGGCGAGTCTCCTGCCTCCACCTCCCAAGTAGCTGGGACCACAGGCACCTGCCACAATGCCTGGCTATTTTTTGGTTGCAGCCATCATTGTTGTTTGGCGGGCCTGGGCTGGATTCGAACCTGCCACCTTAGGCGTGATGCCTTAGCCACTTGAGCCACAGGTGCTGAGCCGAGCATAATTTCTTAAACAGGTCAGTCTTTGGAGGAAAAGAGCAAGATTTGAAAGAGACCTAAGATTTAGGAAACAAGTTATGGCCAAGTTTTTGCCATTGCTGTTATTCTTTCTGTTTAAAAAGAAGGGTGGGCATGTTAAATTTAGTACTAAATACCTCTGCTAAGCATGAACACTTTCTCTTTAGAATAAAATTTATAGAGTTGAAGCTTATTGTAATCCAACCATCATGGAATAGTGTTCTTCTACATTGGAAGTGATATAAAATATGGGAAGTCTGGACGCATCTGGAAACCCTACAGAATGCAGTGATGTCTTGGGACCACCTCTAGAACTGACTGAAGCCACATCTCTCTGGTATCAGGAACAAGATTGACTACTTGCTCTCTGAAAAAGAAGATCAGTCAGATCATGGAGATGGAACTGGAGTTAGCAGCACCGTAGGGCCTTCTTGGTCTGTTGCCATCCAACAGGAGGAGGGATCATTCCCAGTATTGAAAAAGAAAAGGCTAATTCCAGGAGGAGGTCAACACCTGGGCGTATTTGGACCACTTCCACAGCAGAATACTTGTCTTACAAAGGACTTCTGTTGTCTTCTTCCTGGAAGAAGCGCCTCGGAGCTTCGCATTTTTGGCAAAGGTGTCTCCATCCCTTTGAGTGTCTGTGTTTTTCTTTTGTGGCTAATGGCATACCCCCAGCTCCCGCCGTTGATTGTTGATTGTATGTTTGTTTAAAACTCTTCCACAGCAGAAGAAATTTCCTAAAAACATGTACAGTATTTACATGTATTTTAGTTAATTTCTTTGGTTCTTTTCAAAAGATTTTAAATCTCTTTTAGAAATTGAATATTTTGTCTAAGTTTTGTACTTAACCATCATGATTTAGGAGCTATAGGGCTGGATTTAGGGGTGTGAATTAATGAACTTCATAGTGCCACTGAAGCCAGGCCTAGATACTCAGAAACAGTTTTATGTAGTTATTTTTTGGCTGGGCCTGGGTTTGAACCCACCACATCCGGTATATGGGGCTGGCACCCTACTGCTCTGAGCCACAGGCTCAGCCCTTATGTAGTTCTTAAGAGTGCAAATTATACTTGCAAATGATTCAGACAACCCAAAAAAATCATCTAAAATAATTTCTCAACACTTTATTTGTAGTTTATTCACCTTCTTTCTGTACATGGTTGAAGGACATTCATAGGATCTGTTGTTGTTACTTTATGTTGTTGTATATATTCATTGAGAGAAGGGAATGGGACCATATTTGAAGTTAAAATTCCATATGCAGGCAAAGGCCCGGCTACTTCTGTCTGAAATCCCCTGAAAGATTTAATCTGAGGAAATTGCTTATGTCAGCAGCTGTCACAAAACATGTGGCCGGCTTTGGAATCTGGAGCAGCTGATGTACTGAAGTGCTGTTTCTTCTTAATGGGGAAATAAGACTATCAGTGGAATCTGTTCTGTTTGAAATGCTTCATCCCCTTTATTTCTGATTTCAACCTGTTTGGGATGACTGAATGAGACAAAGAATGTTCCACTGAGCCCTAAATATGTGAAGTATTCCCTGGGAGCAAGAATGTTTTAGTCCTAGTTGGGCGGGGAACATGCATTCGTTATGCCAGATGTTACAGTGTCCATAAGGAAAACGTACTCCAGGCTCCTGTGGTGGTTACACAGGCTACCCCACAAAGAGATTTAGGGAAGGTTTTTTTTTGTGTGTGCGTGTGTGTGAAGGAACATGGATTATTCACTCCACTTCCTAACATCTTAGAGCATTAATTCCCAGGCTACACCTTTTGCAAGATAGTTCCACTCTTCTCAGGTCTCCAACTGTGATCTCCTCTTTCATTACTCAAACAGCTTGGGAGTCTTCTTTTCTGGAGATAGGTGTTCCTGACTGATAGTGACTGACTATGCAAAGGATGTTTGCCTGCTCATGCAGAGACCCAGACTCTCTAAGTATACTTGTTACTTTGTTTTCATATAATAATTTTCTTTAATTTATATCTGTTTAAAATTTTGACCATATAAGCTTTATATAGCTGAGCATCATGTGTGTTTTCTGAATTAAAAATAGCACAGTGCAATAGGATGAATCCTGGGATAGAACTTACATGATGACCAGGCTTCTAATTCACTATATTTTTTAAGCTCAGAGCAGAGGTGGCTCATAGTGGGTTGTGTTTTGGAAGATCTAGAAGAGTCTGATATTGTAATTGCTAAAAATACAGTTTTATCCACACTATGTACCAAAATTTTAGTGATTTGGGATCTGTTTATAATACCCCAAAGTTCTTTCTGGATCTGTAAAATTAACACAGTAATTGTGCCTTCTGTAGAGAATTGTTGCGAGGTTGAGTGGAGATAATACATACAAATCACTTCGCATAATCCTTAAATGTTGTTAATAAAATTATTCAAATGGGTGGAGGGAGGGAGTTTGGAGGGATTTCTTCTGAGGTTTACCTTATAGGGGTACAGGTGAATCTTTCTAAGAGTAGAATGTGAATGTTTTAAAGCAATAACTGAGAAAATGACATGAAGGCTGTGTTGACCAGTTGATGGAAGTATTTCAGATTGCATGTGAAAACCCCACACTGTACCCTAGAAGTGCATTAATGTACATAGTTACCGTTCAATAAAAAAAAAATAAAAAAAATAAAAAAAAATAAAAAACAAAACAAAACAAACAAAAAAATAAAATTATTCACAAGGGTGGCACCTGTGGCTTAGTGAGTAGGGCACCGGCCCCATATACCAAGGGTGGTGGGTTCAAACCCGGCCCCGGCCAAACTTCAACAAAAAAGTAGCCAGGCATTGTGGTGTGTGCCTATAGTCCCAGCTACTCAGGAGACTGAGGCAAGAGAATCGCCTGAGCCCAAGAACTGGAGATTGCTGTGAGCTGTGATGTCACAGCACTCTATCAAGGGCAACAAAGTGAGCCTCTGTCTCTAAAAAATTTTTTTAAAAAAAATTTTCCACAAGACCTCAGCTTAGTGAAAAATTCCCTTTGAACCATGTAATAGTCATCAGTGTAAGAAGATAAATGTCACCAAATTGCAGGAAAGACAAAAAGTGGTGACATGAGCAAAAGACACTTTTGTTAGGAAAACAACTTAAAAAAAATACGTGGAGTAGACTAATATCTATGCATCCATGTAGCATCCATGATTATTGTTCAATAAATCAATATTTTTAAACAGCGATGAATCATAAGAAAACTTTTGTTCAGACATAAAATGACAATGAGTATCTAGTGTTTTTTTTTTTTAATTAATCTCACAAATCTCACATTCAGCATCACCATTCCCAACAAAAAGGAACCCATGACATGGGGTAAGAAGATCAGGACGACATAAAGGCTGAAACCAAAGGATGAAGTTGTTGTTGTTGTTGTTGTTGTTTTAAAGCAGTTATTTTCATATCATCAGAGACATTAAATAATCTAAGAGCAAAACCAGGGATTTCATTATGAATGTATTTGTCTATTCCTCCGAGACTGTTTGAATAGTCTACAAAAGATAATTTTTTCTTAGACATGAAGAGGGAAATGAGAAGTGGGAAATAATTGCAAATGCTAAAATAGTACAAAAAATGAGAAGGCAAGAAAAAAAGAGGAAAAAGCATAGAATTCTACAAAAATACTTTCGCCGAAGTTTTTTAATTTAAAAAGAATGAAGAGATGCACTTTTCCCTAACAAGTATTCTTGATCACGTATCATGTGCTAACCCTGGCCAGGAGGTTGAGAAGAGAATGAGAATAATAAATGATGCAAAAAACAGTTGCCACCCTTACAGGCCTAGACAGAAAAAGGAGAGAAGCAGCCAGAAAAACATGAGAAGAAATAAAAAGTGAAGGCAAAGAGAAAAAAAAAACAAGGGTTGGGGGGAGGAATGGAGGGAGGGATGGAAAGAGGACCGAAGAAAGAAAAGAAAGAAGAGGAAGAAAGGCAGACAAAAAGGCAAGAGGGGGGAAGAAGGAAAGTTAGAAAGCAGTTTAGAAATAAAACTTCTCGCAAACTGAATAAAGACCAAACTTCGTAAAGCTAAGGTAGGAGTTTGGAGGGGAGGAGGGGCTGTTTCCTCTCTAAAATGAAACAGCGGCTGGAGTCCATTTTCATTTATGCAATCAATCCTGTGTCCCACTGGCCTCTCAGAACTCAAACTTACCTCTGCACTGTAAAGATTCTTAAATGCATGTTACTGTCTGCATGCAAAAGGTGCACACCTTAAAAAGGGGCACATCTCTCAGGGCATTAATCTGCTGTCACACATTTTAGTTCAAGAATCATTTCCTGTAGCCATCGCATACCCAATGCTGTTTGAAGACAATCATACTTTGACTAATATGAACTAAGACAGAAAATCGACATAATCTGCCTAACCTTGAAGAGCCCGTGAGGGAAGGTCAAGGGCATAGACAATTGATTGTGTGACCAGACAGTGTATGATAAGTGCTCTCACAGCAACTAACAGCAGCGCAGAGGAGGACAAGAGGAATCCTGCCTGCCTGCTGTTCAGCAATGGCTCCTTGAGAAAACAGATCCAAGCTCACATCTCTCCTTGGACAGAACTGCAACTAATTTGAGCTGGGACTTTTGCTCTGGTTCAGAATATATTTCACTTTTTGGCTGAAAGGGAGATGTTCTGATGCAAAAGACTGTGTATCCTGCAGAAGTCCCCCATCTCAAACTTTTAACCGTGAATCACTTATATATAAAGGTAATTGGTTTGAGGCAAAATAATATAAACATCAATTTAAATATCCAGCCACTCACTCTTCAGTTATTTCCACTTGAATTCATTACCTTGCACTGATGAAGGTTGCTTCAGTCAGTGCGTATACAGAAGGGCCACGTAGAACAGGGGTTTCCCAATGTTTCAATCAGCATCTTCCTCCTCTTCCCCCCAAAGAAAGCAGAGTCATGTGTTTCCTCTGCGCATTGAGATTTTACTATCATAAATGATCTGGTTATGGAAAAAGGAGGTAGAAAATGAGAGGGGGCTTGGTAAAAGCAACGGTCCTATTCAGCTGGCATAATCCTGTTCTTGTTGAGCTAACGCTTTTTTTTATCAGTTTTCCAGAAATTATAGAAGGAACAAAAGAACCCTGTAGTATATCATCTTAGAAGGTCAATTTTACTCAAATGCAATGGATTTAGAATGTTAACAGTTACATATACACGTATATCCTGCTTTACAATTTCAATTCCTTCCTGAAAACCATGCCACTGAGAGGAAAGCCATGAAATAACTAAAAAATCATTAATTTTCACAGGAAAAATTATGATGCATTCCATTCTAACCCAAAATACACACGCATTTTTTACAGGTAGAAAAAAATAAGACAATGGAAAAAGTGTAGATTAGTTAAAAATAACACTTTGAAGGTCAGTAAGTAGATTTTCTGTAATAAGTTTAGTATTAGTGTCTGGGAATCGTGTTTGGAAGGTACATTACTTCTGTCCCACACTTGTCAACGAATATTAAACCTTTAGGGGACATACAGTTATCTTATACTGAAATGGTATTTAAAAATAAAGTTATTGAACAGAAAATTCCAATAGGGCAAAATAAAGACTAAAATAGTGAATACTCCAAAACACAGCGCTTGTGCACACAAGTTCATTGCTGCTACTTAGTTCCTTTGTGTGGTTTATGTGCTCAAAGGAAAGTATTTTTGATTCATTTAAAAATGGGGCATAGTTTATATTTCTTTTATGTAATATTCTCTGACTGAGCTTCCAGTGACAAGGAAATTAAGTATATTCGCCTCAGGCAATATTGCAAATATGGTACTCACAGCCTCTGTACTGTGTTTTGGGTGAAAAGTCATCACACAGGGGAAAAAAAGTCAAAGAAGCTATTATATGAAACACGACATAACTTTTCAAGTGCCATTATAATGCAAAAGTGAAAACGGAACAATCGTGTGAGGCAAGTCTATTTATATATCTGCACATATACTTATGTTTATACAAACTGTGGGGCACAATGTATTTTAGATTACAAAATCCACACTGTCTTGAAAGCTATAAAATAACACACTTCATGCTTTATAGTTTATTTCAAGATGGAACCTTCAGGACCCCATGGTATATTTAATCTCCCCACAGAACTGTGAAATACTTCATTGTGATAAAAAATTAAGAAACAATAATATGGTATGTGGCTTGCTCCTGTCAGCTTAGAGAGGGTTGTACCTTCATGCCTCACGTGTTCTCTAACTTTCTGGGCACTTGTTGTGATTAGGAAAGGGAGACGGGATGTAGGGAGAGAAATGACCGAGAGAGAAGATCAAAGTCATTTGCTGGAATCCTACCTTATATTTAAAAAATTTCACCCAAAGGAAACCTGAGAACATATTTTAAAAGAAAAAAAGTTCAATCAATTTTTTTGATTTATGTTTACTATTGACAAAAAATGAGTGCTTTTTCAAGAAAAAAGAAAACTTACATTCTCATAGAATTGGCAAGAAATATTTTTTATGTAAGAAAAATGGGAGAAGTGATTACTATTCTCAACTCTATGGCATTTCCTTAGGAGCAGTAACTTCTCTCAAGTTATTTATTAAAAGAAAGAGCTTTTCTAGTTGAAATAGAAATTTCTGGATTTCAAATTCCATACACTATGCCTTGCAGAATAACAGGGAATCAGGCATGCACTGTAAGCAGAAAATAAACAAAAGAATCACTGCTGAGGGACAGTAAGCACAAGTAATTCTTGGAGTCAGCATTTGTTACATTGTTACTTTGGAGAAAAAGACAAAGGAATCTATTAATATAATTCTGACACGTTGATAATGTTGTCAGTTACCCACTAAAATAAAGGTTTTATATAATTATGTATTTTACTCATCTGTTTTTAAAGACAAAACTTGCCTCATTACATATATGGTAATAAAGAAATTATACAGACAAAGCCATTTCCATATTGCTTATTATATTCAAGCCCACAGAAGCCAAATAGAATAATGAATTAGCTTATAATTTTATTAAATGACAATAAACTCTATGTGAATGGTTAAAAAGTTTTTGTTTTAATTTATTTCAGGTCAATGTGAGGATACAAACTTACGTCAGGTCAAAATATTTGATTTTGTTAGGTAGAGTACCTCTTGTACTTAAGTCCCAAACACAAAAGGAATGCCAACCCCCTGCCCTGTGCTCATTCAGTGAGAGCACCCCCACCCCTCTTCTTCCCTCGCTACCTCTCCCCCTACCCTGAATTGAAATAAGATTTTTGTGATTTAGGCATGCATTTCATTGTCTATTGGCTTCATATTAGTATTGAGTACATTGGATATTTGCTCAGGAAATGGATTAACAAATTGTGGTATGTGCATACCATGGAATTCTGTTCATCCATAAAAAAGATGGTGACTTCACATCTTTTGTAATATCCTGGGTGGAGTGGTAACACATTCTTCTTAGTAAAGTATCACAAGAATAGAGAAAGTTACCTTTGAACATAATAATTCTCAAGACTTTCCCAATTTATTTTATTTTTTTTTACTTTTTTTCTTTTATTGTTTGTGATTCATTAGAGTACAAAGAATTAGGTTACACTGATTGCATTTGCTAGGTAAAGTCCCTCCTATAATTGTGTTTTGCTCCCAAGAGGTATGCCATACACCATGACCCCATCCTCTTCCTGCTCCCTCATTCCTCTACTCTATCCTCCTCTACTGCCTTCATAGTAGAATTGAGTACATTGGATTCTTGCTTCTCCATTCTTGTGATGCTTTACTAGGAAGATGTGTTCCACCTCCATTCAGGCTAATACAAAAGATAAAAAGTGTCTATCTTTTTATTATTATTATTAAATGATAGCTGTGTACATTAACGCAATTATGGGGTACAATGTGCTGGTTTCATATACAATTTGAAATACTTTCATCAAACTCGTTAACATAGCCTTCACTGTATTTTCTTAGTTGTGTTAAGACATTTATATTTTACACGTAGTAGATTTAACATATACCCTTGTAAAATGCCCCATAGGTGTAGTCCCACTAATTACCCTCCCTCCATCCATCCTCTGCCTCTCCTCCCCTGCCCCTCCTCTTTCCCCTTCATCTTGGGCTGTAGTTGAGTTTTAGCTTTCATATGGAAGTGTGGGTGCTTATAAATTGGTTTCATAGTAGGGCTGAGTATATTGGAACTTTTTCTTCCATTCTTGAGATACTTTGCTAAGAAGTATATGTTCCAGCTCCATCCATGTAAACATGAAAGAGGTAAAGGCTCTATCTTTTTTAAGACTGCATAATATTCCATGGTGTACATATACCACAATTTATTAATCCATTTATGGGTTAGTGGGCACTAGGGCTTCTTCCACAACTTAGCAATTAGGAATTGGGTTTCAAAATAAACATTCTGGTGCAAATATCTTTGTTATAAAGTGATTTTTGGTCTTTTGGATATATGCTTAGTAGAGGAATTGAAGGATTGAATGACGGTCTATTTTTAGATACCTAAGTGATCTCCAAACATCTTTCCAAAAGTAATGTATTAGTTTGCATTCCTACCAGCAGTGCAGAAGTGTTCCCTTTTCTCCACATCCATGCCAACATCTCTGGTTTTGAGATTTTGTGATGTGGGCTAATCTTACTGGAGTTAGATGATATCTCAAAGTGGTTTTGATTTGCATTTCTCTGATAATTAAGGATGATGAATATTTTTTCGTGTGTCTGTAGGCCATGCACCTGTCTTCTTCAGAGAAGTTTCTCTTCAACTCCTTTGCCCACATTAAGATGGGATCACTTGTTCTTTTCTTTCTAATAAGGTTGAGTTCTCTGTGGATTCTGATTATTAAACCTTTGTCAGAGACATAACCTGCAAATATCTTCTCCCATTCTGAGGGCTGTATGCTTACTTTACTTACAGTGTTCTTGGCTGTGCAGAAGCTTTTTAGTTTGATCAAATTCCAGTAGAGTATTTTTGGTGTTGCTTCAATTGCCTGGGGTTCCTCCTCATAAAATACTCTCCTAGGTCAATTTCTTCAGGTGTTTTCCCTGCACTTTCTTCTAGGATTTTTTTAGTTTCATGTCTTAAGTTTAAATCTTTTAACCAGTGAGAGTTGATTTTTGTTGATGATGTAGGTCCAGTTTCAGTCTCCTATATGTTGCCAGCCAGTTCACCCAGCATAATTTGTTAAATAGGGAATCTCCTCCCCACTGCATTTTTTTTTTTGGGGGGGGGGGCTGGGGCCAGGTTTAAACTTGTCACCTCTGGTATATGGGGCCAGAGCCCCACTCCTTTGAGTCACAGGTGCCACCCCCCACTGAATGTTTTTAATTGGCTTATGTGATGTGAGATCAAATGACGGTAAGTAGCTGGGTTCATCTCTTGGTTCTATTCTGTTCCATACATCTACCTCTCTGTTTTAGTGCTGGTCCCATGATGTTTTGATCATTATTGATTTATAGTATAGTCTGTGGTCTGGTCATGTCCTTCCTCTTGATTTGTTTTTATTTCTGAGTAATGTCTTGGCTATTCGAGGTGTTTTCTGATTCCATATGAAATGAAGTATTATTTTCTTGATGTCTTTAAAGTATGACAGTGGTGCTTTCATAGGGATTGCATTAAAATTATCTATTGCTTTGGGTAGTATGGACATTTAACAATGTTGATTCTTCCCAGCCATGAGCATGATATGTTTTTCCATTTGTTAACATTTTCAGCTATTTCTTTTCTTAGAGTTTCATAGTTCTCTTTATAGAGATCTTTCATGTCCTTTGTTACATAAACTCCCAAACGTATTATCTTCTTTGGTACTACTGTAAAAGGAATAGAGTCCTTGACTGTTTTTTCAGCTTGACTATTATTGGTATATATAAAGGCTATAGATTTGTGAGTATTGATTTTGTAACCTGAGAAGTTGCTGTATTTCTTGATCACTTCTAAGAGGTTTGTAGTTGAATCCCTGGGGTTTTCCAGATATACAATAATATCATCTGCAAAGAGTGACAGTTTGATCTCCTCTGACCCTATTTGGATACCCTTGATCAACTTTTCTTGCCTGATAGTGATGGCTAAACTTCCACTGTTAAAAATCAGTGGAGACAATGGGCAACCTTGGCTAGTTCCTGGTCTGAGTGGAAATGATTTCAATTTAGTCCATTCAATATGATATTGGTTATTGTTTGCTGTAGAGGCCTCTATCAGTTTAAGCAATGTCCCTTCTAAACCTATTTTTTTAAGGTTTTCTGATCATGAAATGTTGCTGAATATTATCAAAACCTTTTTCTGCATTGATTGAGAGAACTGTATGGTCTTTGTTTTTTAGTTTGTTTATGTGATTAATTATATTTATAGATTTACATATATTGAACCAGTTTTGAGATGCTGGGATAAAACCCACTTGGTCATGGTGTATAATTTGTTTGATGTGTTGCTGGATTCTGTTTGCTATGATGTTATTGAATATTTTTGAATCAATATTCATTAGTGATATTGGTCTATAATTTTCTTTTCTTGTTGGGTCGTTTCCTGGTTTGGAGATCAAGGTGATGTTTTCTTCATAAAATGTGTTGAGTAGTATTCATTCTTTTTCTGTATTTTGGAAAAGGTTAAGCAATATAGATACTAGTTCCTCTTTAAAGGTTTGGTAGAATTCTGATGTGAAGCCATCTTGTCCCAGACTTTTCGTTTTGGGGAGATTTTGTATAGTTGATGCTATTTTAGAACTTGATATAGGCCTATTTAACATTGGTACTTCATTGTGGCTAGGTTCATGGAGGTGGCATGCTTCCAAATATTGGTCTATTTCCTTCAGATTTTTGTATTTCTGATAATAGACTTTCTTGTAATATTCATTAAAGATTTTTTGAATTTCTGTGGAGTCTGTTGTTATTTTGTCTTTGTCATTTCTGATTGATGAAATTAGAGATTTTACTCTTTTATTCCTGGTTAGGTTAGCCAAAGGTTTATCTATTTTATTGACCTTTTTAAAAAACCAACTTTTTGCTTTATTGATCTGTTGTATAATCCTTTTGTTTTCAATTTCATTTAATGCTGCTCTAATTTTGGTTATTTCTTTTCTTCTACTGGGTTTGGGATTGGAATGTTCTTCCTTTTCCAGTTGCTTGTGATGTCCCATTAAGTTGATAACTTCCTCTCTTTCCATTCTCTTGAGGAAGGCTTGCAGTGTTATACATTTCCTTCTACGGACTGCCTTTGTGGTATCCCAGAGTTCTGGTAATTCGTGTCTTCATTATCTTCTTTTTCCAAAAATTTGGTAATTTCCTTCTTAATCTCATCTATGACCCAGCTATTGTTCAGCATGAAGTTTTTTAGTTTCCATGTTTTTGTATGAGTATGCAGATTCCTATTGTTACTAAGTTCAACTTTTATTCCATGATGGTCCAAGAAGATGCAAGGAATAATATCTATTCTTTTAAATTTGCTGACGTTAGACTTGTGACCTAAGATGTGATCAATTGGGAGGATGTTCCATGGGTTGATGAGAAGAATGTCTATTCAGTTTTGTTAGGATGAAATGTTCTGTAGATGTCTGTTAAATCCAATTTTTGAATGGCTAACTTTAAGTCTAAATTTTCTTTGCTTAGTTTCTTATTGGAGGATCTATCCAATACTGCCAAAGGGGAGTTAAAATCTTTGACTTATGGTGCTGGAGGAAATCAAGGCGCTTAAGTCTGTTAAAGTCTCTCTTGTAAGTTGAAGTGCATTCTGGTTGGTCACATAAATGTTAATAATTGAAATTTCATCATCTTGAGTGTTACCCTTAACAGATATGAAGTGACCATCCTTATCTTTCCTTGTTGGTTTAAAGCCTATTGTATCTGTGAATAAAATTGCAACATCTGCTTTTTTCTGAATTCCATTTGCCTGAATTATAGATGACTGTCCCTTCACCCTGAGGCTATATTTATCTTTTAAGGTAAGATGAAATTCTTGTATGCAGCAGACATCTGGCCTGAGTTTTTTTTTAATCCAGTCAGCCAACCTGTGCCTCTTTAGAGGACGATTTAAACCATTCACATTAATTGAGAATATTGATAAGCCTGGTAGTATTTTGGATATCAAGTTTTTCAAAAGACCAGTGAACATTTTTAATCCTTTCACCATTGTAGAATTTGGAATTTGATCAAAAGTTTCTGAGTGAGTTTACTTTGGTGGTAGAACATTGTGCTGCTCATTGTAAAGGATGGGTCTCAGAAAATCCTGGAGAGCTAACTTAGTTATGGCAAACTTCTTCAACATGTGAATTTCATTAAAGTATTTAATTTCTCCTTCATAAATGAAACTCAGTTTAGCTGGATGCAGTATCCTGGGTTGAACATTATTTTGTTAATGGAGTTTGAAGGTGGATGACCATCCTCTTCTAGCTTGAAATGTTTCTAGCAGAGAGATCTGCAGTCATTCTGATATTCTTCCCCTTGTAGGTTATGGTTTTCTTATGTCTGACTGCTTCCAGAATTTTCTCTTTCATATTAACTTTGGTGAAGTTAATTATAATGTGTCTGGGAAATTTTATTTGGATTCAGTCATTCTGGGGTTCTGAAACTGTCTGTTATCTGAATTTCAGAATATCTTGCCATTGATTATCTCTTGGAGTACAGCATCTAGGCCTTTTGAAGCAACTTCATTGCCTTCAGGAATTTCTATAAGGCAAATATTAGTTTTTTTGGAATTATCCCAGAGCTTTCTGAGAGAATGATCTGTTTTTGCTTGCCACT
>NW_003852400.1:30590650-30617082 GCF_000181295.1 Otolemur garnettii
ATTCTACTGTATTTGTCAAATCTTGGAGGGCTGCAAATTCTTGTTTTAATGTTTCAAATCTTTAGTCATTTTGTCTTTGAATTCATTGACTTCTTAAGACAACTTTTGAATTATTCCTAGTATTTCTAATTCCAACTTTACATTTATTCTGTTAATCTTATTTGCCATCCAAATTCTAAATTTGATTTCTGACATCTCAGCCATTTGTTTATGAATGGGATCTTCTGGTGTGTCTGCCTTGTCATTCCTTGAGAGAGTTTATCTCCTCTGACTATTTATGTTGTCAGAGTTTTTCTGCTGATTCTACCCCATGATTATTTTTCACCATTTGCCTATATGACTAGGTAAGGTGAAATTTGACTGGGGCTCCTAGAGTGGTGATTAACCAGCTCTTCACCCAAGAGCTGGGACTGGTAACTGCAGCTTTTCCCCTAGAGTTTTGCAAAGGACCCATCAATTACTACAGCCTTAGACACTGGAGACCTGCTTGGTGTGGTGGGATAGGTGGCTCTATCTTGTTTCCAACTGGTCTCTATCCAATCCTAGTGAAACAGTAACTCTGCTATGGAGAAATATAAGCAACTAAGACACCCCACCCCCCATAGGCAACCCCCACAGGCAACATCCTCTTCCCCACAGGAAAAGGAAAATCAAACCTTCCCACAACAATACAATCAGGTACCACCTTGGATGATCCTCGGGTGACTGGCCCAGGTCAAGAGTTCCAAATCAATTGTCCTAGTCAGCACCCAATCTCAAGAGGGAGAGTTCAAAAGATCTCCTACAACTAGGTAGCAGGGGACTGCTGGGAACTCGAGTGTGTTCACTCAGGTAGTCTGTGGATTCAGAAGGACCCACCCAGCAAATGAGTTAATCCAGGGAGGTTGCTGCCTCTTTCCTCACCTTGTACCTCCGTCACACCCAGTCACTAGTAACCCCACAGGGCTGTGGCCTAGTTCACTCCAATGAGCAGATGCACCAGGATTTTGTGGTTGCTCGACTCACAGGGAGCTCTGTCTCCTCAGTCAGGCCACCACACTCTGCCACCAGCTGGTTGGGGGAGCTGAAGCCTGACTACCTTGGGTGCTTAATGGAAACTGGGGAGTGTCACTCAGTTCTAGCCAGATTGATGTTGTTGCCACTTATATTCTCATGGAATTTGCATTTCTGTCCCAGCTTTATTCCACAGTGGGTCAGGTCCTGTTTGAATTCACAGAACCTGCAATTATGCCCACCCTGTGCCACTGCTGCTGTGCCAATTCTCACAGAGCTGGCGTCTCTGTCTCTGCTGCACGCTGTGGTGGAGCAGGTGCAGTTAGAGCTCACAAATGGCTCTAAGTTCCTACCCATCCATGGGCTGGTGCCACTGTCATGCCTGCTTTTGTCCCAGCTATGCTCTACCGGGGAGGGGTAAGGTACATCTTGGACTTACAAAAGCAGCAATTCTGACTCAGCCCTACCCTGGGAGTATGCCGACTCTGCCTACATGTATTCTAGTCGCCATTCCCACCTGGCCCTGCCCAAGCAAGTATTACCTCAGGCATACCCTTTGGTCATGGGGCCTATGTTTTCATTCTAGATCTGTTCTGCCTGTGCCTGCCACCGGAGCAGAGCCCCAGCTCCCTCTGGTTGCTAAGAGAGACTGGAAGTGTTTCTCCAAAATATCACCAGGGGTGTGAACTCTATTTTTGCCACTGGGGCACTGTTTCTCCCTCTTCTGTATAGCTTCCTTGCACCACAGTCCCCACTTTAGACCTGTGCAGCTGATTCAGCACAGACTTTTAACAGCCCACACCTTGTCCATATCTCTTGAGAAAATGCCCAAGAATCTGGAATCTATGGAAGACAGGCTTCCAGACCACAGGGTGGGAGTGGAGGGGTATGCTGGGAGTTCAGAATTACAGGTAGAATATATGTTCAGTTTTATGCCTCATGGGAGAGTGCCATGGCACACTAGTGGGTCCTCTGTGGGGAAGGACATCTGGTTTTTAGCATTCTCTCTTGTGGGATAGAATAAGAAGAAATCTGAGCTCAGCTCATTTGTTTGTAGAAAGTACACTGTGAGCTGTTCTCATGGGGGAGGGGACACCTGTCCAGTTTGCAATAGGTTTTGTGCCTATTGTTTGTTTCCTTGGGGTCACAGCTTGCCTCAGCAGGGGTCATGTGTGCTCTTCAATTTTCTCTCTTGGCTCAACTCCAAACCATCAGCTTACTTTTTTTTTTTCTTTGTATTTATTCTAGTGACAGAGTCTCACTTTATCACCCTTGGTAGAGTGCCATGGTGTGACAACTCATAGCAACCTCCAACTCCTGGGCTTAGGCAATTCTCTTCCCTTAGCTTCTGAGCAGGTGGGAACACAGGTGCCCACTACAATGCTCAGCTATTTTTTTTTTTTTTTTTGTTGTTGTTGTTGTTGCAGTTTGGCACTAGGTTTGAACCTATTAACCTTGGTATATAGGGCCAGTGCCCTACCCACTGAGCCACAGGTGCCACCCTTTAGCTTACTTGATAAACTTCTGTCCTTTAACTCTCCTTTTGGATGGGAGCCTCTGTGGAAAGCTGGCTCTAGTCTGCCATCTTGCCTCCTTCCTTGTGTCCATCTTTTTTAATGGATGAATAGTATTCCATGGTATACATATACTGCAGCTTGTTAATCTTTCCTCGTTTGGTGGGCATTTAGATTGTTTTCACATTTTGGTGATTGTAAATTGAGCTGCAATAAACAGTCTAGTAAAAAGTCCTTATGATAAAAGCATTTTTTTTTTTTTTTTTGAGTAGATGCCTAGTAATGGGAATGCAGGATCAAATGGAAGGTCTAGTTTGAGTTCTTTGAGGATTCTCCATACTTCCTTCCAAAAAGATTGTATTAGTTTGCAGTCCCATCAGCAGTGTTAAAGTGTTCTTTTCTCTCTATATCCAGTTTATTTGTTTTGATATTTTTATTTGGATAAACTAAAAAACAAAGCCAAATTAAAAAAAAATAAAGGGAAGTTAATATCCATTATTGTCATACTAAGATATTGTATGTCTCAATTAATTTTATATTCATTCACCATTAGTTAAAAAAAGGACCAGAACATTAAATTCAACAATGACACTATTCTGATTAGTTGTGGATGGACACTTTAGAAGCTTCATATTTCAAAACGTTTTGAAATTATTTCAGAGTATGCTTATTGCTTGAAACAATTATCTAATATTGAACAGGAGCATTTTAGCTTTTAAAATCACAAACTTGAAAAGCACACTATTTATAAGATTCCTAAGTAAATAGAGCAAAATATAGAGTAAGATTTTTAATCCTGGTTTTAGCTGCAAGTAATAAAAGAAAGGAAAAGTACTTACAGAAGAATGTAAAGAAAACCTTCTCATAATAGCCCAAATAAAGAATATTTGCTTCTTATTGTCCCAGAAGTAAAGCTTTAGGCCTGTGATCTGCCTGAAGCAGCTAGTCACTTTCACTCTGGATGAGCTGGCCTAAGAGGGCTTTGTTCTGAGATTTTTCTCAGAGAAATCTGGTTAAAGAAAAGCACATCACGTAATTAATTATGAACCCAATGAACATGTCAGTCTGATTTTTCTAACACATCACATTGCCATGTTTTCTTTGCTCTTTAATTCATTCATACAATAAACAATAATAATGGCTACTAATGTCAATGATAGATGATATACTTTACAGAGTGGAGGAGAAGAATGTGTGAGACAGACAGGGGTTCATTTTGAAACCAATTTTTGTGCTGTGTTTTGGTCTTCAGATATACAGCAATGTTGGCAGAAGTTGTAAAAAAGTGATGATGAAACTTCTGTCATGGACTTATTTATTTATTTATATTATATCATAGCTGTGTACATTAATGTAAAGAAGAACAATAATCACATTATAACAAAGATATCTGTACCGGAATGTTTATTGCAGCCCAATTCATAATTGCTAGGTCATGGAAGAAGCCCAAGTGCCCATCAACCCACAAATAGATTAATAAATTGTAGTATATGTACACCATGGACTCAGTTATTTTAGGTATTAGAATAACATCTGGATGGAAATATACCTCAGGAGAGAAAGTAGGAGTGTGGAGAGGAAAGTTTATTAAATTATGTATCATATTTCATACTTATATTTATAATACAAGTAAAAGTTCATGTTCAAATATTTAATATGTATTAAGCTTTTATTACATTATAGCCCTATGGTGAATACTGTACATGAGTTCACTCACTTGCATGAGCTCTATGAGTGGGTTACTAGTCTCATCCTTCCATACATGGAATTCCAAAGCAGGCTGGATTCTGTTTTCAACATCTGTTCTTGAGCCTCAACTTCTACATGGTGCTCTGTATTTGCATTTTCAATGCCTTCAGCATCCACACCTGCTTAATGGATAAGTGACTGCATACTCATGTTTGTGCAACAGAACAGCCTGGAAGTGTAATTGGTGTGTCTGAAGAAAGAAAATATAGCACCAAAGTCTGCAATGATGTTTTTTATTGCTGAAAAAAAGAAAATTATAAAGATTAAGAAGTTTCAAAAATGGCCAAGTATAACAAGAAAAGATTTAGAATGATGTAGTAATCTGTGGTAAAATATGGCCAAGAAAAAAAAGGAGAAATAATTAAGTTTTAGGAAAGTTTCTATTTCTGGCCTGGATTGTCTAAATTTGTAACAGATAAGGTAATTCAATTGATTTGCAATCTGCTTCATTTCATGTTTTTGTAAGTAAATTACTTTCATTTGAGGAACATCAAGGTATTTGCATCTAATTTCTTTGTATACGAATGGCAATCTAGTCATAGTTAACGTTATTGAATATCTATTCTGTGTAAGGTCCCATAGGACATTACATGAAAGGTTATAAGGTATGTGTGTAATACAGCTCCATACTCAAAGAACTTTACCTGGGACCTGGGAAGGTAGGCATCAGTAATCCTTAAAGACTTGCCACGATCTTGTACTCTGCTCCCTCAGTTCCTTCCCCATTTCCCTCACCCTGCTTCACCCATGCTGACATCTTACATACACCAAGCACACATCCTATTCTACATTTGGGTTATTCCTTTCAAGACATAACTATGGCTCACTCCCTTATTTTCTTGGGGGTCTGCTCAAATATCAGGAGATTAGTGGGGTCCCCTTTAACTTTCTAATAGTAAACATCCATATATACTTTGTTTCCCAATCCTACTTTATTTTTTCCCTATGGCATTTATCACTAGCTTATGTATATATTTATGCAACTTATGCATTTGTTATATTTATTTCTTATTTATAAGCTGTTTCTACCCACTGAAGTATGAGTTCTTTAAGGGGAAAAACGTTATCCATTTTATTTGTGGTTGTATTCTCAGCAGCTAGGACAGTGACTTGTGTGTGGAAGGGACTTCATAAGTATTTATTAAAATGAAGGAAACAATGAACCAATTAAGAAACATACATTTATACAAAATCCAAATTGTTAATACAGGTAATAATCACCAGAGAAATTCATACAGAAATCTTAGGTATGCACCTGACCCCAAATGTTATGGTGTGAAAGTTGCTCAAGAAGAGATACTCTGTCTCGTAAGTATCTGTATTCAGTGCTATCCCTGGTGCAGTACTTAATATATTGTAAATATTTGACACATATCATAGAACTTCCATAATTTGACCACAAAAGGGACTGCTACAAGCTAGTCAACCTAACAGAGGTGAGGAATGTAAGGAACTAGGCCTTCTGCACTGACATGTACATGTAGGGCATGTCTGGTCTATGAAAATTAGGTCAACTTAAGCAAGTGTTCAAGGTAGAGAAGTGGTCACCAATGGAGGTTCTACTGTGTTTATGGGGACTCTGTTTCCAAGAGACATATCTTTAGCAGGACTCTGGAACTGAGATAAGATTTAGATGAGTGACAACTATGGGAGACCACATCTCCTGAATAAGATGCAGAGGGAGATAAGCAGGCAATTTCTTTGACCTGGTGTCAAAATATGCTAGCAAAGCAGAAGTGTAAGTTGAAAAAAGTAGACATTTGGGAATTAGAAAAACAGGTTCAGAGCTAATATTCCTAGAGTATATGGGATTTGTAGTTCTCATTATTCTCATTAATTCCTTTGCAACTCAAATATATATTGGACACTTCAATTGACTCTGTGTTCTCAAGTGCAGATAACATTGACCTTACTGGATTCTAACTAACTTTTCTCCCCTTTCTCTATAGGCTCTTTCTAATAAAGGCTAAGACATTATTAACATGCATTTAGAAGAGACATCTGTCACAGATTTCCTATACTTCCTTTCGACCCAATTGTAGTTTGACTTACATAGCTCTCTAGGTCGAGCATATGCCAATATTCAAAATTAGATTTTACTGCTGCATGCTTAGGACAACAAACTCTAGAAAATTCCAAGCAGAAATTTAGCCTACCCTGGTAGGTCTGAAACTTTTTGAGACACCTTTCCTTTCATATTTACATTAGTCTGATAAATATCCAGACTTCTGATCTAAATTTAGCTCAGAAATTGCAAGTAATTGTGAAGAGATAACTGCTTTAGAATAAGTTGTGGGTTTCCTTGCTTATTAAGACTTATTTAAGCATTGGGACTTGAAATGGTATGATTTGTATAAACTGACATATCTGTTCATCACTTTTTAATAAGGTTAGTATTTTTCAGAGCAGGTTCCCATGCCATTTAAGAGAGGCCACACAGTGGTTCAATGTTCAGAGATCACTGTAAAAAATTGTGTAATGTCCCACTGAAGATAAAATGAATCCAGCACACCTGGGGATGAGTCAGTTTTCTTTGATCTCTAATAAACACTGTTTTAGGAATTTGAAAGGGTTTTTTTTTTTTTTGCTTCTAATTTAATCATGCATTATGACACATAATTATGTAATCATGCATTATGGAATATAATTAAACAAAATTAATATAGTATAATTTAACCAAATTGAAGTGAGACAAGCACTCCATATATTTTTAAAATGATCAACCCTAAAGAAAAGGGTTAAATTGAAATAATTCAGGGATAACTTTTACTATTATCTCTTATTGCAAACAAATTCTAAGATCCCTAGGATAATGAGACCTGGTGCACTGAAGTCTATTTCTATAAAAATTTTTCTTTCTAAATTATAATCATAAAAATTTCATCTTTGTCAAGCACTTCTCTATGAAAACCCCCTACCTGAACCAAACTAAAATAGACTGTATCTTCATAAGGCCATGAATTAGGAATTTGCTAGAATATATTCTTTGCTATTTCTACAATTAAATAAAGGAAAATGAAAATGCTTTCTTACCAAAAATCTGCACATGAAATGCATACTGATTTGGTTCTGTTTATTCACATATTACCATTCTCACCATCCATTGTTTAGGACTTGTTTGGATATTTAAAAATTCAGATCCAGTTAAGACCCTGCTGCTCTCAGCAGGGGTATAAGACACAATTTCTAAAATGATAAACAGAACTGTCTCAAAGAATATGCCTTGGTATAAAAAATGGTCTGGAAAACTAGAGAACATAGTGAAATATTAAGACCCAGATAGTCTGATGGGATTTTCTAGAAACCAGTGGGAAATGGTTCATTTTCCTCCCAATGAAGGATACTCTAATACTTCTAATACTCTCCCATGATAATACTGTAGAGGTAGGAAATACACTGAAGTCTTTTCTGATTTGACTATTTTGTCGCTTACAATTGCATAGTTACTCTGCTTATCTAAACAAACCTTCCCTGGGTATCCTTTTTGGGCTTGATGTAATACCTGCCATGTGTATGTCTACAGAAATGTTTGTGCATGTGTGTTTGTGCATTGATTTTTTAGTTCCTTGTTTAGTAAATAAATTATTTTATTTTATTTTATTTTATTTTTTGAGACAGAGCTTCAAGCTGTCCCCCTGGTTAGAGTGCTATGGCATCATAGCTCACAGCAACCTCCAACTCCTGGGCTCAAGCGAGTCTCCTGCCTCAGCCCCCCAAGTAGCTGGGACCACAGGCGCCCGCCACAAGGCCTGGCTATTTTTTTTGGTGCAGCCATCATTGTTGTTTGGTGGGCCTGGGCTGGATTCGAACCCGCCACCTTAGGTGTATGTGGCTGGCGCCTGTTTAGTAAATAAAAAAACAAAAACAAAAAACTAGTAGAGATTATCTGAGGGCCAAGAGGCCATGGATTTGAAAAGTTTGCTTCTGAAAGAATTCACCGAAATTATCTATTATGAGAAAACAGGCATTGAGCCCCACATAGATCACTGGGAAAACGAACCAAACTCCAAACTTCAGCTATAAAAGTCACATAGAACATGAAATACTGTCTAGGATTTTACCAGAGTGACTCATAGTTGCATAACAATCACCTTTGCAGAAAACATCTATTCAAGTATTCAAAGAATGCCTTTCATGGTGGAGATTCAAAGGTTTTATTTTTTCACTAGAAAAATAGACATGATGGACAGATACTGCATCATTAGTATATCACATAATGTATTCCATTCAACAAACTTTCAGTAAATAAATTCTTAATAAATATTTATTGCTTTGTGGGTTTATGAAAGAATGCATGAAAAATACATAGAAATTGTACAGAATTTTTTTTTTTTTGAGACAGAGTCTCACCCTGTCACCATAGGCGGAGTACAGTGGTGTCATAGCTCACAGCAGTCTTAAATCATGGGCTTAAGCAATCCTCTGGCATCAGCCTCCCAAGTATCTGGAACTATAGGAGTCCAGTACAAAGTTAAGCTATGATTTGTATTTTTTTGAAAGCACAAGAAAGTTATTTCAAAATTAAAGTGATTTAATTCAGTGATTTGTTTACTTGTTTATGAAATAATCATTGCCTACTGTTACCAAAGCCAGGGACTCAGGAGAAAACAATGAATCAGATGAACATATTCCTGATCTCAAAGTATTTAAAATCTAATGAGTCTTCCTATCAGGATTAGATATGTAGATTATAGATATGTAGACTGAAGAGTACTTAATTTAGCATCTGTGACTAAATGTTATTAGATGAATGTTTTCCAGTTTATTTGTGCATTGTTGAGCATGTTATCAGTCTTAAGGTTTAGTTATACATTAATAATATCTTGAGAATGATGCAGATCTACGGGTTCTAAATCATACCTGTTAAATTGGAATCTCCACAGTTGAGGCCTAGAAGTTTGAATTTTTAAAAAACTCTATGGGTGTAAAAGCTAAACTGGTATTCAGAAATCAATATTCAGAGATAGATAAAAATGTGAAATTGCTATTAGTACAAAATTTTATGTTTATGGCAATGCAAAAGTAAATATCAATGTCTCAATGTGAGCTCTATTGCCCAAATCTCTCAATGTCAGGTCAATGTTATATAAAGGGGTAATTAATCAAACAAGCCTCAGCCATTGGCCTTGCCTCATTTACACCTTATATTACAATCTCTCTCTGAGGACCCTGGTATCATTGCATGGATTTGACTTCCCCCCCAAGCCTGCAGTTATTGAGTACCATTCTCTATCTAGATAATGAATCACTTCACATTTTCTTGTCATCACTTTTTCCTGTAGTCAAAACTTATTCAAGACATACTTTCCCAATAGATACTCACTGGGTTATTTCACTTATTCCAATAACTTTCACTGTAATCTAAAGCATGCTGCTTCCTGTACCCATCTCTGTTCTATCTGTTTAAACCTTACCTGTGCATATTCATTTGTATACTAAAAGTGATTCAATTTTTGATTATTCATGTAGAAGGAGTTTTAGACACATGATCTAGTATTCAAAGTTCCTTATAATTCTCAATCTTGATGATCTTGTGGCTTTAGACCCCTGATAACTAACTCTCAAAGGACCATTTCTATGAAGTTTTACAAATTTCCTCTGTGTGGATCTGACTACCTTAAAAACTGTTAAGTCCTCAATGTCATCAATAGGTTCTTGGAAAACTACGAAACAAAATTATCTATGTTATTAAATGAGAACTCACTGTACTAGTTTCTGCTAAACAGTTGAGCAAAGGGCCAGGGATAGAGGGGACCTCATCTAAGACTACCAAATGCCTACATTGTTATTCAGGAACTAGTTACTTTAGAATTCTTGACCTTGGGGAAGCAGAGAATTAAAGACCCTCATTGAGGAGATTAACACATTGCCACACTAGAAAACTTTTCCTTGATGCCACAGTATTTTATTAGGTCAAGAGATGTGTGAGCTATCTGTGCTTCACGAGGCCCCAGGCTCAAAACTAGCATGCGTTAAAGACAATTCACATGGCAGTTAATGTATTTTAAAGCCTAGAGTCTGTCCGGACAATTGACTTCTCCTGAATGGGGAGAATTTGGCCTTACATACATACTTCTTGTTAAATCAAGGGAAAGTATAATAAACAGCTTTATGTATCTAGAAAGAACCATGAGGTTTTTATTTTGTTTTTGTTTTTCAGGGTGAGAAATTAGTTTCTTTTTTCATTAGTCAGGAGTAATCAATTATTTTCTTAAATAAAAATCATGTCTTATTTCTTTCACCCCAACCATTGTTCTGCATCATCAGAGACTCTCAGTTAGAACTGCTTAGTTCAACCCCCAAGCCCCCAAAACATAAATGATAATAATAATAATAAATGATTATTGATTATTATTTTATAGCATAAGTTTGTGACTTGCTCTATATCAAAATATAACCTCTCTTTCTTTTGCAATTTTTGATGTTCTTATTTTTGAAAGAAAACAAATTGTTTTTCCTTTTAGCATCTATTATAATATAGATATTGAGAATTGTATCTCTCATGTTGTTTGGTATGTCCTTTTGTTGTCTGGTCCATTTCGGAAAATACAAAGCACGTGTAATCATATTGACAATACTAAAAAAATATGTAAAGCTTGAAGTATGAACCCCCAATTTTTAACTGTGGTCAATTACAACATGGTAATTAATGAAATTAAAGTTTCTATTTGTTTGCTTCATGATATTTATATAGCTATATGAAAAATTGATAACTAATAGTTATTATCAATTCTGAAATTCATATTTAAAAATACAAATAGTAAGAGGAGGAAAATATTCTTAGAATATGTTAAGAAATTTTCTAGACATGATTTTAAGAAAAGCTAGTCATTAGGAATTAAACTAACTTTTTTAGTCTTGACAAGCTCTAGTTAGTGGAAACTTACAGAGCGTGACATATGAACCAAGGAAGGATTTTATAAATGTCTTCTTTCAGGTTAATCTTTAAACTTACCTTACTTGGTAATTATCTCGTTCTTAAAAACTGAATGAATTAGACAGCTATTTTTTGTGACTGTGAATTCTGTTTCTCTTTCACATTTTTATCCAGATTGGTCTGATCTAAAAAAATTAAAAACTGTTAAAAAATGTACACACATAGCAAAGGAATCTGCAATGTTAAATTAATGACTGTGGGAATTAGTGGGAATGGGAGATAATTTCTTTTTTATCTGGCTTATTAGCAAAATTTGAAATCAACGTAAACAACTGCTTCTGTTTTCAGCGAAGTCTGAAATTTTGCAGTATTTTCAGTATTCTCCTGAAGGCTGACAACTACCAGGCGATTATTCTTTGATCTTTTCGCTTGAATTGCCATTGTTTTCATTAATGCTTGAGCTAAGCAAAAACAGCCTGTATGAGGCTCCTTTTCTAAAACCCTCTTTTATAAACATTTTAAATCACATTTATAGGAGAGACTATGAGCATGTCAAGTTGCAAGTTTATAAGACATTGGAATGTTCACAGTGGACCAGCAACATGGAAAATTACTGTAGTATTTCTTGACTAAACCTTTGGGTGACACAAATGCTTGGCTTATATTTAATTGCAGTGAATATAAAGTTTACTTCGACTGCAGCCTATTTTCATTATTTGAGTAGCCTACATTCTTAATTATCTAATTTCCATTGCATGATGGCCCAGAGCAAAGTGTTCACTTGGAGAGGAGCAATTTGTCGTTACAGATGGGCTAGATTTGAGACAGTCGGCACTCCTGTGGCTTCCCTGGGGTTCTGTTGTCCACCTGGGAGACCCCAACTGCCTCTTGGCCTGGCTATATCCTAACCTCTTCTTACCTCCGCTTCGCACTCTACTCACTTCTTCTCTAATAAGTTTGAACAGCTAGTTAGAATAAATGTGCTCTCTTTATTATCACAAAAATGGGCATTTAAGTTATAACTTTTGATATATGTCATCTCAGACAGAAAAGCTGGTCTCTAAGACTTTTAAAAAGTCTTTAATTTCAAAATCCTTGTCTGTTTCAGGTCAGCTTCCTCATTCCTTCCTCTCTTTCTCCTTCTCCATTTGTTTATTATTGTTCTGAGCAATGTTTATCGTTGTTTTAAATATCTTCCCCGTGTCAAATACCACACTAGGTAGATTATTCTAATTTTGTACAAACCCAACATTCTAGGAATTATTATATTTTTGTTTTGCCAATGAAGAAACTGAAGCCTATTTCTCAAATCCCAAAGATTTGAGGAATTCGAATACCAGATTCAAATTCAATACTTCCCGGATACTTTTCACCTTCTATGTGGTTGTAGCCAAATTCCACTTCCATTCCAAAATAGATTATAGTCTTCAGGAAAAATGTTACTTCTACTGCTTGTTAATAGTTGTCATGACCCTGAGCCCCCAGGCTAAATGAGTTATCCCTCTGTATCACAGCTGCACTTTGAACATTGAATAATCTTTTTATCCATAAATACTTATGTATCTATTCATGCAGCTCTTCCTCTCACCAGTCCACGAGCTCTTTGACATCAGCGTACCATTTTATTAATCTTGGCAGATGTAGTGCCTGACACATAGTAATTATTCAATGACTGGGATGCCCTTCCATGGGCTTGTATGTTTACTTTGCTATTCCTGCCATCAACTGCTCCTTGGCCTCTGTTGAGTTTGAGCTAGAGGCAGAGTTAACTAACATAGTCCATAATTTATTTATGAGAAACAAGATATAAACTGAAAAGATAGCTATTCAATGGCGAAGTATATTTACTGTATATTTTTAATGTAACAATAAAAATTAATGTATTTCATCATTTTTCTGCTCATTTCTATTAATAATTGGTTTCTTAATATCACAAGTGTATATTCAGAACTCTTAGCATAAATCTTCAAAAAGTACAAAGGTAGGATTCCTACTGACAATATCATTGTTGGAAGACTGACTCTATCTTGCTAAGGGAGAAAACTTTCAATACCCAATAAGATAATATAAAGCATGAATAATTATAAAAAACTTACATTTCAAGAATGAAAATAAGTCACATATGTCAAGAAGGGGAGATTCCAAGCTTGGCAAACATTCATATGCAAAGTATCCTGAAATTTTTAATAATCTTCAAGTTTGTCTTGATCCAAAGATGCAGAAGGAAGAAAAATTCATCAAAAAATGGCATATGGAGATGTATTCATAAAGAGATCCAGTTTTGCTATTTATTGATTTTGTTATCTTGGATTTTTTTCCCTTTCTGTTCTAAAAGAACAGTAAGTATTAGTTCCTGCTTTATATGTATATACTCACAAATATTTGACTTCTTTCTACATAACACTGCTCATAAATCAAAAGACATAACAATTTGGTCAGCACACTTTGGGAAAGATATTGTACATTAACAGGGAGTAGTGGGATTGTGAAAAAGTCTAAAAATCTGGCCATACAAGGAATAATTGAAATAACTTGGAATGGTTAGCCATTATAATCATGTCATTTTATATAAGAAAGGCAAAATACATTTTAATATTTTTTTCTTATTTGTCCATATTCAAGATTGTAATTTGAGTTTCTGCCATCATCCTAAGAAGGGAACAAATTAGGTAGGTTTTTTTAAAAAAATAGTATGTCACTCGTGAATTGAACATTTTTTATATACATACTAAATCCAATGCAATTCTTATTTTTTATTGAAACTAAAGTTGCTCCAGTTCTGGCCAGTGGCAACCTGTGTTACTTGGCTCCCGAGTTGTTTTGAAATAGACATAGTAGTCTGAAAAGTTGCCAGGTATCTGGCATGTCAAAATGTGCCAGGTTTATTCACAATATTTTCTGACCCAGATCTGGAATCAGGCTTTTATCCAAAAAGCTCTGGTTTCCTTTAGTGAGAAAAGTATTTTATGACAACTATCTAGAATAAATCGCTTCAATGTTGTTATGATTTCTAGATTGTCTAAGATAAAGATAGAATATTATACATATATACCGAAATTTCTGCATAATTTTGACATTTTCAATTCAAATTGGAGACTATGAGGTTTTTCCTTAAACTCTTCTATATTACATCTGTATTTTCTTCCACACTGGAAGTCCTAGACTTTAAGAATCCAGAGATGAAGGAATTAGAGTAACTCACAATTGCTCATTTATTAAAATGACCACATTATATATAAAAATTATTATTGAGACTAATACCACTATTCCTACTTTTGTCTAATTAATTTTTAACTGAAAAAAATGCATATGTTTATGAGTACACAACTTGATGCTTTGATATATGTGTACACTGTGGAATGGCTAAATAAAGATATTTGACATATGCATTACCTCACATACTTGGTGATGGTGAGGACACTTACTGTGCATGCTTTTTATTAACTAGCCACCATGTGATGTTCATCAGCTCTCTTGACCTTATTCCTCTATTTAACTGAAATACTGTGTTCTTTGATGGACATCTTCATAACCCTCCCTACACCCAGCCTTGGTTGGCACTACTTTTGATTATTTCTTTTTCTAGAGTCTTATCTAGAACTCAAGAGAGTTCTAGCAGCTGTTTGAGGATCATAGAGATTAGGCTACCTTAGCCCAGTGATTTCCTTTGGTGTGCCAGAGCACACTTAAGATCCACTAGTGTGTATTTTTTACTCTTTTTTATTGCCATAATTTAAGTGTGCCAGGGAAGTTTAACTATAGGTTCAAGTATGTGGTGAGATAAAAGAGGTTGAAAAACACTGCTGTAGCCCCTTTGTTTTACTATGAGGCTCTTGCACATACATACATATATATATATATTTTATTTATTTATTTATTTTTGTGATAGAGCCTCAAGCTGTTGCCCTGGGTAGAGTGTTGTGGGCATCACAGCTCACAGCAACCTCCAACTCCTGGGCTCAAGTGATTCTCCTGCCTCTGCCTCCCAAGTAGCTGGGACTACAGGTGCCCACCACAGCCCCTGCCCAGCTATTTTTTGGTTGCAGCCATCATTGTTTGGTGGGCCCAGGCTGGATTTGAACCCACGAGCTCAGGTGTATGTGGCTGGTGCCTTAACATCTTGAGCCACAGGCACCAAGCCACACAAGCTTCTATTATAAATGGACAATCCCCTTCCATTTTTCTTTGTTGTTTTCAAATTGCACTGCCCTCCTTACAATGAATCCTTACTGGCTACTCACAGTTCTCTGGTTCTAAAGTTTGTCAGATTCTGTACTGCTTCCCATGTTTTGTCCTGCACAGATGCTGATAACTTGTAGATCTTCCTGCTTTCGGTGATTTCCTCTACCAGCTATATTTTCAAAATCAGCAGTATTGAAGTGTGATTTACACACAACGAAATGCATTGATATGAAGGTACAGATTTATGAGTTTTGACGGTCAAAATAAATAAAAACCTCAATTTGTCTCAAAACTTCGCTGTGCCCTTTGATTTTTCACTCCACATACCTCTGACCCAAGATAACCACTGATCTAGTTTCTATTATTATACTTAGTTCCACTATTTAGAATTTCATATAAATGATATCACAACAAATTTATTCTTCTGTGTTTAGCATAAGGAAAGAAAATATGAGGTTTGTGTATATTGTTGCCTTCATGAGAAATCTGTTCCTTTTCATTACTAAGTAATTTTCCCGTGGTAAACACGTATGGCAATTTGCATGTCCATTCACTCATTCATGCACATTTTGATAACATCAAGTTGTAGGCTTGCACTGGTTGTCATGGGAAACCTGTGGTCATTCCTTGTTGTTCCATTCATTGTACATGTTTTTTTCTGTCCATTTTTGTCATTTTGATAACTTGTTTTCTCCAATTTGATTATGATACACCTTTATGTGTCTTTTTTTTTTGCATTTATTTTTTCTTTGGGGGGTTTATGGATCTGCTTGGATATGTGGGTTTATAGTTTTCAACAAATCTAGAAATACTCCAGTCATAATTACATCACATATTTTTAATTATGATCCGTTCTTCCTGATGAGTTTATGGGATTCTAACATAAACAGATTGAATTGTTTGACATTATCTCATAGGTCACCGAATCTTTAATAATGTTTTCCAGGCTCCTTTTCTCTCTAGAATTCAATTTGGGTAGTTTCTAGTCCTTTGTTTTTACATTAAATAAATTTTTATTCATCAGCATCTACTATGTTGTTATGTGTATGCAATACTTTTATTCATATTCTTTTTATTTCTATAATTTTAATTTGGTTTTATTTATATCTTTTATTTCTCTTCCCACTATATTCATATTTTCCTTTAAATCCTTAAATTTGTATGTCTGAAAATTCTTTTTATTTCTATTTTTCTTTCTTTTTGCGTGTCATTGTTTTTTTGAGCATATGCAGATATTAAATTGTTAAATGTCTTAACTTTGTTTTCTTCCTTTAAAGCACGTTGGAGTTTATTTTGCTAGGAAATTCAAGGTACTTCCTGACCAGTTTAATATTTCTTGTGGCTTATATTTTAGCTTTCTTAGGGTAGACTATAGTAACATTTTTCCTAAGGCTAGTTTAGGTATAACCCAAGGGTCTTTACTGAATGCCCAAGGTGTTATGTGGGTTTTCACCCAATGACTGGGATAATCAGTATCAATCTGAGATTGAAATTCAAGTATCTCACATCCCTAGGTTAAATGCTATAAATTGTTCCATTTCCAGTAGTTCTTATCCTACCTTGTGGAATTTCATTGTACCCATCCACAACTTAAAATTCAACATAAGATTTGAGCAGATTATGATGCATGATTGAAAAGCTTTTACTCCTGGATCTTCCTCTCTCTGTTATCACATCTCACTGATGCCACTTCCTCAGCTTGCCTGATCTCCAATATCCACTGTGCTTCCTACATTAGGGTCCAAAATCTTCTTCCAGTTAGATGCCAAGGGCAGTCATTGTTTGTTTGTTTATTTATATCAGAATCATAGGGAAAGTCTGGTACTAGTACCAATACTCTGCATGACTGGGAGTGAAATTTTCCCCATCTGCTAAATTGTGCTATTTGCCTAGGGGATTTGCTATTGTCCTGTTTTGCTATTTGTTCTGTTTTATGCTTACACTATTTTTATTATGTTTTAAAATTTTTAACAGAAATATATTTTTTTAAAAAAATATGACTTTGGTTTTGAATAGATATAGCCACACATTTTCTCCTTTAAAATTTGTTCAGAAAAGAGTGAAAAGTACTTTATTCAGACAGTTTGAATGAATGCTTCATCTGTAAAAAGATAAGGTATTCTCTTTAACTTCGATCCAGCTCAAGGTGTTACACTATCAAGAATAATTGTTTTGGAGATGGTAGAGTAGTGGTTTTCTATTTCATTCTACTCCATAATGACAATGCCAAGTAATGAACTTGAGAGGAGAAAATGGCATCCTTCATGAATGCGGGAGACATCTACACCATTCACAACACTATTAAAATGCTTGTCATAACTTTCTCGATTTGAACCCAGTAAAAATAAGAAGGAACAGATGGGCATGAATTTCTAGAGGTCACAAAATAATGTGAGTTCTTGGAAATTATATCCTTGGGTAGGACTAAGCCTTGTTTTGATCTTATATTTTTAAGTAATGATACTCCATACTTCTGGGCTGTGTATTTGGTTAGAATAATAATAATAAAAAGTAGAGAGGGTGAAGGGCTTTATAGATGAGTTTACAGAGGACTATAAGATATGCATGCATGTTTGAAGAAAGAAATGAGAATTATCTATACATGGAACGAATAAACTCTTGGATCAATGCGGAATCTAATGTGAATCTGAAGAATATCTAATAAATAATAATACTGAAAACACTGCATTTTAAAAATGAATGAATTGCCTCAACACATGGGCAAACTTTCTAGCCTTATATTCTTTTCTTTAAATTTTTTAAAACTTTTTTTATTAAATAATAACTTTGCGCATTGATGCATTTATGGGGTTTAGTGTACTGCTTTGATATACAATGTGAAATGCTTACATTGAACTAAGTAATACATCCATCACAATTATTATTAAATAAATAATTTTAAAAATTAAGCATTGAATTAAGGAGGTAGGAAGAAGACTAAACAGAAAGAGGAAATAAAAGAGATAAAAGTGGAAATGTATTAATGACAAAATAAGAAAATGGTTGAATTAATAAATAGAAGATGTGGCAACCTAATCAAAAAAAAGAAGCACAGTTTTACAAATAAAAAAACAAGGAAAAATATCTTTTAAAATCAGTCCTTGGTTTGTACTGTGTTAACCAAAATGTGTACATATTGGAATCATATTCTTGCTTTGCATGGCTCCCATGTATGTAATATTTATTACTTGGTACTGAGAAAAGCAAGGATTCATTATAATTTCAAAATATATTTACAAAATTATTGAGGTAAATTGGTGCAAATCTAAGAAAAACCAATGTTTTAAAAACCTGTAATAAATAAATACATAGACAGCTATAAATTACTGAAACTTACAAAAGAAGGGATACAAAAATTTAATAGACAAATTAACATAGCTGGTAAAAAGTGAAATCATCATAGTTATCATCATTGAAAGTTTCCAGACCCAGAGTTGGAAACCTGTAATAAATAAATGCATAGACAGCTATAAATTACTGAAACTTACAAAAGAAGGGATACAAAAATTTAATAGACAAATTAACATAGCTGGCAAAAAGTGAAATCATCATAGTTATCATCATTGAAAGTTTCCAGACCCAGAGTTGGACATGGGGACTCACGCCTATAATCCTAGCATTTTAGAAAGCCAAGGTGGGAGGATCACTTGAGACCAGCAATTCTAGACCACTTGAGTAAGAGAAAAATCTGGTCCCTACAAAAAATTTAAAAAAAGAATAGCTAGGTCCTGGTGGTGGCGCATACCTGTCATCTCAGCTGCTCAGGAGACTGAAGCAGGAGGATCACTTGAGTTGAAGAGACTGAAGTTGCATTGAGCTGTGATTACATCATTGTACTCTACTCCTAGTAACAGAGCTGGAACCTATTTCAGGAAAAAAAAAAAAGAATTTCCAAACACAGATGACTTCTTAGCTGAGTTGTTCAAACATTTTTTGACAGCTATGCTCACATATAAGTGTTATTTCAGAATCCTTAATAAAATATCAATGTATGAAATAATCACACTAAAGCAATAACGTATTATGGTTAAGTAAAATTCATATCAGAAAAGTAATGATAGTTCAATGTTAATAGATCTATAATTTAGTACATAATAATAAGGTCAGTAAGAGAATAAGATCAATAATAAGTCAATAGGAGAAAATCGTGTACGTCTCCAGAGATACCAAAAAGGTAACTGATATAATTTTTATTCATTTTTTTTCTTTTTAAAAAACCTCAGTTAAAAAGAAATAGATTATTTAAAACTAAAACCAGGGTCCTGGCTTGGTGCTCATAACTCAGTGGTTAGGACACCTACCACATACACTGTGGCTGATGGGTTTGAACACGTCTGGGGCTGGCTAAAAACAATGATAACTACAACACAAAAAAATAGACCAGTGCTGTGGCAGGTGCCTGTAGTCCCAACTACCTGGGAGGCTGAGGCAAGAGAATCGCTTAAGCCCAAAGGTTTGAGGTTGCTGTGGGCTGTGACTTAGTGAGACTCTATCTTAAAATAAAATAAAATAAAATAAAATAAAATATAAAACCAGGGTCACCTTCAGGAATGAAGAAATGGATTCAATTCCACTAAAAACTAGTAAAAGAAATGTCATTCTCTCTTACTTCTAATAATATCATTCTATAAATTCTGATCAGTTGGAATAGATTAGAAAGCAAGGTGTTAAGTATTGGAAAAGAAGTGGCAAATGTATTTTCATTTGCAGTTGATATACCATTTACCTGGGAAACCTAAATCCATTAGTTTTACTAATGATATGAAAGAAAAGATATTTCAATAAAATTCCTGATTACCAAGTTGATATAAAAGTTAATATCTTCATAACCATATATTATAACATTAAAAATTCTTTTTATTTATTTTTTTAAATTTGTTTTTTATTTTAAATTAATATGAGGGTACAAATTTTTAGGTTACATTGTTCTCACTTTCAGGGAAAAGTTCCACTTGTAAAACAGTCCCTCACAATGTGACCGTGTTATACACCCTCACAATGTGCACATTAATTGAAATTCTGCCTCATGCCCTCCCCCTCCCCCTTCCTTCTCCACCTCCCTCTAGCATTGTACTAGATGATATTTGTGTTTTATTGTTCTTATGAGCATGTAATTATTTACATATTGGTTTCACATTAGTATGGACTACATTGGATATTTATTCTTCCATTCTTGTGATACTTTATTAAGAAGGATGTATTTCAACTCCAACCAGGTAAATGTAAAAGATGTAAAGTCTCCATTTTTTTTAATGGTTGAATAGTATTCCATTGTATACATATAATACAGTTTGTTGATCCATTCATGATGGGCACTTAGGTTGCTTCCATGACTTGGCAATTATGAATTGAGCCACAATCAATATTCTTGTGCAAATATCTTTGTGGTAAAATGATTTTTGTTCTTCTAGGTAGGTACCTAGTAATAAGATTGTAGGATCAAATGGAAGGTATACTTTTAGATCTTTGAGGATTCTCCATACTTCTCTCTAAAGAGGCTGTATTAGTTTGCAATCCCACCAGCAGTGCAGAAGTGTTCTCTTCTCTCCACATCCATGCCAGCATCTGGTGTTTTGTGACTTTGTGATGTGGGCTAATCTTGCTGGGGTCACTACTAATCTTAGAGGAGTTTTGATTTGGATTTCTCCGAAATTAAAGATGATGAGCATTTTTTCATGTGTTTGTTGGTTATTCATCTGTCATCCTTGGAGAAATTTCTATTTAAATCTCTTGTCCACTTATAGAGGGGGTTGTTTGCACTTTTCTTATTGTTTACTTTGAGTTCTCTGTAGATTCTAGTTATCAGGCCTTTGTCAAATTGGTAACATGCAAAAACCATCTTCCATTCCGAAGGCTATTTGCTTTTTTTTTTGTGGTACCCTTAGCTGTGCAAAAGTTTTTAGCTTGATTAAATCCCGGTTATTTATTTTTGGTATTGATGCAATTGCTAGAGGGTTCTTCCTCATTATGTTTTTTTCTCAGGCCAATAATTAAAAATTTCTGAGAGTAGATTTTAAGCAACATGACAAAATAATAAGTATGTGAAGTAATGCATATTTCAAGTGGCTTGATTTAGTCATTCCACAATGTATCAAAACATTTTGTTATAAACCATAACTATTATGTATGCATATTAAAAATTGTGTCACCTAAAAAATAAAGAACCCATAGCATTCTATGCACAAAGAAAAATGCATTTAAAAATATAAGAAAATATCCCACTTCAAATACTAAAAAAGGTAAAATGTATTGAGATAAATTTAATATAAGGAATCTAAGTAAATAATATTTTAACTTTACTTATGGACTTTTCTAAAGGAAGCCTTGATGAAATAGAAATACATTGCTTGTTCTTGGTTTGAAAGACTTCTTGTGAACATGTCAAATCTCTTTAAGTTAACTCACAAATCAGAAGTGGTCCCAACAAAAAATGGTATTTTGATAAGATTTTTGATAAATTTATTGTAAAGTTTATTTGCAAGGTTATGGTACTTAAAATAGTTTTCCACATTCTTCAGTGACAGAAAAATAAAATATATTAAAAACAGATATCTCACATGATAATTTAGCACATAATAAAATTAGATTTCAAATAGTTATAAATATGTGGTATTGGAACAAACACTATTTCTCTGGGGTAAATCATTATATTCCTATGTCTTTGCAAATTTAAAAATATATATACTATTGTATATTCTTAGAATGATATTTTTGCCTCACTTCCTTCTGTTGGGTCAATGAATTTATACAGTATTGACAGTCGGAAACAAACCCAACAATGACATTGTCAATGGCATAAAAAACTAAATTTGAATAAACTTCAGTGAATAGATTTGACTTGGCAGTATATCACAGATACCCCTGAAGTCTGGTCCACAAACGTCTGCTTTACTTTAACAACTGCACATTTCCCCATTTATGACCATTATAATTTATTTAAATATAACTTTATGCTTTGGCTTTAAGTTCTTTTTCATATTATAAGCAATGAATACCCTTCACAATTCAATAAGTAATGATACCTGTAGGAGAAATTAAAGTGAAAAAGAATACAATGCCCTCCCACTTTTTGAAAATGACATTGTCACATGTATCTTCTGTAATATTCAATTGCAACTTAAATTGTTAATGAAAATTTTTAATTGTGGTTGTGCCTTGGATAGAAATGATGCGGTTTGTAAAATGGAAATGAGTTACCATTTTACTGTACACTAAATTGTGCAGAATGAATATTTTTTACCTTATGCATGCTATTTATTAGTTTAATTTATTAAATAGTTAAAGGGAGGATATTTAAAATGGAAATGAGGAAAGCAAGCTGCAGAACATCATGGATGCTGTGGTCTTATTTTCACAGGAAAAGAAAAGGCTATTTGTGCACATATAATTTGAATTCACAGGGACTGAACAAAAGGAAGAAGAGTTATAAATAAAAAGGAAAAGGAAATAAGGCTATTGGAAGGTCATCAAAGATATTTGAATTTGTTTCTAATAATTTTCCTAAATTAGATTTAGATCTAGGAAGCATGCAATTAATATTTTATGACAACATTATTTAAATTAATAGGAATATATTTGTTTCTTATCAAAATTTTAATGTTCAAACCACATCCTTTCTTGCCTTCCTGTTGAGAATTTCACAACTTTTTTTAGTGTACAACATGGTGATTTTCAATTTCTCAAAAGTATCTGGCAAACATATGTGGTTCAGAAAAAACCAAAACAGAAAACCTGAAAAAAATTAAGCAAGGAGTAAGTGTTTGATTTGTATTGCACTCCAGATACACTTTAAAGGAAATTACTAAAATTGTTTTGAGATTAGCAAGTCTATCATTAGCAAAGATGAAGTCTGGATTTTGATTTATGTAAAATTCATCACTTAGATAATGTGGTTTAATTTCAAGTTTATATCAAAACATTGAAAATGCTTAGTTTTCCAGTTTAAGAATTATTTTCTTCCAGATTTAGCAGAGTGGAAAAAATGGTGTTTGAATCAATCTATATATGCATCTGTCTATATAATGTTTTTCTAGCTAATCCAGAAAGACCTTCACTCGGTATTCTTTATTTTCATATGCAGGTTGAATCAGGATTAATCAAAGTAAAGTGAATGTAAGGAAATAGAAATATATCTAAAAGAAAATGAGGGTATTTATACATAGATGTGCTAATAAATTTTTGTCAATAAAGCACAAGACCACCTAAATAATTGGGTCTTGTGAATGCTGCAAGACCTCTTCAAGTATCTGAATGGCATCTTCTCACTGAATTCCACCTGGACTATCCCATTTTAAAACTATATAAATGTTCATCTGAATTCTCATTCTGTTCTCTGTGTTAGTTTCTCACAGCACTTATCAATTTCTAAAAGTTCACTCACTTATTATGTTTATGATTGTGTTTGTCTTTGCTACTTGAACCTGAGTTACAAGAGGAAGTAGTTCTTTCTGATTGTTCCCTGATGTATAACTAATACCTGGAATAATGCTGTCACATAATAAGCACTCAAGAAATATGTGGAAATAAGTGAAAGCCTACAGAAAAAATTCCTAGCTATAGAAACAAAACATTTCAGTAACTTATTAGGCAAGGCTAGATAGAGATTGAACTCTCAAGGATTTAAAACCATTCTCAATAGGCTTAGTAGAGAAATAGATTAATTAAAAATTTAGAATCTATGAAATATTTATAAAGTACCACTATGGTAAAATACATTAATCCAAGAGAAAACTGGTATTAATTATTAAAATCATAATGAATTTTAGCATTGATATTTATGTAATTTTTTAAACACTTAATTTGCTTTTCTAGAAACAATGTGTTTTCATTGTTCTCCCCTTTGGCCATATGCATACAGATTCTGGTGTCTTCTCCACTGACTGCAGAATCATGATAGTTACTGCATGCAGAAATTTTCACTTCTTTGCTTCCAACATTTCAGCTACCACTCCCAATGCTACACCTTGGACCTTGCGCACATTTTGACATCTGGTTTTGATACAATCAATTTCCACATCTAGCTTTTTGACCATAACTTCCTATCTTTCTGTCAAACTCAGTTATTCAGCCAGTTAGTCAAATTTTAATCTGATTTTGAATCTAAAAGTTGAACTCATATTCACTGAACCTTATCCCTTGCCTCAAAGTATCAGCCACTTTTTGTTGTAACTTTCTGTCCTTACAAGGTTGAATTTCATTAACTATCCATTCATCTAGGATTTCTAAACAGGTAGTATTAATATTAATATTGATTCCATGCTAAAACTAATACTAAACTTAATGCCAGTAGTAATATAAATAGGGAACATGTCTGAGCACTTGATATGTATCTAACACTGATCTTTTACATATAGCATCTAATTTAATCCTCGCAACTCCATAGGTAGGTTTCATGGTTTTCTCATTATACATATAAAAAAGCTAAAGTAAAATATAATTAAAATTCTTGCTTAAGTTCACACAAGTGGATAATGTGGAACTAAATAGAGGCAAAAATCAGGTTCCAGAGCTCATCTGCCTAACCATAGTATCTGCTCTCACGGTCCAATGAAGCTGCCCTTGCACATTTACACTGCCCTGCTTGTTGCTAAATGTCATCTCCCCTTCTTATTCTTCAGGGTAGATGGGAGAGGTATACATTTATGGTCTGCCATCTCAACTGCTCTCTTAAATTCTCTCCAAAATTTTCTAATTGGTTGGCTCTCTAGTTCTCTCTAGCAACCATGTCAGATTATCTGTAATTCTCAAACTTTATCCTTGTCAATCCCTTTCATTGTCAAATTATAATAATGACCACTATGTTAAAAATGTAAAGTGAGACACAGTAAATTTTTAATTAGTTTTTTTATTGTTGTTGTTTGAGCAAACAACAATTTATGAATTGGACAACTCCAAACCAGAAGTGGTTCAGGAGCTTCACTGAGAGAAGGCCAGAGGGAAGTTTCATGGGTTGAGCACAGAAGTAAAGCAAAGACAATTTGCTTTGACTTGATTGGTTAGAGTTACACAGCTGCTTTATTTGGTCTGTTTTGTTGGAAAGCCCCTAGTTATGTAATTAAACTTTGGTTGGCTGCTTCTGATTGGTTAAGCTGAAGTTCTGTTTTTATTCAATGTAGGCATTTATAAGCAATAGGTCAAGTTTCACTTCAATTTGCAAATCAAGTAAGGTTGAGGCACTTAGGAAGCCTAACTGGACTCATTTGCTAAGAAATCTGCAAGCCTGGTCTCCATTTTAATTTACTTTAATGCTTGTTTCATGGAGAAACTATAAATATCAGATAAATTTAGCAATATTTTTCTATTCTCCCATTCTATTGTCTTACTACCATGGAAATTTATTTCTTCTTCTATGTAATGATGTTCTCCTAACCTTACTCTAATTCATGTTTCCTGCAGTTGTGCAAGATGTAAACTTTAAAATACAGTCATTCTAAGATGTCTTCTTTCTCTCAACCCTTAAATCCAGTCTTCAAAACTTGTTAATTTTACCTCCTGGGTATTTCTTTTTTTTTTTTTTTTTTTTTTGAGATGGAGTCTCATTCTGTTGCCTCTGCTACAGTGCCCTGGCATCATAGCACACAGCAACTGCAAACTCTCTTGCCTCAGCCTCCCCAGTAGGTGGGAATACAGGTGTGTACCAGTTTGTTCTTTTTTTCTTTGTTTTGTTTTTCTATTTTTAGTAGAGACAGGGTCACACCTTTGCTCAGGCTGATCTCAAACACTTAAGTTCAAACAGGCAATCTGCCTGTCTCAGCCTCCCGGAGTGCTAGGATTATAGGAGTGAACCACCATACCTGGCCCTGTGTATCTCTGGATTCTCTATATTTCTCTCCAAGTCAAGTGACATTTTCCTAATATAGGTAATTACTCACATACATATATACACACGCCCGCACACACACACACCCCACAAAGGGTACCAAAAATGTATACACATTTTTTTTCTTTTCTTTTCTTTTTTTTTATTGAATGGTAACTGTGTACATTAATGCACTTCTGGGGTACAGTGTGGTGTTTTCACACACAATCTGAAACACTTCCATCAAACTGGTTAACATAGCCTTCACATAATTTTCTTAGTTATTGTGTTAAAATGTTCATAGTCTACCCATAGAAAG
>NW_003852400.1:30619597-30625546 GCF_000181295.1 Otolemur garnettii
TCATATTTCTGGGAATAAAGTTTCTTGTAATATTCATTAAGGATTTTTTGAATTTCTAAGGGGTCTGTTATTATTTCATCTTTACCATTTCTGATTGATGAGATTAGAGATTTTACTCTTTTTTTCTTGGTTATGCTGGCCAAAGGTTTATCTATTTATTGACCTTTTCAAAAAAACCAACTGTGGGGCATGAGGCTCTAGCAAGCAGTTCTGGGCCCACCCAGCACAGGTGCCTGGAGCGGGGAGCTCCTCCGCTGGCCCCCGTGGGATGTGCTTGTCTCTAGAAAGCTGTTTTGGGTCTGCTTGTAATGGAGGACTCCTCTGCCACTGTTTGCGGGATACCCGTAGCACTAGCAAGCAGTCTGGGCCTACCCAGAGCCCTGGAGCGGGGATCTCCTCTGCCGCCCATCGGGTGCACAGCTCTAGCAAGCAGTTCTGGGTCCTCCCAGGGTGGGGGATTTCTCTGCCACCACTGGCGGGATGCACAAGGCTCTAGCAAGTAGTTCTGTGCCTGCCCAGAGCAGAGGAAGTCCTCTGTGGGCACCTGCTGCCCGCAGGAGGCGTGTGGCTCTCGCAAGCAGTTCTGCGTCCGCCCAGAGCCCTGGAGCAGGAATCTACTCTGCCGTTTGTGGGGTGCGAGGCTCTAGCAAGCAGTTCTGGGCCCTCCCAGAGTGAGGGACTCTTCTGCTGCCACCCGCGGGGGTGCACAGGGCTCTAGCAAGTGGTTCTGCGCCTGCCTGGAGCAGGGGAAGGCCTCTGCAGCCACCCGCAGCCTGCAGGAGGTGTTCAGCTCTAGCAAGCAGTTCTGCACCCGCCCAGTGTTGGGGACTCATCCGCTGCCACCCATCGGGGTGTGCAAGGCTCTAGCAAGTGGTTCAGTGCCTGCCCAGAGCACGGGAAGTCCTCTGCGGCCACCCGCAGGTCACAGGTGTGTGGCTTTAGCATGCAGTTCTGTCCCCACCCAGAACCCTGGAGCAGGGATCTACTCTGCCACCCCTGGGGTGCACAGCTCTAGCAAGCATTTCTGGGCCCTCCCAGAGTGGGGGACTTGTCTGCCACCACCCGCAGAGGTGTGCAAGGCTCTAGCAATTGGTTCTGTGGCTGCCAAGAGCAGGGAAGTCCTCTGTGGCCACCTGCAGCCCACAGGAGGTGTGCGGCTCTAGCACACAGTTCTGCGTCAGCCCAGAGACCTGGAGCAGGAATCTACTCTGCTGTCCATGGGGCATGTGGCTCTAGCAAGCAGTTCTGGGCCCTCCCATAGTGGGGGACTCGTCTGCCGCCACCCGTGGGGGTGCACAAGGCTCTAGTAAGTACTTCTGTGGCTGCCCAGAGCAGGCGCACTCCTCTCTGGCCACCCGCCGCCCGCGGGAGGCTTGCGGCTCTAGCAAGCAGTTCTGGACCTGCCCAGAGCCCTGGAGCGGGGGTCTCCTCTGCTGCCTGTGGGGCATGTGGCTCTAGCAAGCAGTTCTGGGTCCTCCCAGAGTGGGGGACCCGTCTGCTACCACCCGTGGGGGTGCGCAAGGCTCTACCAGGTCATTCTGTGCCTTCCTAGTGCAGGGGACTTCTCTGTGGCCACCCGCCACCCACGGGAGGCAGGTGGCTCTAGCAAGCAGTTCTGGGGCCTGCTTTGTACCTGTATTTTGTGTTTCTAAATGATCTTCCTTGGATTTACAGCTTGCTGAACTTCTTTTTGGGTTCAGCTACCCGTCTTTGGCTTCATATATTCTGATTCCAAGTAGTTTTTCTTCCTTTGCTCAGGAGACTCTGACCAAGGTTGCTACCAGTCAGCCATCTTCCCAGAATCTATACACATTTTAAGAAAGGAAAAGATTCTGTAGTCAAAATTGTAATATTTGCATCATGTTACAATTATAAGAATTGCTCAAACATAACTCATATTCATCTTTTGTTTTCAGTATATATTGAATATTACAATTTTAATACAGTTTTTTCCTTTCTTAAATGTGTATATATATATTTGGCATCCTGTGTGTGTATGTATGTATATATACATGAGGTTGGACAATAATGTTTGCTAATTCATCCTAGAAAAAGTGCTACATACTTCATTGATGAATATCGCTAAAGACACCTTCTATGTACTCCTCTTAGGTAAGTATGGACACATTTTTGAGTTTTGAACTGAAGATTACTACCAATGGAGTATTGAGTGAAAATGTTACTACCCAAATAGTAAAGGGAAAAAAGATTAAAAGTTATGTTACAAATTTCATGAGGAATGGCACTGTATTTCACTAAGGAACAGCCAAAGTAAACAGCTGTTTTATTATGGTGTGACTTTTCTTGAAAGGTAAATAAAAATGTGCAACTTATTTTGTTGTGAATAAACACAAAGTGTACACCATAAAAAGACATTTTCAACATATTCATAGTAAACTTGATAAGATATATATATATATATTTTTTAGACAGAGCCTCAAGCTATCACCCTGGGTAGAGTGCTCTGGCATCACAGCTCACAGCAACCTCCAACTCCTGGGCTCAAGCGAGTCTTCTGCCTCAGCCTCCCAAGTAGCTGGGACCACAGGCGCCTGCCACAACACCCGGCCATTTTTTGGTTGCAGCCATCATTGTTGTTTGGCAAGCCCAGACTGGGGATACGAACCCGCCACCTTCGGTGTATGTGACTGGCGCCTTAGCCGCTTGAGCCACAGGCGCTGAGCCGATAAGATATTTTTTAAATAAAAATAGTCAATGAAATTTGCCACTCAATAATTTAGAAGAATAGAAAAATGAGTTAGCAGGAATCAGAATTAAATGTGTAACAAAAACTATAAATTATTTTTAACATGATTAGAGATTATAAATCAGTTGGATTTTTGTACAAAATAGAGAATGGAGAGATGTCAAAAAATTATTGATTTTACTTTTTATTTTTACCTTTTTAAAATGTGACTATGAAACAATTATAATTACAAATGTGGCTTGTATTATATTTGTGTTAGACAATGTTGATCCAAAGAATATGGAAAGATATGAATTAAAGTCTCATTCAAACAAATCTGAGAGAACAGAAAGAGTTTCATTTCAGAATCAAATCTTTCCATTGCTAGGGATTTTTTGAAAAATATATTTTAGTTTTCACTATGCAGTTTATAAATATTTGATATTTTGCTCCTAAACTTACTGGCTACTTGTGTCTAGATGCATGAGTACATCTCCACATGTTATGCTGTGATATTATCTATGGCTTTCATCTTTGGGTCCTGGCTTGTAACTCTCATAGTCTTTGCTATAATGTTGACGCACTTTAGACCTCAGGAGCAAGCCTCACAAAACACACCCTTTCTTTCTGACCTTCTCCTGCCCTCCTTACACCTGCTTAAGGCAGGACTCTAACATGATTGTGGATCATAAGACCCCTGCTTTGAAAGGGGTTCTGCTTATACCCTGGATGAAGGAAGGCTGCACAAAGAGGCCAAGAAGAATCTGAATACACGCCTCTGTGGGTTTCCCACAAAGTCTGTGAGTGTTGGATCATACCCTTTACATTTCTGAATGGCTGTCAGTCATGCTTATGTAATGAAGTTTCCACAAAAGGCCCAAGAGAACAGGGTTCAGAAAGCCGCCAGGTAAAGGAACATGTGGAAGCTTACAGGGTCAGCAATATGGCAACTCCATGGAGACAAAGGTTTCTGGGCCCAAGACCCTTTCAGACCTCACCTTGTTACCTGCTCCTCTGGTCATTTATTTGTATCCTTAAAACATCCATTGTAATAAACTGGCAAATATAAGTGTTTTCCTGTGTTCTGTGAAAGTTCTAACAAATTAATGGAACATGAAGAGGAGGTGGTAGGGACCCCAATTTGATAGTGGTTGGTCATTCATTCCAGAAGCCTTGACTTGGGACTGGTAGAAAGGAGGGGGTGGTGTTGGGGGCTGAGTCTTCCTTCCACCTGTGGGATCTGACCCTATCTCCAGGTAGATGGTGCTGCAATTAAATGGAAGGACACCCAGCTGGTGTTTACTGCAGACTTGTTTGCCTGCTTGATGTGTGGGGAGAGATTGCTTCATATTTGGTCACAGAAGTATTCTTTGTTGATTGTTGTTGTGGGGAGAAAGTAAAGGAAAAACAGTTTAAGGTTTTTTTTTTTCCCTCTTAGACCATGTGTTAAACGATACTCTTTCATAAACTAGAAAATGGACAGGAAAAAAAATGGACAGGAAAAAACATTATATCCTTAAAACTCTAATACAATCATTGTTAACATACCTACAACTTTTCTTTCGTAGCCCAAAATCTTATTTGAAGTAAAAACATAGGTGAACATATGAAAAAGACACTATAATAAAGACTTATTAAACACAGCTAACATGGCCTCATGCAGTTAAAAAAATTGAGAAACATAAAATGTCAACAAATATCAATTTTCACAGGTTTTTAGAGGTAAATATTTGATGGAATAAGCAAAAAGAAATATTGTTTGGAGATGGTTCTTAATAAATGTTTTATTTATCACTAATCATGTTTGCATATTCAGAATAATATTTGGTGTAATATTTGGAAATTGCTACATTTGAATTATCAATTTAGAGTTTAGTTATTTTGCCCTTTTGGAAACACATCTCAGATTTTCATTTCTTTTGTGATTTCATTTATGTTATATTCTAACCATAGCCTACCATTGCTGGAAGGATTTTCTTCCTCAAAAACATGTAGGCTATCTCCTTAGTAATGTATGGTGCTCTACTAATCTAAAGGTTGGGTTATGAGGCTTGGCAGCCAACATAATTTAATGAGTAAACAAACACAAGCAGAAACTAGGACCGGCTTGGTTCCTTCAGGCAATTGTAATTTAGCTAGAGATGTGACCTGCTGCTTCAATGAATAGTTAGCAAATGGTATTAACACCACCTGGATATCGATTCCAGCTGGGGATGTCTATTGCAGTTGACATTTAATGTTTTTAAAGGAACTATCTTAAAAATGTTAGTAAAAAGAAGAAAAAAGAGGGATAAACTTGCTTTGTTTATCATTCTTGAAAATATTTATCAACTTAAAGAGCCTTGGGGTTTACAAAAACAAAAACAAAAAACAAGCCAGGAGTGGTGGCTCACACCTGTAATCCTAGTACTCTGGGAGGCCAAGGCATGTAGATTGCCTGAGCTCAGGAGTTTGAGACCAGATTGAGCAAGAGTGAGACCACATCTTTAAAAAAATTAGCCAGGTATTATGGCAGTTGCCTTTAGTCCCAGCTAATTGGGAAGCTGAGACAAGAGGATCTCTTGAGCCTGAGAATTCAAGGTTGCTGTGAGCTATGATGCCATAGCATTCTACCCAGGACAACTGAATGAGACTGTCTCCACTCCAATCCCACCTCCCCCAAAAGAACTTAGGAGAAAAGCATAAATGACATTGCTCCCTAACTAAAGTTTGAGAATCCAGAAGTTGGAAGGGCCTCTACAAAGCCTACTTCAGAAATAATTTTGATCCCTAGTTTGTGTGGAGGACTGCAGTTGGTCATGGGAGCTATCAGCATAGTAAAATGTATTCCATGGGGACAATTTTTTCTTTTCATTTCATACCCTGATCTTGCAAATTAGCAGAAGAAATTTTAAAGGAAAATGTCATTCAGATAAGTATTTATGCTACTTAGCTAAACAGTAAGCTATGACATAGGAAGGATGCAGGAATTGAAGGAGGTGGGAATTGTAGGATAGTACTGTAAGGTTCTTTTTTTTTTGAGACAGAGCCTCAAGCTGTTGCCCTGGGTAGAGTACCATGGCATCACAGCTCACAGCAACCTCTAACTCCTGGGCTCAAGAGTTGGAATTTGCTGTAAGTTGTGACACCACAGCAACAAAGTTAAACTCTGTCTCAAAAAAAAAAAAAATAGAGTTGGCTTGGTGTCTGTGGCTCAAGTGGCTAAGGCGCCAGCCACATACACCTGAGCAGGCGGGTTCAAATCCAGCCCAGGCCCACCAAAC
>NW_003852400.1:30625566-30671245 GCF_000181295.1 Otolemur garnettii
CAAGTAGCTGGGACCACAGGCACCCGCCACAATGCCTGGCTATTTTTTTGGTTGCAGCTGTTATTGTTGTTTGGTGGGCCTGGGCTGGATTCGAATCCACCACCTTGGGTGTACATGGCTGGCGCCTTAGCCACTTGAGCCACAGGCGCCGAGCCTACTGTAAGGTTCTTGATAAAGCCTCTCCCCAGGTTTGGGGGTTGGGGGGGAGAAACCAATAATTTTCTGGAAATTGTTCTAATACCATAGGTGAAAGCAGAAACATTTAATCAGAAAAATCTATAAATCTCAGTAAAAACACTGACTCTGTAGCATTGGAGCCCCAACCTGTCCCCTTAATTTGCACCCCAAGTTGTATGTTATAAAACTCTATCCCATATGCTCTTTCCTGGGCAGCTACAGCCAAGAAGAGAAGGATCCCCTTCTCCTTACCTTCCAGTCTGAGGCCATTGTTTCCACTTCTCACTGGCATTCCAGGCCCATGCTGCACAAGCTTTCTTCCAGGCAAACAAGGCTAAGAGAAACAGGTCTCCCCTTTCCTATCTTCTTCCTATTCATGAAGATCAAGCTCAATTTCAAATGCAACAGGCTGAAAATAGGGGGACCCAATCTGAATATCTGGACCTGTGCCTCAGCATACTCTAAGGGTGAAAGTTCCATCAGGACTAGTAAGCTGAGAAGACAAGGGGAAGCCATCCTCTCCTTCCAGTCATCACAATTCATAGAGCAGAGTCACTCTTGGAAAAGCAGGTCCCTACCCTGGTTCTGGTGAATTGGTATGAGGTTTCAAACCAGTTGGAAAGGCAAACAGCGAGGACAAGATGCTCTTCAGCTCTGCCTGTGAAAACTGGCTATATTTGGAAGAGGGCAGGGAGAATTCTATACCTAAGGGTGTTTTTTAAGAATCATGGAGATCAGTGGAGAGCAAGGTAAAAAGACTGGTGGTGCCATGAAACAAACACAATGGCAGAGCAAACAAGCATTTAATGGACAGATCCAGAGAAAGAGACAGTCAAAAAGAGCCCTACTGAGGTCATAGTTAATTCTGAGGCTATGAAGTCTGTGCTTTCAGGAGCAATCAGAGCAGAATGTGGGCAGACTTAAAGTCCCCCCACCCTCTGACCCCATAGGCCATTACCAGAGGCACAGCCCTCACTGCCACAAGAAGCTTAAACACAACCTCTGATCAAACAGTAACTGCTCTGACCTAGAGGATAGTCCTGGAAAGATAGATATAAAAATAAAGCTACACCAATCCCAATAGTCCCAGCAACTGTGTATGGCCAATGCTACTCCTTTTTGAGAGAGTTCAGAAGGGAAACTTCCAAGCTACTGGTCCTCACCTAAACATAGGGCAAGAAAACATAAACTCCCTGAACTACTCTGATAGTAGGTTCCAAACCACACTACTTTTTTTTTTTTTTAAGACAGAGTCTCACCTTGACACCCCGGGTAGCGTGCCATGGTTAGAGGTCACACTCTAGGGCTCAAGCAATCCTCTTCCCTCAGCCCCTCAAGTAGCTGGGACTATGAGTACCTGCCACAATGTGTGGCTGGTTTTTCTACTTTTAGTAGAGAAGTGGTCTCAGTCTTGATCAATCTGGTCTTGAACTCCTGAGCTCAAGCAATCTTTCCCCTCGGCCTCCCAAGTGCTAGGATTATAGGCGAGTCATGGTGACTGACCAAACCACACTATTTTTGATGAATAAGTGGCTTATGCCAACCCAAAGGTGACTGGTAGGGAGTCAGGTCAAGGGATAAAAAACAAAGGAAAGAAATCTGGGCAGGGACGTTAATAGGCTCTATTGCTGGAAAAATTGGAATATACAAGATCAGTTCAAATAACTCATTAAATAAATAAGAAACAATCCAGAGCAATGAGAACAACTTCAGGGGGATTATCAGCACCCAGAATTGATAAAATGTATTTAAAATCTCCAGCTTTCTGAAAAAAAGAATCGTATATGCAAAGAAACAGGAAAGTGTAACTCATACACAGAATCAAGTAGCAGGTGATAAAAACTGCCTTTGAAAGGGTTTGTGTAGTAAGGAGGATGGTGAACTTAGTTGATAATACTTGAAAGGAGCTATTATAAATACATTCAAGCCTAAGAGAATAATGCTTAAAGAATTAAAGAAAGTTGGGCAGCACCTGTGGCTCAAAGGAGTAGGGTGCCAGCCCCATATACTGGACGTGACGGGGTCAAACCCGGCCCTGGCTAAAAACTGCAATAAAAAGAATTAAAGAAAGATATAATGGTGATTTTTATTAAGTAGAGAACTTCAGTAAAGAAAAAAATTATTTATAAAAAACAAATGGAATTTTGAAGTTAAATAATAAAAAACAAAGTGAAAAATGTGAGCTGGCAAAGGAGAGAATCAGCAAACTAGACGGGGTCTAGTGGATTAGTGGCGATTAGATAATCTGAAGAAGAAAGAGAAAAACATAGTGAAAAAAGAACAAAAGCTTAAAGAAATGTGAGACACTATTAAGCATACAAAAATTGCATGGAATGAGTGTCCCAGCGGGAGAAGTAAGAGTGAAAAGGACAGAAAAGGTCTGAGAGATTTGTAGTCCAATTACACAAATTGTATCATATTAAGCCACAAATTATTTGCAAAGCAAAAAAAAATTAATTAAAAATCTAAAGAGACACCCCAAAGGATGTTATAAATTATTTGCAAGCTATTTGTCTGCCAAGAGATTTATAGCAACTTGATAGGATGAAAGTAAATAATCTAAAAATGAGCAAAGGATCTGAAGCATTTTGCTATGCTTTATAATATACAAACACCAATGAATGATTAATCCTGAATGTGTTCCTACTTAAAAAGGATTTCAGGACTGTTAAAAGCATCCAAGAGATGTCAACTGTCTCGCATGAAATATAAATCATTCATAAATCATATGATCAATTAATCCTGGATACACTCCTAATGATAAAGGATTTCATGACTATCAAAAATCATCCAAAAGACATCAGCCATCTTACATGCAATATAAATTTATTGTTTACATTTTTGTTTTTGTATAGATTGAGTCAAAGTTATGAATATGCCCTTCACCCAGATGTATATTGTACGAAATAGGTGTGAATTTACCCTTCCTCTCCTCCCTCCTTCCCCCAACTTGACTTTCATTGAGATTTACTTTCATTTGTGCACTAATTGTGAACTAATTGTGTTGATCAATTAGTTCCAACTTGGTATGGCGTGCATGTGTTTGTTTCTCCATTCTTGTGAAACATCACAAGACTGCATTTCACTTCTATCCAGGTTGGCACAAAAGAGACTAGATCGTCATTTCATTTTATGGCCGAGTAGCCCTCTGTAGAATGCATATACCACATTTTATTAATTGATTCATGTATTGGTGGGCACTTGAGGTGTTTCTACGTCTTTGCAATTGTGAATTGTGCTGCTACAAACATTCAAGTGCAGGTGTACGTTTTGTAAAATGACCCTCACTCATATACCTAGCAATGGGATGACTGGATCAAATGGTAGGTCTACTTTAAGTTCTTTGAGGTATCTTCATACCATTTTCCATAAAGGTATCACTACTTTGCATCCCACCAACAGTGTGTAAGAGTTCCTTTCTTTCCCCATGTACACTAGCATCTGTTATTTTAGGACTTTTTAACATGAGCTATTCTCATTGGTTAGGTGATATATCATTGTAGTTTTGATTTGCATTTCCCTAATAATTAGAGATATTGAGCATTTAAAAATGAGTTTGTTGGCCATTAGTCTATCTGTTCATGTCTTTTGCCCACTTTTTAAAATGGGGTTGTTTGATTGTTTCTTGCTGATTTGCTTGAGTTCCTAATAGATTCTGGTTATCGGCTCTTTATCAAATGTATAGCCTGTGAATATTTTCTCCCATTCCCTGAGTTGTCTTTTTGACCTTTTGATTGTGTCCTTGGCTTTGCAGAAGCTTTTAATTTTATCAGGTTCCATTTTTTTTTTGATTGCTGTTGTGATTGGTTTTAGACTTTTCTTCATGACTTTTTTGCCCAAGCTAATATATAGAAGAATTTCCCCAATATTTGCTTCTAGGATTCCTATAGTTTCCTGCCTTAGATTTAAGTCTTTTATCCATCATTAGTTAATTTTTGTGAGTGGTAAGAGGTAGGGATCCTGTTTTAGTCTTTTACATGTAGCTATCCAGTTTTCTCAGCACCATTTATTGAACAGGGTCTCTTTTCCCCACTGTATGTTTTTATCTGTTTTGTCAAAAATCAGATGATGATATGAGGATGATTTCATCTCTGGGTTCTCTCTTCTAGTCCATAGATCTATGTCTCCGTTTTTGTGCCAGAGCAATGCTATTCTGGTTACTACAGCCTTCTGGTATAGCTTAAAGTCTGGTAAGGTGGTGCCTCTCAGTTTGTTCTTATTATGTAAGGTTGCATTGACTCCTGAAACTGATAAATAAATTCACTAAAGTTTCAGGCTACAAAATCAATGTATACAAATCAGTAGCTTTTATATGCACTAATGAATCTAAGACCCAATAGTTTTTGCAATAACAAAAAAGAAAATACCTAGGAATATACTTAACAAAGGAGGTAAATGACCTCTATAGGGAGAATTAGGAAACACTGGGGAAAGAAATTGCAGAGGATGTAAACAGATGGGAAAATATACCCATGGTGGTCATGGGTTGGCAGAATCAACAATGCTAAGATGCCTCTACTCAAAGTGATTTACAGATTCAATGCATTTCCATAGAAATATTGATACTACATTTTGAAGAACTAGAAAAAGTAGTTTTGTATAGAACTGGAAAAGACCCCAAATAGCCAAGGTAACCTTACATAGGCTTTAATCTGACATTAAGTTTTTTATTCTTCTCCCTATCCATGCCTCTCCATTCCCTCCTTTTCTCTCTCTCTCTGTTCCTCCTCCTCCCTCCTTTCCTCCCTCTCTCCCTCCTTTCCTCCCTCTCTCCCTCTTCCCTTTCTCTTTTCTTTTTCCTTCTCTTCCTCACTGTCATAGTCACATTAATTTTTTTTAAGTCTATGGATATATTGATCTTTTTGCTTATTCTAACTGTTTTTTGGCTGCTGTGCATAATAAAATAGAGTGAAGGACAGAATTACAGTTTGGTTACTTTTCAGTTTATTAATGACCTCCCTTACATGTATGGGTAGCAGAAAATTTGGGGAAGTAGAGAATGATATTTATAGATTGAAATGAATTACTTTACCCATATTATCATAAATTCTCACATTCATACAAAGTAGATGATTTAGATTAATTATATGTCTCATTGTTGATTCGAGGAGAGATCCATTTGGTCAGTGGCTGGTGTAACATGCACATCAGTGAATAGTTTATTGCTGGTGTTCTTTCAGTTGAGAACTGAACTACTATCTACCAACTGTCAGGTGAAAATGTGCCAAAAAAAGATAGGTTTTACATTTCTCCACCTGGATGGCTTACCTGTTGGATCACTAAGGGAATAAACAGCCCAGGCTATTCAGAGGTAATTAGAAGACAGAAAAGATGATACTTGTGGAGAGGTATTGTCATTCTTAGCATACAGAAGGGGGGAGTGTGTATGTTTTGGCATTATTCCTCTCTGCTTTACCCTCTTGTTACATCTAAGAAAGGTTATTTGTTCAGTACTTTGTTATTTAAATGCCCTGTAATGTCTCTAAAATCTATTAATGGTGTTTCTCTTTGTTGGCTATGCATCACAGTCACTGAGGAGATTTAATTATATTATGCCTAAGTCCCAATTAACATAAATTATGTTTCTGGAATAAGAATCAACATAATGGAGTGTTCTTTCAGAAATTTCCCAGATGATGCTGCTATGCAGCCAATATTGAGTCCTGCTGTTATATTATAGAAATAATGTAAGCTTATTTCTGCTATATAAAGAAAATAATTACCTATCTGATGATATCTCAGGATGCATGTGGTCCATTTGATTTTGGTCACTTGAATAAACTACAAGCTCATTGCTATTCTTCACTTCTAACAGATTTTTTAGGCTTTTTGAAAACGTCACACAAAAGAGGGTCAGAAATTAGCAGGAAAAGATGACTGGCTAGATCTCACTTCAGAGGCCTAGAAGGAGCTATAATTAAGGGAACTTCATTTATAATTTCACTTATGGATGAGGGAAAACAACTTTCTTAAACCTCTTAACATTTCTAAATTGTATTGCTACTGTTGCCACATGTAAAGATTAAATCATTTACTACATAAAGAGTAATTATATACCAAAGGAGGATTAAGATGATTGACAGGTACAAAGAGGAACTCAAGAAAGTTGGATAGCTTGAAACCATAATGAACTTAATTGGTTAATTCTTTAATTCTTGCATGGCAAGTAGTCATGTACACATTCATTTATTCAATACAGATTTGTTAAGGGTTTCAGTTTACAGTGCTTGACATGAGTGTGTAAGAAAATAATAGACAATACACTCAACTTCTAACATTGAAGTAATGAATATAGTTATATAACAAATTGCTATAGACAGTGCTAAGTGCAATGACTGAATTATGTCTAAAATATGTAATTAGCAGAGAAGAGGACTGATAACTCTGAGTTTGGGTAAGGCAGAGGAAAAAAGAAGCTTCTTTTAAGTGGTGCTTTGAAAATGAATATCAGTTTCTGAGCAGTCATGTGAGTTTGAGAGGAATGATTATTCTAGGAAGAAGGAACAACATATAAAAAGGTACAGAGCATGATATTAATTAGGATTATTTGTTTATGTACTTTTTGCAATTGCTGAGCCAAGTTACTAAAATAGTGAGAGAGATATAGTTAGATAGACAAATACAACCCAACATTCCATCTTAAAGAGTTTGAAGTTTGTAAGAAATAGGGAATTAATTAAAATCTTATATCCAGGTATGAAGCTTGCTCACATTTATAAGTTGCTAGCACTTTTGGTACCTTTTCTTGGGGAGGAGGGGGAATAAATGTAGTGAAAACTAGTTAGAAAGCTGTTTTAATAGTCTCACTGGAAGACAATGAGACCTAATAACAATATTAAGTCTTTCAATCCAAGAACGCAGGATATCTTTTCTTTTATTTGTGTCTTCTTTAAGTTCTTTCAACAACATTTAGCAGTTTAGTTATTCTTTTACCTGCTTAGATAAGTATATTCCTATTTTATTATTTCTGATGCTAATGCATGGAATTATTTCCCTAATTTTCTTTTCAGCCAGTTCATTGTTAGTGTATAGAAATGGAATTGATTTTTATATGTTGATTTGTATCCTGCAACTTTATTAAATTTATTTTCCTCTCTTAGTTCTAACAGTATTTTTGGTGGTCTTTAGGATTTTCTACATGCTAGGCCATGTCATCTGCCTACAGAGATACTTTTACCTTTTCCTTTATTGGTTGGGTATCTTTTATTTCTTTTTCTTGCCTGATTGCTCTGGCAATCAATACTTCCAATACTATGGGGAATGGAGGTGGCAAGATTAGGCATCCTTCTGTCTTGTTCCTGAACTTAGGAGAAAAATCTTTTAGTTTTTCACTATTGACTATGGGGTTAGCTGTTAGCTTCACATGACCCTTCTGCTGAAGGAAATTTCTTCTCTTCCTAGTTTATTGAGAGATTTTTGTAATGAAAAGTGTTGGTTTTTTATTAAAATGCTTTTTATGCCTCTACCAAAATAATGGTGTACTATTTTTATCCTTCATTGTGTTAATGTGGTATATCACATTCATTAATTGCCTATGTTGAACCATCCTTGCGTCTCAGGGATAAATCTCATTTTGCCATGGGATATCTCATTTTGCCATATGTTCTTTTCATTGCCTTTGAATTTACTTTGCTGGCATTTTGGTAAAGATATTTGCATCCACATTGATCAGGGATATTGGCCAGTAGTTTTCTTTTCTTGTAGCTTCTGTATCTGGTTTTCATTATAGGATAATGCTGTTGTAAAAAAAAGGTTTGAAAATATCACTCCTCTTCAGTTTTTGGAAAGACTTTTAGAAGAATTGGCATTAATTATTCTTGAAATATTTTGCGGAATTCATCAATGAAGTCCTGGAGTTTCTTTGCTGTGAGGTTTTTTATTACTGATCCAAACTCCTTATTTGTTATCAGTCTGTTCAGAATTTCACTATCTTTCTGATTCAGTCCTGATAGGTTGTATGCTTCTTGGAATTTTTTCACTTCTTTTAGGTTATCTATTATAGTTTGCCAGCAAATTATTGTTCATCATATATTCATAATCCTTTTTATTTCTATGGTATCAGTTATGATGGTGTCTCCCTTTCATTTCTGGTTTTACTTATTTGACTCTTCTGTTCCTCTCTGTGTGTCTCTCTTGCTCTCTCTCTCTCTTTTTTACTTAGTCTAGCTAAGTATTTGTTGATTTTGTCCGTATTTTTCTTAAAAAAACTAGTTTTGTTGATTGTTTTCCCATTCTTTTTTGTGAATCCTTGGTATCTGATTGTGGATCTTTGGTTATATGATGTTAACACTAACCCAAACGCATATAAATAGGAAGAAAAATAATTTTTGTGCTAGGGTATAAGATGCTGAGTATTAAGTATTATACCTGTGTTGAGTTTGGAGTACTCTTAGGACATGGAGAAAAATGTCTTATGAAGTACAGTTTGAAGCTCAAGAGACATTCTGATTTACAGATACAAATTTTGGTGTTTCTGTCTTATAGTTATTAAATCCACCAAAGTTGTTATTCAGGATATTTCATTAGTTATACTCATTCTTGCTAATAGTTTTATAGAAATCCTTAGAAATTCTCTTCCTATCTGCACAATGGGAGAAAGATTAACTGGGCACTTTGCATGGTGATGTCCATCAGGAGGTGATTAATATGATCTTACAAAGCATGCATTAAACCTTGCAATCTTATAGACCTATTCCAAATGTCTTGGGTGGTCTTAAATATCCATTTTAAGATCACACCTTATTTACATACAGAAAAAGAGCTTTAATCTCAATATATGAATTTCCTTTATTTATTTTCTTCCTTTTTAAAAAATAATATAAATTTCCTAAGAACATAGTTTTCCAAATTAAATTTACAAGTACCAGTTGAGTTTTTCCCTACAGAGCAATTAGAGAATAGAATTGTGCCTTTTCTGTTCCTATATTCAAATAGGCTTCTGTGTAAACTTGATGCCCACAGCAGTAGGAAGTTCTTTCAACACTGAAAAAATTGGTCTTTATCAATATAAACCCTTGTTCTCCCCCTCCACATATTTTCTTGAATACAGGTTTATAACTTTGACAGTGTTTTGCTCCTCTTTGAAAATCTCCAGGCTAACAGAAAATCCTGGCAAAATAATCAAATCACTGAGAGATTTCTGGCTGTTGTACTTAAACTACATAATCCTAATTTCAGTTCCTTTACCTGTCATAACGGGATGTAGATTGTATTTCTCCATTTAAGAGATTTTAAACTTTCAATCAATGTTGATGACTGTTCCTAAATACTGAGACCCAAATTTCTTGTATCTCTATTGTGTCTCTGTCTTCCACTTCATCAGGTCAGTGGAAATAAGGCCTGCAATTCCATTTGGCATGAGCCTACTATGTTGATGCCAAGGGCAGGTCATTTCTCAAGCCCCTTCCCTGTGTTCCAACTTTTCCTAGATTCCCCTTACCTGGACTTTGTAATAATAGCACAAGCAATTTTTTTCTTTCACTGCCAATCTATTTGCCCATATCCCTCATTTGCACCCTGGTAACATAATTAGGTCTGCCGATTTTGTGATGCTATTTCAGAAACCTGCCTTTTATCAGACTATAAAACAGCCCTTTCTCCTGTTCTGTGGAAACAATTAAGGCTCTCTCAGGACTTCTCCTGTGGTACTAGGTATCATCTTTACTAGTCATTAATACTATGTGACATTTTGTAGTATTAATGTAGTATTACAAAACGTGATCTGCAGACCAGTAACATTGGCATTATCTGGGAGATTTTTAAAGATTTTTAAAGATTTTCCAGAATCTCAGAAGCCAAATACCACTGAATCAAAATGTATATTTTAGTAATATCCTTAGATTATGTATTGCACATACAATTTGAGAAACATTGCTGTGGTACTTAAGCACAGCGTTGGCAGCAGCTTTTAGTACTTTTCTGTTATGTTTTCTCTTTTTTATTGCTCTAAGAAAATTCTTCCTTCTTTTGTCACCTTTTAGTGATAGCAATATGTTGAGGGGGTTCAGATGAGGTCTGCATTGAACAGTCAGATCTTGAATGACTTTATTTAACTCCAAGGCTTGATCTGGGTTTCCAAGCATCTTGTTTCTTACTGACAGTGCTCTCATACGGTGTTTAGCTTTGAAATATTAAATAACATTTCTTTTCCAACAATTTTCAAAGTAAGTGAAAAGCTTAACTACCCTGTTTTCTGATTCTAAACTTTCCAAAATGCTTTCTGGGCCACTTGATAATTGTCATAAAATTTTATGTACCTCAAAAATAGTAAATGTCTTCAATATTAGGCATAAAAGACTTCCTCTCAATATCCATTTTTTTGCTGTTTATTGAACTCATTACTGTTTTAAAATTTAGTAATATATGTATATAGTATGCATTTTTGCAGACTTTCTTGGTTCACCTATCTCATGGAGCCTTAGGTGAAATACTCCCCCCCATAATTACCATAGCTGGTCAAATCTTCCTTCTTAAAGTGGTTTTCCCATCTGAGATTAATGGTATCTTGAATCTGTGGTATCGCTCATTAATTCTGGATTTGAAAAAAATGTCACGTAATAGGACATAGACTCATCTTCCAAGGTTATCCAGCAGTCTGGATGCTTTAGTCTAGAATGGTATGAAGTTAAATGCTACTGAAGAAAACTCTGACCAATAAAAGACTGAAGATAAGAGGAAGGTGGATAGATAGATCATCTTTCACTTTCTCCCATAGATGAAACTTTCCAATGTCACCATTTATCCTTTCTATAGATTTCTCACATGGCAAATCAGATGTATCTGCTGAATTCTCGTGAAGTAGAAGCCAGTGCATTCACATATCATATTCTTTTGTTACTGTCTTTCTCTGCTTTGTTTTCTTGGGATTCACCTTCAAATCAATGACTAGCTGCTAATTCTTGCGAACTAGAGTGGTTCTAGAAAGCAGACCATTAGGAAGTGATTTGGAGATACATTACTCACTTGTGTAAAAGAAATAAGAACCCCCGTGATGGTAATAGTGGTGTGATATTGGCATGCAGTGGCATGACAATTACCTCAGGCTTTCACTGTCATTAATTGGGAAGAAGTGCAGGTAGAGGCAAAGCATTTAGAAGTCATTTGCTTGCAGCATTTGGTCATTATGGGGACAATGATCATTTTAAGGACAATAAAGTAGCATAACTACTTTAAATGACATAGGAGATTTTGAAAGGAAAGTAATGGGTTTGGGTAGTAAATTGCAAATTCAAAATTCACATTTTAAAACTAGAGGGCCCATATGGCGGCTGTAAAGGGGATTTTTATTTCCTGCTACCACAAGGCAGACTTGCTAAACACCAGGCCTAGCATTTAGTTATATATTTAAACGGAAACTCAATTCTCATCTTCTGTAAAAGAGAGTTTTAGTGGAGAAAGGGTGGAATTCTGAGACCTGTGAGGTGACATTTCAATGGATGAGCGTGAAAATCTCAGGCCCTCACCTAATCTCTTAGAACCTCCTCACTGGCAAAAGAAATCCTGTCCCCATTTCCAGAAGAGAACTCTGTAATGACTTTTTGGAAGCAGATGCCTTCTAAAATTATGTTTATTTTCCACAAGACCCACTATTATCACCATGCATTGCCAAGCCAGGGAAGTATAAGCAAGATCTTTGACAGAAAGAAACAGCCTTCTCCTCATAAAAATTATAACACACATTTAATATGACCTGATAGGATCCAGCAGAACATACAGAAATAGATTTGGATGTTTTTAGCAGGATGAGAGGACTGAATAGAAGGCTCAGAGGAGAAGAGTTTATGTGATTAAAAGGGTATAGGAGAGTCAAGTATTTGGCAAGATCCTTGGAATCTGAGCTGACGTTATATGCCAACAGTGCTTGAACACTCTGTGCTAGAGTAGCACACCCTGAGAACTGTTTCAACTTTGGATAGAAATGGTCATCAGTAAAGGATAAATAAATTCTAGCTTTAAGGATTAATCTATAAGGTGGCTCTAGACCAGTGGTTCTCAACCTGTGGGTCGTGACCCACTGGAACTGTAATAAAGGGCCACGGTGTTAGGAAGGTTGAGAACCACTGATCTAGATAAAGACCTAGTTTAGAAAAGCTACCTAACAAACTGATTTGATATGCCTCTTAAGAAATTTGATTCTAAGTATTTCTTTATTAGAGGTAGCCTTGCAGAATAATTTCCATATTCTCAGTAACTTTCAATGAAATTTCATTTGAATGGCCATGTAACTTTCACAGAGAATCACGGAAGTACTGCTCTAATAATGACGGTGTCTGTAATCACTTCCTGGTCACAATTCAGGTAAGTAGCTTTCCCAGCACTAGCAAGATTGGGCAAGTTGATTTCCATTTTCCTTACACAGTCATATTAAATCATGCACAGGGGACGTGAGCAGATAGTATTGGCTCTAGCCTAATATTGCTGACATTGCCCTTGGTGAGAGTGGGTTTTACCACAAAAGAAAAGTAGTAATATGCCATGTACACTTGTATGCTTGTTATTAAATGTGCCTTTTTATTTGGGGTACTCAATATGTTATAAATGATAATGCTCAATAACTCATCTATCAAAATTAGCATGAAGACCAGTATTATCTCTGTCCTCTATTCAACAGTTCTTTCAAGGTAATGGTTAAATGATTTGTATTAGCTTTTACTTAGTAGCTTCAGATAAATTCAGAAATCTTCTTATAATTCTAGATGAATCCATGCATCTGCTACTGATACTGGATTCAGAAGACAGTTTTACTGATACCCCAAATCTGGATGACCCAGCCACATAGCAGTGTTCAACATGTATCATTTTGTCATCCAGTTCTTTCTATACAAATCAAAAACTTTTTCTCTTGAAAAAGAATTAAGTTCTTGGTCCCATTTATCATAGAGGTTCTTGGATTTCTTAGGAAAATCTAGTTTATCCCTTCAAGCCTTCTTTAAACTTCATCTACCAAAGTATCTACCTTATTAGCTACGTAATCCTTATTATTATTTTTGTCCATAATGTAACCATTAATTTGCTAGGACTATTTTTTTTTTACATATAGTCTTATACTGTTTTTCAACATAGACATTACTTTCCCCATTTTACAAAAAGGAAACTGAGGCCAAGTGTGTTTGAAATGAACATGTCCATATCACCTTGCTGCTAGTGAGTAGCAAAGCTGAATCTGACACAGAGGCTTTTCTGCTGTGTGTACACAGTTTGTGCTGTTTCTGTCACACCACCCTTGTTGAATGTGCCACGTTCATGATTCTAATTAGAATTGTGCTGTGAGGGTGAGAATGCCATCTTACACTTGGATCATTTAATGACCAAATTTGTAGTTGATAAGATATATGCTGATATACTTAGTGGAGCCCACCTAATCAGAAAGTACTGTCCTTTTAAAGCAACAGAAGACAGAATGGCACAGTTACTGACCAGTCCAAATGTGGGAAATACTATTTGCTTCTAGTTACACTAAAAGCAAAGGAAAAGATTTCTAGATTTCTTCTAAGTGAAAGTGCTAGCACCTATTAGACATGGAAAAAAGCGTAAGGAAATCTGCATTTAATTTTGTTTGCAGAGACACTGCTATGTTCCTTGATCACTTCTAAAAACTTTGTAGTCCCTGGGGTTTTCCCGGTATAAGATCATGTCATCTGAAAAGAGGTTGCATTTGAATTCCTTTGATCTCCTTCTCTTTCCTGACTGCAAGGGCTATGACTTCTAGCACTATGTTAAATCAGTGAAGACAGAGGGTATCCTTGTCTGGTTTCAGATCTGAGTGGAAATGCTTTCAGTTTTACTCCATTCAATACGATACTGGTTGTGGCTTTGCTGTAGATGGCATCGATCAGTTTAAGGGATGTTCCATCTAACACTATTTTCTTGAGTGTTTTTATTATGAAAGGATGCCAGATATTATCAAAAGCCTTTTTTGTGCCAATTGAAAGAATCTTATGGTTTTTGGTTTTGATTCTATTTATGTGGTATACTCAGCAACACCAAAAATAAGTAACTTGGATTTGATCAAGCTAAAAACCCTTTGCACAGCATACCACAAACAGAGCAAACAAGCAGCCTTCGGAATGGGAGATGTTCTTTGCATGTTATGAATCTGACAAAGGCCTGACAACTAGAATCTCTAGAGAACTCAAAATAAACAATAAGAAAAGTACAAACAACCCTCTCTATAAGTGGACAAAAGACTTGAACAGAAACTTCTCTGTAGATAACAGACAAATGGCCTATAAACACATGAAAAAATGCTTTAATCTCTTTAATCATCAGAGAAATGTAAATCAAAAACACTCTAATATATCACCTAACCCCAGCAAGATTAGCCCACATCACAGAGTCACAAAACACCAGATGCTAGCATGGATGTGGAGAGAAGGGAACACTTCTGCACTGCTGGTGGGATTGCAAACTAATACAGCTTCTTTGGAGAGAAGTATGGAGAATCCTCAAAGATCTAAAGGTAGACCTTCCACTTGATCCTACAATCCTATTATTAGGTATCTACATAGAAGAACAAAAATAATTTTGCCACAAAGACATTTGTATAAGAATGTTGATTGCAGCTCGATTTATAATTGCCAAGTCATGGAAGCAACCTAAGTGCCCATCAACCCATTAATGGATCAACAAAATGTGGTATATGTATACCATGGAATACTATTCAGCCATTAAAAAAATATGAAGACTTCACATCTTTTGCATTTACCTGGATGGAACTGAAATACATTCTTCTTAGTGAAGTATTGTAAGAATGAAAAAATAAATATCCAATGTACTCCTTATTAATGTGAAACCAATATATAAACAATTGCATGCTCATATAAACAATAAAACACAAATATAGACTGGTACAGGGACAGAGGTAGGTGAGGGGGAAGGAGGAGGGAGGATAGTTGGCAGAAGGAGGGGGGGTATGAAGAAGGATCTCACCTAATGTAAACATTGTGAGGGGGCATAACAGGCCTCTTGGGTGGGGGACTCTTTTACAACTGGAATTTTATTCTGGAAGTGAGAACAATGTAGCTAAAAATTTGTACCCTGATATTAATTTGAAATTTTAAAAAAGGAACCTGCTTTTAAGACTGAGAGAACATATTCAATGTTTACTATTTCTGATCCTGAGACAATTTTGCTGAGAAAAAGTCAGATTACTGAATAGTCTCGATTTACTTGTCCTATGTCCTAAGTTTTAATTCAAATGAGAATGTGTCAGATCTAGTACAGGAGAAGAATGACTCAGAATTACGTAGGAGAGCTGCAAAATGGCCTGTGATTTTCTGGCACTTCTTGTGGGCACAGCTCTGATCTTCATATACTGGGTAGAATGATATTAAACATTACCAAGGCAATTTCAAATCAGCTGCCATCCCTGGGAAGAGCAGAGAGCTCATTAGATGAAGAATGATGCAAGTTTACACTCAGATATTAGCTATCATTACTTTTAGGTTTAACATATTAACTTTAATATCATTAGCAGTGCTAAAAGTATTATTTTTCTAAATAGTTTGCCACTTTATCAGGAAAATGTGATTAAAGTAAAACTGATACAATTTAATAAAATTTCTAGTAAAGGGGGTATCTGTAGTTGCCAAGCTCTTATAAACTTATGTTATCTTTTCTCTTTTTTCCAAATGAAACATTGTCTATTAATCAATTAAAGATATTTACTGAGCTCCTTCTCAATGGTTCTATGTCTATGCTATAGGTGAAAAAATACAGTTACAAAGGAAAAACAAGGACTAGTACCTCAATTTGAAATTCATTTTAATTTTAAGGTTGTTAAAAGAAGATTATCTTAAAGACCAACTATGTTCTAAGGCAGAGATTCTTAAATGCTCATAAAAATTATGGAGAACACCAAATAGTCTTTTTAATGTTATAAATATCTATGAAAGTTTATCATGTTAAAAATTAAAATTAAAGCATTTAAAACATGTATTTATTCATTGGTTTAGAATAACAAAAGCTTATTATGTATTAACATAAATAGCATATTTTTTAAATGAAAAATAACCATGTTTTTTAAATCAAAAATTAATTGGTAGAGTGGCCTTGTTTTACATTTTTGTGTCTCATTACTGTCTGGCTTAGGAAGGACAGCTGGATTCTCATGTCTGCCTTGGCATGTCGTCTGTTGCAATCTCACATGTCGCGTAGCTTCTGGATTAGTTCACTGTGTACTCATGAGAAAGTGAATGTATAATGGAAAATAATATCTTAGTATTATTATGAACAGTTTTGACCTATAGGTATCCAGAAATGGTTTCAAGGACCTCTAGAGGTCCCCAGATCACACTTTAAAACTGCCTTCTCTAAGATAATAATATGATGAGTGGAAGGGGTAACTCAATATTATGCATTAATATAAAATTGAAAAAAAAGCATGCATTTGAGTGAGGTAGTACTTGTGATAAATTCTCTCCTTCTTGTTGTGATTTGCTTTTAAAAAACACATGCTAAGCATTGATCCAGTTTCAGCAAAATGAATTTAATTTAAAGGCTATTTAAGTAATTTCATGTTACTATATATAGGAGTGTTTATGTGAACACTTATATGATTTTTTATTGTCTAATTTTTAGATGTTTAGACTCTACCAACAAAAGACAATTATTTGCATTCTAATTTTTATGTTTTCCTGCACAGCACTTATGCAATTTTGGAAAGTAGCTACTAGCCATTCTCAGTACTGTTCATATTTCTTACTCTATTTTACAATTTATATTTGTTTTTAAAGTTGGTTGTCTGTAAATGTTATTTTTCAGGTAGGTGACATTAAGCATCAGAACCATGTAAAATTTGGAGTCTATTTTGTAGAAGTTGTAGAATTTTCTACGAATCCAGTAGACTGAATGGCTTATGTTACTATATAAAGAGTTGACCAAATGTCAACCAACCGGTCTGAGATAGGCATTCAAAAGAAGAAAATATTAGGAAATGTATTCTTGCCTCACCCCTTAAAAGACCCATTATGTTTCACTAGTGTTATCAATAAGTAAAGGTCAATTTTGTTTCTGCTATACCAGAGATCTAATGCTATAAATTAATTTTAATCATAACTAGTTACATACATCATAGAAGAATAAAAAGTCCTTATACAAGGGCATAGGTGACTTCACATTTTTTCAATTGAAATCTAGGAATAAAATGACAGATTCTATCTCTTCTGCTCTCCAGTTTTCCTAAAGTTTCTCACTTACAATTTTCAATTTTAAAAATAAAAGAAAAAAATATGTCTCTATGACATTGGGAGAAACAAGGACTGTTGTTATTCAGGGAATGCAAAGGCTCAAAAGATGAACGTTCCCTTTTCGCCCTTACATTTTACTTCTCCCTTCCTCAGCTCAATAGAGCCCTCACACTTGGAGAAGGAATGAATTTAGTTCTAAAAACAGGTTTTGTGATGACTAGATAAAGGACTGCTTATTTTGTGGATGGTGCTTCTGCACAAAGAACTGTGTGTTACTAACAGTAACACAATAGTCCAGCAGGTAATAGGAAACTTCTGAATAGAAGGAAAGAAAAGGGTGGTAGAACCAGAAGATAATCTACATTTTACATCAAGTACAAAGGCAGCCCTGTTCATTATGATGTTCAGACCCCCAGTCACATCTGGTGCTACATTAACGGCTTCACATAAACATGGGCTGGATATACTTTTTTTTTTTTTTAAATTTTGCGTTTGAAATATTTATGTTAAAGAAAGAAAGTTATGTGAGAAATAACTAGCTTTAAGCTGTCCGGAAAGAACTTTTCTTTCTTCATTTTCTTTAAACTGCAATTCCTGGAACACTTGAGAAATCCAGTTACGGTATATCCACATCACAGAGCCAGGAATACGCATTACTGAGAATAACAGTATGTTGAGGTTATTGCAACCCAGCTCCAAGAAACTTCAACTTCATTCCTTCTCCAGAATGTAGATGACAATTCAAAATCAAAGACACAGAACAGAGTGCTCTCAATTGCACAGGATTGCTTGTTATGATCATGGAACTTTTTGCACCTTCATTCACGTATAACACAGTAAACACAGATGTTGGCACATCAAGTCTACATAGCAACTTAAACATTCAGTAGGTTACTATACTCACATTCAACTATAGCATTTGGAAAACATTCAGTTCAGCTAAAATTTATATATCTCTATTATTCTGGGAAGAAGGTATTTTAAAATGACATTAAAAGAGACAAATGATTGTATTTTAATTATTGTTTTATTTGAAAGCACTAATTAACAAAGCACTGACAAGTTTAATCACTCAGCTTTGACTGAATTTCCATTTTCTATTTGCAAGTTGTTACTGAGATTTGTAATATCACACAACTCAAATATTTTAGAATCTGCCTTAATAATTTATTTTTTCCCAGTACTTATATACATATATATATAACATATAAAATGTCAAGAAACAGACCTTCAAGGATAGGATTGGAACAACTAGAATGATGATAATAAATCAGTAAGAGCTGCACAGATTACCCAGCTTAATTTAAATTTAGATTGTTCTTCTGTAAGTTTTGAGATTATTTATTTTCAGTGAGATCCATACCCTCTAGTCTAGGGTGAACTTTCTTTCTTTTTCTTTGTGCGGAAGCCTCAGCTTTCTCCAGCACACTAAGGTTATGTCAGGACCTTCGAGAGTGGAATGTTTTGGATAATGAAAGAGCAGTGTAATCAATTTGCTACTGATAGAATGAAAAGGAGAACAGAGAGGCCGCTTTTGAAGTTTTCTCTTTTGTAGGTCTGACTCACCCACAGCTGTAGGGTTCCAGTCGGTTTGTTTAAGATTTATAGGAGTAGCAGAAACACCAGGTTTGATATCATGTTTGTTTTCTTCTGCCAAATTGATAGAGTCATATAAAATAAAGATAAATCTTGGTGTAACATTTTTAGCTCTTAGCCAAATACTCAGACACCCACATGGCTTAATTTAGTTGGCAAGCAAAAGGACACACCTTATATGTGAAATTGCACAAGATGATATTTATCATCCAAAATAAAACTGGTGTCTGCTTCATGCGTTGCCTTCCCTACTTTTGGGAAAGTAATTATTTTGCTTGAAATAAGTAAACTTCTTGCTTGCTTGTTTGCTTTCTTGTCATTCTTTTGCTTTTTCTCTCTGTCTTCCTTTTTTTCCTTAACTGCTCAAGGTGGAATAAGGTGGTTCTAGATGTCTCAAGTAATGTTCAAGGCAATGTCTTTCCTTATTTTCCCTTTTCTTCTTTGTGCAGCTTGACCAGACTCCACAGCTGCAAAGGCCTTAAGGAAATAAAATCAGACTGTAATCCTAGTACTTTGGGAAGCCGAGGCAGGAGGATGGCTTGAGGCCAAGAGTTTAAGACTAGCCTGAACAACATGTTGACATCTTATCTACAAAAACTAGAGAAAATAGCTGGGCCTAGTGACATGTGCCTCTAGTCCCAGCTATTGGGGAGGCTAAGGCAGACGGACGGCTTGAGCCCAGGAGTCTGAGGTTGCTGTGAGCTGTGATGATGACACTGCACTCTAATCTGGGTGATAGCATGAAACCTTGTCTTAAAATAATAATAATGATGAATAAAAAGAAATAATAGAACATGAATTCTGAGTTCACAAGTTACGGGAGTTAGCCCCGTCTCCTTGCTCTATGAAGAGCTTTCTTACCCTTTCCACAGAGTTTCATTTCTTCTACCTACTAAAAGTGAAATTTTTCTTTAAATACAATTGTTATTTTCTCACATTTTAGTGATTAAAAAAAATTATTCCTTGGTTTTGGTATCTGTATAGTAGAAACAACCTTCTAACATTTAAAAGACGATATATTCCCAAACGGTATGTTTAAATTCATTTTGGCCATTTTTAATGAAATTCTTAGTATATATTAATCTTTTTCTTTTAGGAAAGTAATTGAAATATCATTTGTTCTTTCATGTTGGAACTAAGGAATGACTATATATTTAAAGGTAGATGCAATTGAAATATGTGGGTTACGGTATATAAAATAACCAAAAATTGACTCAGTGAGCTAACATTTGTAATTCTTGAATCTTGCACTTAATAAATTAGGTTTTTTAAAAACTATTTTTTCACCTTTATTTGTAAATGAAAAGATACCAAAACGTTCAGTATATTTTGCAAATTCTTACAAATGGCATATTGTGAGGGAAGATAGACTATTTTTTCAATAAATGAAAGAATAATATAAATATCATATTCTTTGTGGTCCTCATTTATATGGTTTTTTGAAGTATAAGAAATTGCTATATAAGCAATAAGCTAAATATGAAAATTGGTGAAATGAGTGCAAATTATGGGTCTGGTGGAAAGGACCAGGACATAAATTTGCAAAATTATTATTATTTTTGTCAGACCCATTTATTTTCATTTTGGCATCATTGCTACATATGTCTGTAAGCAATGGTCTACTTTGAGTTGAAATCTAACAATATGCATCTTGGAATAAAACCAATTCAAAACTCTGTATTGTTCAAAATCACCGTGGGAACTAGTATTTATCAGTTTAGCCATAGAAGATATAGGAGTAAACATATTAGGCCTTTTCGAGGCTTTTTACTATTCTGGAGACACACAGAGGCTCTCCAATGTAGCTATTTCAAGGGGGAGGAGACATAAGAGAATAACTTTAGTTGATGTAAAATATATATATAGATGATAACAGATGTAATCTCTCCCTGCGCAACTTTAGTCTTAATGTTCTGGATTATTTTCCTAAACTTCCTATAAGTGTTACTCAGGAAGTGCTAAGGTTGGAAATGTACTACATATAAATGCATTTATCACCCAAGCTTTTCCTTGCTTTTTAAAAGCTATGATTTGGATGAAGATAACAGGGTTTTCTTGCTTTCTAGAGATAGATACGTATCTCAGCTAGGTTGTTTTTCTGATTACGTAAGTGACCTTTATCACTGTGTAAAATCATAATCTTCCTACCCTCCCCCTATTCTCACTACTCAGAGATAATCACTATTTTAATTTTGATGTCTAGCTACTTAGTCATCAATTATCAACTACTATTTTATAAAAATATTAGGATCTTAATATAAATATGGTGTGGTAAGGAAATTTTCTACATGGACATTTCTATATTATGTGACTAAGTAAATGAAGCATTAGTCTATGAGACAGTTTTGCATGCATTTTTTTCAGGTATGCTATTTCATGATATGACTGTCCCATGAGTTTTATGAGCCATTTAAGTTGTATATTTAGGTTATTTCCACCGGTTTTGCTTTTTTAATAAATGAACCTGTAATAATTATGCTTATAGAGAAAAATCTGCATATTCTTCTCATTATTTGTTGTGCTACATTTTTGAAAATGAGATTATTTGATCAAAAGGAATCCACATTTTAATCTTTTTTCCTACTGTGATATAAAGAACAATTTTTGGCTCTTTGTTATATAGCTGTGAGCAAAACCAGACAAGTTTATGTCCTCACAGAATATTCATTCCTGTAGGGGAAACAGATAATAAGTAAGATAAGAAAGTGAACTATACAAGTGCTAAAGAGAAAATTAAGCCAAAAGAGGTGAATAGAAAGTATGTGGGAGAGAGAGGAGTGGGTGTTATCTTTTTAAATGAGTCAGCTAGGGAAAGCTTTGTTCTTAACTTCAAGAAGAGAATATTTAGTTAAAAACATAAGGAAAGTAAAAATACCTGCAGTGAAAAGCCTTCTAGTCACAGTGACCAGCAAGTTTGGAAATGTCTCAACCAAGAATGTACACAGTCCCTGGAAAAAACTGGGAAGAGGCCACTGTGGCTGGAGCCACGTGAAAAAGGAGGCAAGTAATAGGATACAAAGAGAATAAGCATGGTCAAGATTACTTGTGCTCTTGTGGGTCACTGTCAGGATGTGGCTTGTACTCTGAGTCAGAAGGAATGTCACTGAGGGGTTTGAGCATATGAGTGACATGACTAGACTTAGCATTTCTGACTCCTAAATTAAGATTAGTGTTATTTTGGATAAGAGCATAAGTAAAGAGTCCAATTAGGAACCTCTTGGAATTCTGTGGAAAGAAATAATTCTATTCTGATGTAAGTAATAGCTCTGAAAATGATGAAAATAGGTCAAATTCTGAAGATTAAACCAATAGAATTTACTAAAAGAATGTAAGTAGGGATTTAGAGAAAGAAAATGAAGATGCCTCCTAAGAGTTTTTGGTTGTTTTTTGTTTTTGTTTTGTTTTGTTTTGTTTTTCTGTTTTTTGGTGTCCAGGAGCTAGTTTTCATCACCTAGATGAGAAAGACAATGAGGACTTCATTTGAGTTGAGAAAGAATATCAGAACTTCAGTAGACATGTTTGAATGCTAGAAGTGTTGAATAAGCAGTTGAACTGAAGGCAGAGAGAAATGCTCTGGGGAGTCATTAGCATTCCCTTAGCTACTGCTGTGCAGGTAACAACCATGGAATCTCAGTGGAAGATGATGAAGAGATTTTATTTCTCACATTTCTTCAGGTTGACAGGGTTGGCTCATCTTGGCTGGCCTTCATTAGGCAACTCTGCTTAAGTTAAAGGTCACATCAGACCTTGCTCCTCACTATGAACTGGGCTTTGTTCTTCCCCAAGTAAATTCCTTCTAGGACTTGGCTGTCTTCTAACAGTGATGGCAGATACCCAAGAAGGTGAGTCGCACTGTGCAAACACGTTTCACATCTAATGTTACCCCATTGGCTACACCAAGTGACCAGACCAATGCCAAATTAAGAAAGTGAGGCATTTCATTCTGCTTATAGTGGGAAAAAATGCAAAGTTACATTGTAAAGCCTATGGCTACACACAAAAGTGAAAACATGAAGACAATAATTTATTCTGCCATGAGTATATGTAGCATGTTTAAGGCCATGAGCCTAGATGACCTCCAAAATGATTGCAGAAATTCACACTTCCACTGTTTCTTTTACTTTGAGTTATTATTTTAGAACTGACTTGCAAATGTGAAGGATGAAAAGTAATCCTTGCCTAAACTACCTATACAATAATTGTATTTGTAAACCAAATAAAGACAAGACATGAAATGCTTAGAGTCAGTGTGTAATGTTGATTTTCGAGAAGGACTTTATTTCAATAGCTTATTAGGCCCTGGTCTGTCTAGTGACCAAACAGAAAACTTTCCCAGTAGATTTCATTCCCTTTTATGTTTTTAATCATCTTTTTTTCTCTATATTTAATAATTAAACAGGAATAAGAATGAATTTCAAATTAGCGTAGCTTGTAATTCTAATCTAGCACCTACAGTTTACTCATCTTCAATCAGTATTAATTTATGAAAAGAGATAATGTTTTTGTAAGAACCAAAGGAAATAATGTATATTATAACACTACTGAATTTTTGATTCACACCTGCAGTATTGACAATTTTAAAGCCATCAAAGAAAAAAAAAACTTAAGCTCCTGTGCAGATGGGCAGGTCTCTCATTTTGAAGTCATTATTGTAAGAAAGTGACCAGTGTGACTCTCTGTGACTAAAGGCTCACATATGTCTTTCCATTCACAGCAAGGGCATTATACCCTATTTACAATGCACACAATCTGTTCAAGGCTTTTGAAATTCATTATGCGTGGGCTGCATATATATATTCAGTGAGTTGAAACATCCTTAAGATTTCTGGGGTATGGTAAAAATACATATTTTTAGTGAAAGATATTTATTTAGGAAAGGAGTTATAATATTAGCATCACAAACATCGTTTGCATATAATTGCACATAGATTTGGCAGTGATTTTAGAAACAAACACATGGAGAGGGAGCTATGATAAAGCTTCAAATAGGAGAGACTATTTTATTTTCAGCAAGTACATTGGAAAAATACACTTTCCTCTTGCACGTGAGAAATAAAGAGAACAGTACTGCATACTTTCAGTGTAAAAATAGAAAATCCATTAAGAAATAAAAGCACAGTTGAATCCATTGCTTGAGAAAAATATACCTCTATTCATTCACAGTAGGTTTTTCCTTCAGAACAAGACTTTTTGCACTACCTTGAGTTGGATCTAAAGAAATATGTGTGCTAAACTCTACCTAAACCATAGTGATTGAAATTTTGCATTTAGTAAGTAACAGCTTTATGATTTTGTTGCTTCATTTGTTCTGCTTTGATATCAAATAGACTTAATCAACATACAGATGCTGTATGTGACTATGTTCTTGTCTTTTTATATTCAGAGGCATAGCTTCCCTTTGTCCTAGTAAATGCCAAATATGCTTAGTGGTAACAGCATATTTGTATAGATAATTATATGGGCACCGGGCCATTATTTGGCTTAAGGAAGTCAGTAGAGGAAAGTCAAACACAGCTGGGGTCTGAATTTCACTTGGGAGAAAGTTCCTTTAATCCAGAAGAAAAAGACTTCATGTGCTTATAAAGCAAAATGTTGGGAGTAGTAGTAAATTTAGGATATGTTAATATAAAAAATTTTAATCCAAATCTATTTGAAGGGCATTAATTTTTGTAATGCCTCTGTGTTTGGATGTTGCAACAAGAACTACACGTATCAATCTAAAATTTTTATTGTATAGATTATATAAAATCATTATATTGTCTAAAATATAAAAGATATTCATTTATGACAGAGAAGTTGAATACTTTGGTGACATACACACATTGAAAAAATTTGCCATAACCAAAACATCTCTTTAGGATATTCTCAGACCCATCCTTCATAATGACCAGAACAATACTCTACCACCAAAGCAAACTCACTCTGAAATTCTTGACCAAAACCCAACTTTCACATGGGTGATAAGATTTAAAATGTCCACTGGACTTTCAAAAACTTGATACCCAAAATATTACTAGGATTATCAATACTCTCAATTAATGTGAATGGCTTAAATTGTCCCCTTAAGAGGAACAGGTTGGCTGACTGGATAAAAAAAACTCAGGCCAGAAATCTGCTGCATACAAGAATCTCATCTTACCTTAAAGGATAAAAATAGACTCAGGGTGAAGGGATGGATATCTGTAATCTAGGCAAATGGAAATCAGAAAAAAGCAGGGGTGGCAAGTTTATTTGAAGATACATTAGGCTTTAAACCAACAAAAGTAAGAAAAGACAAGGATGGTCACTTCATATTTGTTAAGGCAAAGACTCAACATGATGAGATGTCAATTATTAATATTTATGTGCCCAACCAGAATGCTCCACAATTTATAAGGGAGACCCTAACAGACATGAGCAATTTAATATCTTCCATAATAGTTGGAGATTTTAACACCCCTTTGGCAGTGTTGGATCAATTCTCCAATAAGAAAGAAGCAAAGAAATTTTGGACTTAAACTTACTATACAACAATTGAATTTAACAGATATCTACAGAACAGAATTCTACAGAATTTCATCCTAGCAAAACTGAATACGCATTTTTCTCATCAGCCCACGGAACATTCTCCCTAATTGATTACATCTTAGGTCACAAATCTAACCTCAGCAAATTTGAAAGTATAGAAATTATTCCTTGTATTTTCTTGGATCATCATGCAGTGTTGAATTCACCAGTAACAGGTATCTGCATACTCGTATAAAGACATGGAAACTAAATAACTTTGTGCTGAATGATAGCTGGATCATAGATGAGATTAAGAAGGAAATTACAAAATTTTTGGAACAAAACAATAATGAAGACATGAATTATCAGAACCTGTAGGATACTGCAGGCAGTCCTAAAAGGAAAATTTGTACCATTGCAAGCCTTCCTCAAGAGAACGGAAAGAGATGAAGTCAATAATTTAATGGGACATCTTAAGCAACTGCAAAAGGAAGAACATTCCAACCCCAAACCCAGCAGAAGAATAGAAATAACTAAAATTAGAGCAGAATTAAATGAAATTGAAAACAAAAGAATTATTCAAAAGATCAATGAATCAAAAAGTTGGTTATTTGAAAAATTCAACAAAATTGATAAAACTTTGGCCAACCTAACAACAACAACAACAAAAAATTAAAGTCCTTAATATCAACAATCAGAAATGACAAAGGCAAAATAACAACAGACACCTCAAAAATTCAAAGAATCCTTAATGAATACTACAAAAACTTTATTCTCAGAAATATGAAAATCTGAAAGAAATTGACCAAGACTTGGAAGTTCGCCAACTTCCTAGACTTAATCAGCAAGAATTGGAAATGCTGAACAGATCTATATTAAGTACTGAAATAGAATCAACTATATGAAATCAACCAAAAAAGAAGAGTCCGGGACAAGATGGCTTCACATCAGAATTCTACCAAACCTTTAAAGAGGAAAAAGTCCCTATATTACTTAACCTTTTCCAAAACATTGAAAAAGATGGAATACTTCCCAACACATTCTTTGAAGCAAATATCATCCTGACCCCCAAAGCAGGAAAAGACCCAATAAGAAAAGAAAATTATAGACCAATACCTTTAATGAATATAGATACAAAAATATTCAATAATATCCAAGGAGACAGAATCCAGCAACATATCAAATGAGTTACACACCATGACCAAGTGGGTTTTATCCCAGGGTCTTATGGTTGGTTCAGTATATGTAAACTTATAATGCATCACATAAACAAACTAAAAAACAAAGACCATATGATTCTCTCAATAGATGCAGAAACAGCTTTTGACAATATCCAGCATCCTTTCATGATCAGAACACTTAAGAAAATAGGTATAGAAGGGACTTTTCTTAAACTGACAGAGGCCATCTACAGCAAACCCACAGCCAATATCATTGAATGGAGTAAAATTGTAAATATTTCCACTTAGATCAAGAACCAGGCAAGGTTGCTCATTATCTCCACTGCTTTTTTAACATTGTAATGGAGGTCTTAGCCATTGCAATCAGGCAAGAGAAGGCGATCAAGGGGATACAAATAGGGTCAGAGGAGATCACATTCTCACTCTTCACAGATGATATGATTTTATACCTGGAAAACCCCAGGGACTCAACTACAAAACTCATAGAAGTGATCAAGGAATACAGTAGCATCTCAGGATACAAAATCAATACTCAGAAATCAGTAGCTTTTATATATGGCAATAATAGTCAAGCCGGAAAAAACAGTCAAGGACTCTATTCCCTTTACAGTTGTGCCAAAGAAGATGAAATATTTGAGAACTTACCTAACAAAGGACATGAAAGATCTGTATAAAGAGAATTATGAAACTCTGAGAATAGAAATAGCTGAAGATGTTAACAAGTGGAAAAAACACACCATGCTCATGGCTGGGAAGAATCAACATTGATAAAACATCCATATTACCCAAAGCAATCTACAAATGTAATGAAATCCCTATGAAAACACCACTGTCATACTTTAAAGATATGGAAAAAATAGTACTTTGTTTTATATGGAATCAGAAAAAACCTCAAATAGCCAAGACATTACTCAGAAATAAAAACAAATCAGGAGGAATCATACTACCAGACTTCAAACTATACTATAAATTTATAGTGTACAAAACAGTATGGTATTGGCAACAAAAATAGAGAGGTAAATGTACGAAACAATTGAGAACCAAGAGATGAACCTAGACACCTATTATCATTTGATCTTCGATAAGCCCATCAAAAATATAAATTGATAGAAGGATTCCCTATTTAACAAATGGTGCTGGGAGAATTGGCTGGTGACTTGTAGAAGACTGAAACTGGACCCACACCTTTCACAATTAACAAAAATTGACTCTCACTGGATAAAAGATTTAAACTTAAGACATGAAACTACAAAGATTCTTAGTGAGGGTGCAGGAGAAACACTTGTAGAAATTGGCCTGGGAAAATACTTTATGAGAAGGACACCCTCCCACCCCTGGGGCAATGTAAGCAACACCAAAAATACATTACTGGAATCTGATCAACTAAAAAGCTTCTGCACAGCCAAGAGCACAGTAAGTAAAAGAAGCAGACAGCCCTCAGAATGGGAGAAGATATTTGCAAATTATGCTTCTGACAAAGGTTTGATAACCAGAATCCACAGAGAACTCAAACTTATTAATAGGAAAAGAACAAGTAATCTCGTTTCATTGTGAGCAAGGGACTTGAGCAGAAGCTTCTCTGAAGAAGATAGGTGCATGGCCTACAGAAAAAATCCTCATCATCTTCAATCATCAGAGAAATGCAAATCAAAACCACTTTGAGATATCATCTAACTCCAGTAAGAGTGCTCACATAACAAAATCCCCAAACTAGAGATGTTGGCATCGATGTGGAGAAAAGGGAACACTTCTGCACTGCTGGTGGGAATGCAAGCTAATACATCCTTTTGGAAAGAAGTATGGAGAATACTCAGGGATCTAAAATTAGACCTGCTATTTTATCCTGCAATTCTTCTACTAGATGTATATCCAAAAGATCAAAAATCACTTTGTAACAAAGATATTTGCACCAGATTGTTCATTGCAGCTTAATTCATAATAGCCAAGTCATGGAAGACTTGGTGCCCATCAACCCATGAATGGGTTAAGAAATTGTAGGGTATGTATGGTATGGAATATTATGCAGCCTTAATAAATGGAGACTTTACCTTTTTACATTTACATGGATGGAGCCGGAACATGTCCTACATAGTAAAGTATCTCAAGAATGGAAAAAAAAAATATCCAATGTACTTAGTATTATTACGAAACCAATTTACAATTATTCACACTTTCATATGAAGAATAGATTATAACTATGGCCCAGGATGGAGGAAGGAGGATGGGAGGATGAGAGGGAAGGGGGGAGGTCAGATTGAGGGAGGGTGAATGGTGGGATCACACCTATGGTGCATAATACAAGGATACATGTCGAATCTATTAAGTATAGAGTATAAATGTCTTAACACAATAATTAAGTAAATGACATGAGGTATATATTAACCAGTGTGATGTAAGTGCCCCTAATTCTATGTCAAAGCAGTATGTTGCACCCCATAAATGCATTAATGTATACATGATCTATGTGTTTATGTTTTAATAAAAAAATATAAAAGATATATAAGGTAAATAGTCTTCAATTTTGCTACTTCAGCTTCAGGCTAAAGTAGCTGCAGGTTAAGGAGATTTTTCTAGTGATTGGCTTTCATTCTTAGGCAAGGAAGCCATATAACAACTGTAAATGTATGGCATACAATTATATTCTAATTCCCATGTGTACTCTAAGATCAAAGGTCAATATTTCCCATAAACATTTTAAATATTTGCAACTCTTTTCTCTAAAATTCTAAGTGACAATTTTATTCAATGCTTTCAAATATACAATTTATGTTCAGAATATGTAGTATGGGAGGTAATATAATCTACCTGCAACTACCCAGGTATAGCACATGGTATTGACATTTATAATTCTTTTAATGATGAAAGAGAATGCGTGTGTGTGCATTTGCACATGGCAGCTATTATGTTGAACAGTAGGAATATGCTGAGCAAAAAATTTTAAAAATAAAAACATCAGAACCTGCGTTGACAGGGCACACACACACACACACACACATACACAAGGTACTACAGAATTAACAATTACTTAGTTTTGATTTTGGGGAAGCTTTGTACTTAAAACTGGTTTGTGTCTGTTTGTAGTTAAAACTCCTCATTTGACATTAACCATAATTTAAAATGTATGATATTATACTTTTGGTTTGATATATATTGATGTTTTAAAATTGTTTCATTGACATATTTATAGTATCTATTTGGAGGAGTGAATAGCATGTTTATCTAGTCAGTTGAGGTAGTTAATTCATTTTTCCCAAGCTTTATTGGCTCAGATACCCACTCGGCTTGAATAAATATCAGGATCAGTCTTTACTGTTAAAACTGAAACATGCCAGTGAATGGTATCTCAAACAGGATTTCATTAATTAAGTGTTAAAGGAACTTTTTTCCCCTTTATTTGTTTTTGTAAGGGGATGGGGTAAAAAGTTCTCACAGCTGCAGGCAAAGAATGACTCTATTTAAAGAGTGGATGGAAGCACAAATGTTGATTATCTGAATGAAAGAATTCAATTAAGTTTCCTAAAGTACAGGATACTTACTACTGACATCAATGATTGGCAAAATGAAGCAGGAAAATATACAGTATTTAACATTATGATATTTTTCACTTAATGATGGCAGTATTAGATCTTGGCTCGTGTCCTAGAAGACACACAATGGCTTGGCAACAAATTAATTATTTTTCAATTGCAGATGTGGAGCTTTGGGGTGTGAAAGTGTCTTTGCCAAATGGTTTTGGGAAAAGAACCAAAGCAATCATTGATTTCCTCATCTATGCTCATATCCTTGTTTATGAATATGCTTGAAATTCTTGACGTCAGATGGTCACAAGATCACAAACAATGTTCAGTTAACCTCTCAGAGTGATTCTTTAACACACTGAAGACAAAAACATTTAACCAGCTTGCATAATAATCCATAAAATAGCTTAACATTTGTACAAAGTATCTTCCAATTTCAACTCTCTGTGAATAGGTAATTTGTATTAATCTTTGCTAATTATGATTTTCATAATGATATTTAACATCACATTAACTTTTACAACTGAAGATTGTTCTGGCAGATATCAAGGGGAGTTTTAGGTTACATCATTCTTATTTAACTCCTTCTTTGACATTGAGGAATAGAATTCTTCACATTTAGAGTCCTTTTAATTTTTATTGAGATGGGTGGACTCAACTTCTTTTCTTTATGTCCTGTCCTGAAAACACAATTTGTTTACTGCTAAACTCAACTATATAAAAATAAAAGTTTGTGTTTAGTCATTATAAGTAATGAGAAAGAATTCATTGTGAACCTGAAATATGTTTTAGTCAGAGTTGGCTTCTGATACTATTGCCTGTTTAGTTTGTTATGTGATGAGACATTGGTGTTTCCAAAATATTTCCTGTTAAGTGTGGCGCCTCTCTGCCTTTGTGAAACAATGATAACCTGGGAGATGTTCTGAATTGAGTCTCTGAACCCAATCTCAGCTCCCCTCTGAATAATTCTTTCTTTGGTCTTTAAAGGCCAGAACCACCCAAATGGCTTTTCATTTTTGAGAGCAGAAGTAGGATTTTATCAGAAGTTATCCTGGGCTAGAGAACAGGAGTTGGAGCAAGGGAGACATTACTATGGCTGCCAGGATATCTGAGGGAGAGGCTATTACATCTGGTTGTGCTCAATGTTTTATTATCGATATGGAAGATCTGTTTAAAAGCACATCAAATTAATCTCATGGGAGACACTGTGGACTACAAAAGCATATGATAAACAGTACAAACAGGATGGCAGGAAGGGAAGAATATTTTCCTTGGACTACAATCCCCAGACTAGTTTTCTTTTTTCTTTTAGTTGACACAAAAATAACTAGATATTTATTGGATATAAAATGACATTTCAATACATGTAATGAACAAATCAAGGTAATTAGAATATTCATCACCTCAAATTATTTATCATTTCTTTGTACTGGGAACATTCAAAATCCTATCTTCTACTCTGTTAAAAAATTATGATAACTTTTTGTTAACTGTATTTGCTCTACAGTGCCATAAAACACTAGAACTTGGTCCTGCTATCTAGCTGTAATTTGTGTCTGTTAACCAGCCTCTTTCTATCCTCTCCTGCCCTTCACTGGTCCCAGTATCTACTAAATGCAATTCTACCCTCTGTTTCTACAAGCTCAACTTTTTTTTAGCTCCCACATTTGAAGAGATGTAATATTTATCTTTTTGTTCCTGACTTAACACAATATCCTCGAGGCTCATTCATGTTGCCATGAATGACAGAATTTCATTTCGTTCTTTTTTGATGGTTGAATATTATTCCATTTGTATACATACCACATTTTCTTTATCCAATCATCTGTTGATGGATGTTTAGGTTGATTCTATATCTAGGCTATTGTGAATAGTGCAGTAATAGACATGGAGGTGGAGATATTTTTTGATGTACTGAATTCCTTTCCTTTTAGATAAATATCCAGTAGATCATATGGGAGTTTTATTTTTTAGTTTTTTCAGGAACCTCCTTTTTTTTTTTTTTTTTTTATAATGTCTGACCTATCTTACATTCTCATGGTCTATGCAGGGATTTTATGGGTAAGACTTCAAAAGCATAAGCAACCAAAACACAAATAGACAAATGGGACTATATCAAAGTAAAAAGCATCTGCACATCAAAGGAAATAATCAAGGGAGTGAAAAGGCAATCTTTAGAAGGGAAGAAAATATTTGCACACCATACACCCAACCAGTGACTAATATCCAGAATATTAGGAACTCAAACAACACAATAGTAAAAAACTAATAATTTGATTAAAAATTCTCAAATGATCTGAATAGGCATTTATAAAAAAAAAAGACATAGAAATGCTAACAAGTATATGAAAAATGGTCAGCGACCAAAACGACCAAAATCAAAACTACAATGAAGCATCACCTCACTCCAGTTAAATGGAATCAAAAAGACAAAACATAACAAATACTAGCCAGAAATCCCTGCCTAGTTTTTTACTGGAAAAAGAAACAGAGACACTCCCTTCCCATCACACCCTTGAGCCACCCTAGCATCTGTGAAGAAATATGATATTGAAGCTTAACACTAATCTAAGTTACTTCTCACAGTAAAATTGTGAGAAGGTGATACTAGGCTTATGTTAAGAAAGATGTGGTAAATAATTTGTTCAAGTATGACACCTAGTAAATGGCTAAATCTAAAGTTGAATTCAGGGTTGTCAGAGATCAAACTCATTCACTTTCTACTTCTCTGGATTATTTTGTTCCCCAAATGTAGAATTTAGATCAAAGAAGTATAGTTGAATTTTACTTGCAGAAGTCAAAGACTACTGTTTAGGAATTATAGCCTATTTTTCTCTGCTTTATAATCCTAAGTAAAGCTCATTTGAATTATTACATATTCTCAATACTTGTAAAGGCTAGAAAAATAATGTAAGTAAAATATGAACTTTCTAAGTTAGTAAAGCTGTAATTGGTAGAAGACAGTCAAGTGAAATATGTAATATAATACCTAAAGAAGTATTAATAAGACTTTTTAAAACTAATGATCTATGTAATCATTGGCTTATATCCAAAAATCTTAAAAGAACAAAAATATATATCTGTTAATGTCAGTAAAGAGACTATCGGAAGAAAATAAGGAATATAGTAATAAATGTGTCTTGCCCTCCATCTATTTTTATGAATATCCTCTTGTAAATTACCTACAATATTTAGAATAAATATTATGAGTAAGCAAAAGAATATTATGAGTAAGAGTCAGCCTATGTTTAAATAGTTTACTAACTTTTGGCAAGTTATTTTATTTCTCTGTTACTTTATAAAACACTTTTTCTCTATTTATAACGTTGGCATAATAATTGCAAATAAGCAATATGTTAATGTACAAATGATACAAGTTAATGTACATAAATCATTTTGAACCAATGTCCAGCAAGTCAGCTGGGCTCTAATATTGAAGAAATGCTAATTATCATTTTTATCTATAAATTTATATTTCCAAATTTGTGAGCTCATTACTATATTCCAAATTAGGTTTAATAAATGGCACATATGTATTTCTTGACTAAATTTTTACTAAGTGCATTACTTCTAACCTGTAGTATCATCTGAATATTTAAAAGGAACTGGGATCAATTATTATTCAAATCAAAGTGTGCCCAGCAAATCACTGGTACTATGTTTAAAGTAATATGTATTCCGAAGTGTGATCTAACTTTCAAAGTAATTTCTGTTGGGGAGATAAATATCTATTCACCAAGAAATGTTGCTTTTATTGTCAATTATTTTTGAGCCATTCTTTGGTAATTTTCCAGTGACATTTACAAATATATCCACAATGAGTCAGTAATTGGTAATATTCATATGTACAACAAGAATTTAATTTAAGAAAAATAAGCACTTAGAGTCAAGCTTAATGAATAAGTTGATTGATCAAGACTGGTTTAATTGAAGTGATGCGATTCACTTTTTGAGTGACTCATAAATATTTCTGAGAACAATTGTAATATTTGAGATGATCATAGCAATTTACACATGCATACACATGGCCAGAGATTTGCATACTGGCTCTCATACACACTGAGGGCAATTTAAAGACCCCCCATTTATATCTTTGTATTATGTATAGAAAATCAGTGTCACTAACCTAAAGGCACATGTTTATTATCTTCAGTCATCACAACAAATATGTGGAAAAGGACAAGAGCTTAGTGATGCTCTGTAATACAAAGACAGCTCAGTGGTCTTTTTTTTGTCCATATGTTTGGAACTGCCTTGACCAAAGGACAGTGTTGGGGAGGGGGGCATAGTACAAAAGGAAAGGCGAACACCATTCCACAGGAGCTGAGAATTTTGCATGAGGAAAACTAGCTTTGCTAGTCAATGGGATCCTGGCAGCACAAATTGCTGGAGGGTGAAACTCTTCTTATAGACACATTGTCTCCTGGCCACCTTCATGCTTGACTTGAACTCTTTCAGTCTCTAGACAATGAAAGCATGGATGTTTCTTTGTGTAGTTTCCCCAGTTGAGTGGGCTTTATTTAGTTCTTTAAGTTATAACTACAGCTGAAAAATTAAATACAGGTAAAACTGGGAAAATTACTAAGACACACTCTTAGAAATACAAATGCTATATTAGTGCATTGTATGTGGTGCACTGTTTTGCCTCTTGTGATGGCTTATAATTACCCTTTCAGTGACCTTCTCCATTGTTGCTCTGATAATTGTCACTTTTTCCATGGGAATTGGGTAAAAGATGTCAGACCATGCTATAACCCTATTAATTTGCAGATGGATGAGGTGACATCGTTTTGCCACCTGCTGAGGAGCAGTTGAGAGACTGCCTCTGCAGTCACCCTGAGTGCCACTGTTGTCTGCAGAATTTCAGGCAGCAATTGTAAATTAGGCTCTTCTGTGGCCTCCTTCTTTAATGCCTGAGCAAGTCTTTGTGTGATGTGCCATAATTCTTTTTTTCTGGGCACTGGGATCAAAGTCTCCTTCTAAACTAGTATTTCCATAGCCAGAATCAAGCTGGCTTTCTTGCCTCAGAAAATATGTTTATTTCCATATAAAAAGATGATCTTAGTTTCCTACAGAAAATTTAGAACTTATCTATCAGTCATTTACATCAGCTGGTATTTGTTACGACAAGAAACAGAGTATTGGCTTTAAACACTTTTCTTAAGTATAATGCTAAATTATATATACATCTTCCTGCATACAGAAAACCTAATTAAAATAAAAAACTAACCCTATGTTTATTATCATTTGCTTAATAGGAGAGTTTTCTTTATTCCTGGATTTTTAGAAATGTACTTTTCACACACTACAATTAGAACTTTAGTACCCATTTGTGTTTAGAGAAATCACCTGAAAATATGCCTGTGGCAGCAGGAATTTTATGTGAAAATAAAATGGTACTTAAATAAAATAGTAACCTTCCAAGAGCTTTTATTTCTCAACAAAAGCCATAAAATTGGGATAGTACCTAGAGGGGTGCTTATCATTTTTATAGCGCCAAAGTTGGAGTTTATTATTTAAGAAATATTCATAGTGGACCAAGCAGCTATTATGATTTATAAATGTTTGTTTTCCCTCTTGTATTCATTCCACAGTGTCAGGGAGAATGAACTTTGGCTAAGCAGCCATCAGCTTACAAGGAGAACTTGCAGAATTATAAAGAGAGCCAGTGCTCAGGGCTTGAGAGACCATCCCATGGATTTTGAATACTATTTCTGTCATTTACACTTTGGACAATCTTGGACATATTACAATTTTTTAAAAATATTATTTTTCTCAAAAAATCAAAATAATATAAAAAAGAACAAAGGACTTTCATAACACTTTTTTTCTCAAAGAAGATAACAGATAACGAGTAAGCACATGAAAAGATATTCAGTGTTACCAGTCTTTTGGGAAATGAAAATAAAAATTGAAATGAAATACCATTTCATACCCACTAAATGACTATTATAAAAATACAAAGCATTAATAATAAGTATTGGAAAAGATGTGGAAAATTAGAACCTCGTGCATGTGAAATGTAAAATGGTGTAGGCACAGTGAAAAACAATTTGTCTCAACAATTTGGCATAGAATTACCATATTATCCAAATTTCCACTTCTAGATCTATATGCAAAAGCATTGAGAGCAGTAATTCAAATAGATACCTGCACACAAATATTCATAGACGCACTATTCACAATAGCCAAAAGGTAAAAACAACCCACCTATAGGTGAATAAATAACATCAATGTAGGATATAAACAAATCGTATGAAGAAATGAAATTCTGCTACAACATAGATGAATCTTGACGACATTGTGGTAAGTGCAATACATCAGACACAAAAGGACCACGAGTGTATGATTGCACTGAGAGGAGGTACCTAGAGTAGGAAAATTCATAGACAAAGAAAATATAACATAGAGGTCCTGATGACTGTGGGGATGGGGAAACTGCAGCTATTGTTTAATGAATTCAGAGTTTCCATTTGGGATGATGAAAAAGTTTTGGAAATAGGTAGCTGTGACAGCTGTACAACATTGTGAATGTACTTACTATCACTGAAATGTACACTTAAAATTGTAAGTTTTATGTTATCTGTATTTTACCACAATTTAAAAAACTCAATGTTTTTTCAATAAAATTAGAATATCACTTCACATGTTTAATAATTACATTATATAGAAAGCAAAATATCTTCGGTAGTACCTAGACATAGTGGTGGACATCTGGTATTTCACTGCTTGGCATCGGTCACCTACCCTGAGTAGGGCACTATCCTGATTTTCATTTTAGGAAGCCTTCCCTCCAATCTGATATTTTTCTTTCTGTGAAATTTTACCTCATACCCAGCGGTAGGTTAATCTCTATGTGGTTTAAGGTTTAAGAATGGATTTATATTTTAAATTTATATAATTAAAATGAACCTTAGAAATTCTTGAAATGCTGGGAAATAAGACCTTCTTCCTTTACAGAGCCACAGGAGTAATTGGTAACCATCTCAGGACCAGACTAGAAAGTTATAAAGAATGTAGCAATATCATAAGTAGATAGAAAAGAGAAATTGAAAAATATCTGTCCCGCTGCATATGGATTGAGCTATCAGATCAGGCCAGTCCTTCCTTTCTGTTTTTCAGTTGAATTAATACATCGCTTTTTTTGTTTTCTTTTTTCTTGAGTTAGGTGATTTGAGTCTTTGTTTGTTATAGTGTTCTTGATATAGTAGAATTTAAGAAACATTAATTTAATATTCTTTTATTTAAATATCTGAGATAGAATTGCCCTTTCCCAGTTCATCCAACATAACTCAGGACTAATTCTGTGCTCATATCTAAGTCTCTAATAATAACAAGTATGTAATTTTTGTGGAAAAAAGATGAGATACTTCCAGAGAAAGTGAGGATGTGAGCAGTATTATGCATTTTCATCCTCTAAAATTACACCTGCATTATCTGAATTCCTAGAACAAAGAAAAAATGTGGTTCAATCTGTGCACATGAAGAGCAAGTAGGTAGTTAGTGCCTTGTTATGGGTGACCACCACTGTGTTTTAATAACATTATAGTCTTTTCAGCTTCCCTGTTCCTGGAAAACATTCAGCCATGTGACATCCATTACGTTGTATAGTTAAGTCTCCTAACAGATCCGGTATTTGCTCCCAAGCGAGAAAATCTTAAAGGAATGTCTTCTCTATTAGGTGGTTAATTATTTTAAAGTCTTTAGAACATAGCTTAAAGCCATAGAGGAAATACCATCCTCTCATTAGACAAATTGGATGTTACACCAATGGTCTCAAGCTCTGTATCGAACCTATTTATGAGTTATAAACATTTCTATTCAGCATAGAGTAGAACCTGTTCTATTCAGATTTTTGAACACTCAGATCAAACTACAAGTGGGGCAAATATTTGCTACCTTGACAGCATGTTATATGTTGTTCAAGAAAGATTTTGGGAATAATTTTGTCTGTTTGTTTGAGATAAAGTCTTACTCCATCACCCTGGGAACAGTGCCCTGGCATCATAGCTCACAGAAATCTCAAACCCCTGGGTTTAAGGAATACTTTTGCTTTAGCCTCCTAAGCAGCTGGGACTACAAGTGCCCACCACACAATCCCCAGCTAGTTTTTCTATTTTTTTTTTCTTTAGTGGAAATGGGGGTCTCATTCTTGCTCAGGCTGATCTTGAACTCATGAGCTCAAGCAATCCACCTGCCTTAGCCTTAGGATTACAGATGTGAGCCACTGTACCTAGCCAGAAATTTATTCCTTTAATGTATGACAAGTACAACCATCTTGGACTATATTTTAAATATCCCAAATTTTAGTTGAGCCAGACAACATTACTGAAGTTTTGAAAAGCTTAACAGCTCTCATTCTGAATACATCCACATTCAGTTATTAAGCATTTGATTTGACATTTGCTGTATGAAAGTCACTGTGACAATCACTTTTGGGTACAAAGTAAACTGATACAGTCTTTGACTTTAAGTCATTAAGAAAAAGTTGCTACTCTATACCTGTCCATTTAGAAGGAAAGGGAGTGAGTTTAATTAAGATGGCTGTCTATCTCAAGAATGGAAGAAAAAGTATCCAGTACTCAGCCCTACTATGAAACCAATAAGCACCCACACTTCCATATGAAAGCTATAACCCAACTACAGCCCAAGATGAAGGGGAAAGAGGAGGGAGAGGAGTGGATGGGAGAGAATGGGTAGAGGGAGGATAATTGGTGGGACCACACCTATGGTGCATTTTACAAGGGTCCATGTTAAATCTACTAAGTGTAGAATATAAATGTCTTAACACAATAACTAAGAAAATGTGAAGGCTATGTTAATGAGTTTGATGAAAAGTATTTCAAGTTGTATATAAAACCAGTACATTGTACCCCATAATTGCATTAATGTTACACAGCTATGATTTAATTTAAAAAATGAAAGAAAGAAAAGATGGCTCTCTATAAAAGTTTTCTTATTAAAGAATAATATTAAACTCTAAAGTAATGTTAACTTTTATAGGCTCTACAGTTCCTCAGCAGAATGTAACAGGATCTTGGCCACCCAGGGTTTAGAACTGTGGAGAAAACTCTTTGATCTAAAGGGACCTGGTCACCACCTACAAGGAAAATCTCTGTGCTGGTCTCTGAAGATGGATGTCTGAGGATGAGCTGGATGAATTAGTGTCTTAGCAAGTATCAGTCAGAAAAGACAATTAAAAACCAGGTGGTTTCTTACTCTAATCCTTTAAAACTAAGTAAGGGCCATGCTAGTCAGCTCTGATGTGGAAAAAGAGGGAACTTTAGATTGACTGAAATTGGATTTTTACCACTTTGGTAGTGGATTATGAGTTTAAATAAGAATAAATATAATATTATAAAATTAAGATTCCTTTCTTGCACACCTGAGAAGCAAATGGAGCACCACATCCACTGGATGGTGATTATGATTTGAAGTAATGTTGAGGCACGCAATCAGTGTATCTAATCTCTCTTTGTTTTATTCCTTGAACAGTATTATTTTATAGAATGATTCCAGACTCAAAAAAAGAGAAGAAATTCAATATAACATATTGACTCCTTCCAAATGATCATGTTAAACAAAATGGCTTCCCTTGACACACCTGCTGTTGCTGATAATGTGTCTTTTCTTTCACTTGACTTGTGAAACTTTGTCTTCCACTCACATCTGAAATACTGTTCAAAATGAAATTATATGAGTTTAATAAATCAATGTCACTTTGCCTGCTAAGGATTTTGCTCAAGCTATAGTAGCTTCATTTTTAGAAGGAAAAATAAAACAAAGGCCAACTTGCCAGTGTCGAATTAAGTCATTTCAACTTGTATTAGATTACTATAGCTTGTGAGAATTTATGGATAATATGAATCTGAGTTTTGACTCAGTAATTCTTATTATCTAGGTTAAAGCCAAATTTGTGTCAATACAACTTTTGCCTGCTGCAAAATTTCAACAGGATAGACAAAAAAGAATTTTCATACTGTGTCTCTATTGAAATACAGGTGAAGATGAGATACTAAGCAATTGACCCTAACACCATAAAAATAGATAGAAAAGTGTAGCTCAGCAATCATTTCTGGGAGGAAATGAAATATAAATGAAAAGAATTATTATAGAAATATTAATTTACATTACCATAAATAGCATATAAGTATTCCCTTTTTAAGACATCTATGCCAACATCTATTATTTTTTGACTTTTTATAATGGTCATTCTGATAGGGGTAAGGTGATATCTCATTGTGATTTAGTTTGCCTTAACCTGATGTTTAGTGATATTGAGAATCTTTTCATGCTTGCTGGCCTTTTGTATATTCTGTTTGAAAACTATCTCTTCATGTTATTTGCTCACTTTTTAATGAGATTGTATATTTTATTTCTTGCTTTTATTTTTTAAGAATCTTTTATTTGGAAATAATTTTAGATTTATAGAAAAGTTACAAAAGTAGCACAGATAAGTGCTCTATACTTCTCATTCTTCTTTTTCTAATATTAACATTTTATATAACCATAAATTTAAAAATTAACATTTGTAGTATTTTTAGACTATATTTGGGTTTCACCTATTTTCCCATTAATATTCATTTTCTGTTCCATGAATCCGGGGTACCAGGCTGTTTTTTTTTCATCATGTCTCATTAGTGGCTGATATATGGTGGTTTATAAATCATGAAAGACCTTAAGAGTAAAATGTAAATGTAAAATGTTTGTAGAATATTCCATAATTTGGGTTTTCTCATGATTAGACTTAGGCTATGGATTTTGAGGGGAATACCACAGAGGCCAAGTACCCTTCTTATCATATCATATAGGGGTACATGATATCAACATGACCTATTCCTAAGGATGTTCACCTTGATCATTTGACTACAAGGCAAAATTTGCCACATTTCTCCAAACTTTCAAAATGTTTCCTTTCCATACTGATTAATTTAGAAGTGACTAAGTTTAGCTGACATTTAAAGGAGAAAAAATTAAGCTATACTCCTTGGAGGGAGAAATATAAAATTTTGGAGATATATTAAAACTATATGGTAATTAATAAATAATTTAAGGAAGGCATTTTGAGGCTCTGAAAATGTCCTATCTCTTCTTAAAATTTTATTTATTAATTTTACATTCATCAGTGAATCTAAACAGCAACAATTGTTAACATGGTGTTTAATGATGATTTGTATTCTTCTGTAGGGAAGAGTTTCTATTATTTTTTGAAACCACTTAAATGCCTCCATTGATTTTGACTTCTTCCTCAGATTCACTATGAATTGTACAACACTGTGATCTTAAACATGACGTTGGAATAGTCTTGCATACGTATCTTATGCTTTGTCAGACTCTTCCTTCAAGAATCAGTGGTCTATGCTCTGTACCAAGGCATTGTATTAGTTCCCAGCATACAACTTCACTTAATTTATCACTAATATGAAAATATTATAGTTTTTACCCTCTTTAGGAAAATGGTTATACTGTGGATTAAATTATGTCCTCTCAAGAGACACAGGGAAGTCCTAATCTCCAGTTTTTCAGATTATGACCTTATTTGTAAATAAGGTTATTGTACGTGTAAGTAGCTAATATGAAGTCATACAGAATAGGGTGGACCCATTAAACATTGTGACTAATATCTTTGTGCAAAGACATGGAGACATGTAAGGGGAGAATACCATGTGAATGTGACAACAGAGGCAGAGAATGGAATGCTATAGCTGCCAAGGAACACCAAGGATTGCCAATAAACCATCAGGAACTAGGAAGAGACAGGGAAGGATTCTCCCCTACAAATTTCAGAAGACCGTTGCCCTGCTGTCCACCTTGAGTTTTAATTTATAGACTCTAGTACTTCAAGACAATAAATTTCTGTCCTTTTTAAGCCTCAGAATTAGTGCTAGTTTCTTAGTTCTTGGAAACTAATAGAGCTTATAAGACAGGATAGTTTAATTCTAAATGTAAGGCACTACATTTTTCACAGCCTCAGAACATGTAATTCTAAGATTAAAATTTGTTGAAATGCCTTTTAAATTTTAGAAACTCAGAGAAATAGTGTTTTTTGGCATTTTTGGCATAGCATTTTATTTAAAAGATTGGTTATTAAATTCAGAAAATCTATAGCATATTCATGAGATGTCTCAGTGAGAACACATGCCATCCTAAAGATACATAAACTTTAGATTTGTCATAATGTAACCCAGAATCTCTCTGCCAGGCCCTTACTCTTAAGAGATTCAAGGAATAAATATGCAGATCACTGCAAGTAAGCAAAAGGATAGATTTTATTGATAGTTAATAAGAGAAGGAAGATAAAGCCTATGGTTCAGCAGAGGGAGGATCCCAAGAAGGTAGCCCATTTGGGCCTTCTGTTTAGGGATTTATCTGCAACTTTTCCTACCCTGTGGGCAGGGGCTTTTAGGAAGATGGAATATATGTCTAAAATATGTCACAACTGTTTGGAGCCATGGGACTATGGACAGAAGTTAATTTAAAAACTGACCTTGTGTAGAAATGTGGTCCTACCTAATGTGTTCTGCCCTTCCCAGGATTGGTAGCCCAGATGAGACACTGAACTGACTCTTGGGCCTACCTGGACCCAGAGATTGGGGTTTGTGATTAAACTAATTATTAAGCTCGGTAGGTTCAGAAAATGGGGTCCATGTTGAGTACTGAGCAGGGGAATTTGCATTAATAGAAGATTCACTAATATGGTCATTAAATAATGGTTAAGATAAAAAGTAAAGATAGACACAATTATAAAGAAAAAAAAAATTTTTTTTGACATAGAGTCTTATTCTGTTGCCCAGGGTAGAGTGCTGTGGCATAAAGGCTCACAGACACATCGAATTCTTGGGCTCAAGCAGTCCTCTTGTCTTAGCCTCACAAGAACTTGGGACTATAGGCACCTGCCACAATGTCTGGATAGTTTTTTTTTTTTTTCTTTTTTTCTATTTTTACTAGACACAGGGTCTTGCTTTTGCTTGGTCTGGTTTTGAACTCCTGATCTCAGGTAATCCACCTGTCTTGGCATTCCAGAGTGCTAGGATTGTAGGCATGAGCCCCCACACCTGGCCTGTAAAGAAATAATTTAACTGGAAAGTCAGAAAGTTAATTAGTATGCCTTTGAAAACAGAAAAGTCATTCATAGCTTGTTTCAATATTTATGAATTTTTGAAACTAGGAAAGATACAAAAGAAACAAGAAGGCCTGATTTCAAAAATATAATAATAAATAATAATGTAATATAATAATAATAAAATAAATTATACTAAATACTAATTACTCAGTCATTCTATTATTAAATTATCATTTATAATGTACTCAGCATTTATTGATTATAAAGTATGTACCAGGCATGGTACAAGGACCTAGAGCTATAAGTATCAATAAAATGATCTCAAATACCTTCTTTACTAATTAAAAAACAATTCAAAGGGAAGGAAACAAAAAAGGAACAACAAGGAAATTATTAATGTTTTCTATTATGTGAATTTTTCAACTGATCTGTAATAGCCAAGCCCCCAGCCCTTGACCCTCCTTAAGACCAGTGGGGAACAAACCCCCTACCCTTGAAAAGGAAACCTCTCCTAAATCTTTTAGTTCCAGCCCTCTCAAGGGTGAAGAAGTTAGATTCTGGGAAAAAGCCTCAAGATAAGAAAATGAGGAAGGGGAGGGGTGGATTCTAAATAAAGACTTGGGTGAAAGCTTCCAACTTACCCAACAGTTCTCAGAAACTTACCCAACACTTGTTTTGTACCCCTGAACTATGTGACCCTCATCTTATGACCCATGAAGTAACGTATTTGTGATATATCTTATGATTTATGAACCAACATGTGTACCCCCTTGAGTTGTGTAAACCCTTATGATGTTCCCTTACCTTGTGACCCCTGAGCTGTACCCCGCATGACTATGCAGAATAACAGTATAAAAAGGCTTCTCACCCACTATTTGAGGCTGCTTACCTATATGGTATCAGCCCCCTGTAGGTACACCTGCAGGTGTATCAAATTATTAATAAATTTCTATTAATTAATTACATCTGAAGTGGGGTCCATCCTTCTCTCCCATCTGCTGTTTATTTCAGATTGAATGACTTTAATTCTTTTATTTTAGTTATTATTTTAAAAAAAAAGTACAAGGAAAAACTGCATTCTAGGGCAACCAAATAAAGTTGTTTATTCTACCTGAAGAAATTTTTTATACTACCCAATGATTTGTGATTAAATAAAGGTTTTAGATTCATTTCAGATTAAATCATTCAGATGTTGCTAACAGGGTATTTAAGTATATTATGTACAATGGTGTGAAAATATACAAAGTAAAAAGGATTCTAATTAATGCTCAGTTTATTCAGACTACGTAGGAAAAAGCATAACAGCAAAAGAAACTCACTCTTTTGGAGAAAAATGAGGCAAGAACGGAGCACAGTGGGTGGCCAGTATTTGATGAAGCTAGAAATGGAGTAGTCACACTCTTATTTACTTTTTTTTTATTGTTTGGAATTTATTGAGGGTACAAAGTATTAGGTTACACTAATTGCATTTGTTAGATAAAGTCTCTTTTACACTTGTTTACTACCCCCAAGAGTTGTGCCATACGCCCTGACCTCCAACCCCCTCCCCTCTCCTCACTCCCTCATTCCCCTATCCCATCCCTTGTATTAGCTCATTTATTGCCTTCATAATAGAATTTAGTACATTAGATTCTTGCTTCTCCATTCTTGTAATACATTACTAAGAAAAATGTGTTTCATCTTCATCCTGGTTAATACAAAGATGAAAAATCCCACTAGCAATGTAAAATCCCTTTTCTTCACATCCATGCCAGCATCTAGAGTTCTGAGATTTTGTGATGTGGGCCATTCTGACAGGGGTTAAATGATATCTCAGAGTAGTTTTGATTTGCATTTCTCTGATGATTAGGGATGATGAGCATTTTTTCATATGCTTGTTAGCCATTCATCTCTCTTCTTTAGAGAAGGGTCTATTCATGTCTCTTGCTCAGTGATATATGTGGTTGCTGGCTTTATTTTTGTTGATTAATTTGAGTCCTCTGTAAATCCTAGTTATCAAGCTATGTCCAATTCATAATATTCAAATATCTTTTCCCATTCTGAAGGTTGTCTGTTTGTGTTGGTTGTTGTTTCCTTAGCTGTACAGAAGTTTTTCAGTTTAATTAAGCCCCATTTATTTATTTTTGATGTTGCTCAATTGCTGAGAAAGTCTTCTTCATAAAATCTTTCCCCAGGCCAATATTTTCAAGTGTTTTATCCACAATTTATTTTTCTTAATAGTTCATGCCTTTGATTTAAATTTTTTTGTCAATCTTGAATTAATTTTTGTAAATGGTGAATGGTGCAGGTCCAGTTTTAGTCTTTTTTTTTTTTTTTTTGAGACAGAGTCTTATTATGTCACCCTCGGTAGAGTGCCATGGCATCACAGCTCACTCTTTTGGGCTGAAGCTATTCTCTTGCCTCAGCCTCCCAAGTAGCTGGGACTACAGGTGCCAGCCACAATGCCTGGCTATTTTTTTGTTGCAGTTGTTT
>NW_003852400.1:30671265-30721599 GCF_000181295.1 Otolemur garnettii
TGATCCTTTTGTCTGGACCACCATGCCCAGTTCGTTTTTTCTACTTTTAGTGGTGACAGGGTTCTCACTCTTGCTCAGGCTGGTCTTGAACTTCTGAGCTCAAGTAATCCACCCACCTTGGCCTCCTTGAGTGATAGGATTTTTTTTTTTTTTGAGACAGAGTCTTATTATGTCACCTTCTATACCATGGTGTCACAGCTACAAGCAACCTCAAACTCTTAGGCTTAAGTATTCTGTTGCTTCAGCCTCCCAAGTAGCTGGAACTTCAGGTGCCTGCCACAATGCTTGACTATTTTTTTGTTATAGTTGATTGACTGGCCTAGGCTGGGTTTAAATCTGCCACCCTTGGTGTATGTGGCTGGCACTGTAACCACTGTGCTACAGGGCCCAAGCCCTAGTTTCAGTCTTTTACATTTATTAAATAGGGATTCTTTTCCCTAGTGTATGTTCTTGTTTGGTTTATCAGAGATGAGGTGGTTATAAGATTTTAGTTTCATCTCATGGTTTTCTATTCAGTTCCACATGTCAACATCTCTATTTTTGTGCCAATATCATGCTGTTTTGATCACTATGGTCTTGTAGTACTGCCTAAAGTGTGGTAGAGAAATAACCCCAGCTTTGTTTTTATTACTAAGAATTGCCGTAGGTATACAGGGTTTCTTTTGGTTCCATATAAAATGAAGAATTATTTTTTTCAATACCTTGAAAGTTTGAGCATGGTATTTTAATGGGGATTGCACTGAATCTTTAGATTGCTTTGGCAAGTATAGACATTTTCACAATGTTGATTCTCCCCAGCTATAAGCATGGTATGTTCTTCCGTTTGTAATATCCTCTGCTATTTATTTTATTACAGTTTTGTATTTTCTTTGTAGAGGCCCTTCACCTTTTTTGTTAGGTATATTCCTAGGTATATTATTGCTTTTTAGGCTACTGTGAAAGGAATTGTGTCCTTGACTAGTGTCTCATCTTGACTGTTATTGGCATATACAAAGGCTACTGATTTGTGTACACTGATTTTATATCCTGAGACTTTGCTATATTTCTTGATCACTTCTAGGTGTTATGTGTTTAAGTCTTTAGAGTTCCCTAAGTATAAGATCTTATAATTGGAAAAGAGCAAGAGTTTGACCTCCTTTGTCCCCATTTGGATGCCCTTTATTTCCTTTAGAAATAAAGGAAAAGACTGCAGACAAGAGTCTGATATATTGGCAAGAACTTCCAGCATGATGTTGGATAGTAGTGGTGATAGAGGAGAACTTTGTCTGGTTGAAGTTCTACGTGGAAAAGCTTTTCAGTTTTACTCCATTCTGTATAATATTAGTTGTGGTTTTGTCATAGGTGGTTTCAATCAGTTTAAGTAATATGCCACCTATGCCTATATTCTTAAGTGTTCTAATTAGAAAAAGATGCTGAATTTTATCAGTTGCTTTTTCTGTATCCATTGAGAAGATCACATGGTCTTTGTTTTTGCTTCTGTTGATATAGTGAATTATGTTTATGGACTTGTATGTTAAACCATCCTTGCATCCCTGTGATGAAACCTATTTGATCATGATGAATGATTTTTTTAATGTGCAACTGTAATCTATTGTCTAGGATTTTACTGAGTATTTTTACATCTATGTTCATTAGTGAAACTGGTCTAAATGTCTCCTTTTTAGTTGGGTCTTTCCTGGTTTTGGTATCAGAGTGATGTTTGCTTCAAATAACAAACATCAACATGTTGGAAAGATTTCTTCCTTCTCAATTTTTTTGAATAACGTCTGCAGCATGGGTATAAGATCTTCTTTGAAAGTTTGATAGAATTCTGGTGTGAAGTCATCTGGACCAGGGAATGTTTTTTGTTGAGAGATTTTTTAATTTTTTCTTTGATCTCAGTTCTTGAGATTAGTCTGTTCAGGAAATTATTTCTTCTTGACTGAGTCTATGGACTGGGTCCAATTCCAGGGATTGATCCATCTCCTCTACATTGTCAAATTTCTGGGCATAAAGTTTCTTGTAGTACTCAGAGATGATCTCTTGTATTACTGTGGTATCACTTGTTATTTCCCCTTTATTGTTTCTGATTAAGGCTATTAGAGATTCTACTTTTCTGTTTCTAATTAATTTGGCCAAAGGTTTATCAATTTTATTTATTTTTCCAAAAAACCAACTTTTTGTTTTGTTAATTCTGAATGATTCTTTTGTTTTCAATTTCATTAATCTATAATTTAATTTTGGTTATTCCTTTTCTTCTGCTAGGTTTGGGATTAGATTGTTCTTCTTTTACCAATGCCATAATTTGGTCCATGAGTTTATTGATGCCCTCTCTGTTTTTCAAATGTTGGTGTCTAATGTGATGAATTTTCCTCTTAAAACTGCTTGTGCTATATCCCACATGTTTTAGTAACTTGTGTCTTCATTGTTGTTATGCTTGAGAAAATTAACAATTTTCTCTTTTATCTCTTCCTGAACCCAACTACAGTTCAGCATAAGGTTGTTTAATTTTCATGCCTATGAGTGTGGATAGACGTTTTTATTAGAGTTGAGTGATACATTTACTGTCTTTTAGTCTGAGAAGATACAAGATAGAATTTTTATTCTTTTAATTTTGCTGATGTTTGATATATATCCTAATGTGGTCTATTTTGAGTATATACCACGAGCTGACAAGAAAAATATATATTTTTTAGTTTCAGGATAGTGTGTTCTGTATATATCTATTAATCCCATTTATTCTAGGGTCACATTTAAGTCCTTTGTATCTTTGCTTAGTTTCTGTTTAGAGGATCTGGCCAATTATGTCAGAGGGGTGTTAAAGTCACCATTTATTATGGTGTTATGGGATATCATATTGCTCAGATCCATCAAGGTCTGTTTTATAAATCTGGAGCATTTAAGTTGGGTGCATAAATATTTAAAATTGAAATGTCTTCTTGTTGTATTGTTCCTTTGACCAGTATAGAGTGTCCATCTTTGTCTTTCTTAACTTTAGTTGCTTTAAATTGGCTTGTATCTGAAAATAAGATTGCAATCTCTCCTTTCTTCTGATTTCCTTTTGCTTGAAATACTGTCTTTAGTCCCTTAACCTTGAGTCTTGATTTGTCCTTCAATGCAGTCCTCCATATGCTGGAGATAGCATATGGATGGCTTGTGCTTTTTAATCCAATCAGCCAGCTTCTGCTTCTTCAGTGGTGCATTCAATCCATTGACATTTATTGAGAGAATTGATAAGTGTGGTGGAGTTCTATTCATCTTATTTTGTGTAAGTCTGTTGTGTATTTTTGTCCTTTGTTCCACTGTGGAAGCTATATTTTGACTTTTAGTTTCTGGGTGTTTACTTTGCTGGCAGTCCATTGTGATGGTCAGTGTTGAGAATAGGTCTAAATATTTCCTGTAGAGCTGGTCTTGTTGTGGCAAATTTCCTGTGTTTGTATATTTGCAAAAAATTTTCTTTTCCTCTCAATTTTGAAGCTTAGATTAGCAGGATAGAGAATTCTGGGCTGAAAATTTTTTTGTTTAAGAATGTTGAAAGTGGATGACCGTGCTATTCTGCTTTGGAAAGTTTCAGTTGAAAAGTCTTTTGTTACCTTTATGGCATTGCCTCTGTAGGTCAGTTGGTGCTTACTCCTGACTGCTTGTGAATTTTTTCTTTCACCTTCACTTTGGACAGGTTCATTACAATGTCTTGGAGATGCTCTGTTTGAGTTGAGATGTCCTAGGGATCAATATCCATCTGAAAGGAGTATTTTGGGATTTTTGGTAAAACTTAGGAAGTTTTCACTTATGATAATCTCCAGTAAGGCTTCCATTCCATTAGGACAATCTTCTTTCCCTTTAGGGGTTCTTATTATTGTATGTTTGAATGCTTCATGGAGTCTTATAGTTATCTAAGTGACTGTTCTGCTTTATCTCTCTTCTGCCTCTTTGACTACCTGGGTTAACTAAAAAATTTTACCCTTTAGCTCTGATGTTCTTTCTTCTCCATGGTCTAACCTATTTTTTGATACTTTCTACTGCATCCTTACATTCCTTCATTGTCTTCTTAATTTCCTTAAGCTCCTCTATCTCTTTTCTATATTCTATATATCTTTCATCCAATTTTTGGTCTGTCTTTCCATTTTCTCAACCACTCCTTTTATTGTCTTTATTATTCATATTTTAAGTCCCTTTATGTGAAACCCATTAATTCTTTATAGGTAGAGTTTTCTGCAGCAGCTGTCTCATGGTCCCTTGGGGGAGTTGCTCTGTTTTGGCTTTTCATTTTGCCACAATTTTTCTGTTGGTTTTTCCTCATGTGTTCTTACTCTTGTTTACTATTAGTCCTCTTTTTTTCCTTTTGCTTCCACCTTTGCCTCAAATTACCTTGTCTCAGAGCTTTGGTCAAAGGAAGAGAAGAGTAATGTGTAAGCATGGAGAAGCAAGAGGAAAAGAAAGAAAGAAGAAAAAAGGAGAAAAGAGAAAATGAAAAGAAAAAGAAAAAAGGGAAGAGAAATAAAAGAAAAGAACTGAAGAATAAGGAAAAAATGAGGACAGGAAGAGAGAATGAGAGTGATAGATGATATGGTATTGGCATGGTGTTAAGACCACTCCCGTAATTGAAGGATTTTTGAGGGGCTGGGCTGGGTGAGTTTCTTGAAATCGGGAACTCCTTACTGGCCTGAGCATAGCTAAACTCTTCCTCATACCAAAAATACAGGAGTCCTTCCTCTTCTTGAAAGTAAAATTGGAAGTTTAGAATAGAAGCAACCAAACATATTAGCAAAAACACAACACAACCAAACAAAATAACCTCAAATAGCCAAAAACTGTAGCAACCTCCATAATATAGAAAAGAAGAGAAAAAATAATAAAGTAAAAAAATAATAAAAATTAAAAATAATAAAAAAATGTATATATAGTGGAAGGGACCAACTTTAACAGGAATATATACATTAATGTGTCACAAGGACACCAGGTTTTGGTGTGTGTGTGTTTTTATGAGATGGAAAACTCATCTCATAAAGGAGATGAGTCCATCTCAATAAGATGAGTCCTTATTCCCAACTTAGTTGCCTTCAGTGTTCACCTGATTATTTCCTTAGTATTCAGATTCTGCTGGGTTGGATCTTAAAGCTCACAACAATCCTTCAGGGACAGGTCTCACAGTGCCTCTGACAACAGGGGTTCCTGTGGGGTTTGGGAGTCCCTCAGCCTGTCCCAAGAGTGGAGTTCTGATCCTGGCAGGCAGAATTAACACAATCTGCTTTAGGGCCCTGCTAAGACCTTCTCAAGATCTTCCCATAATGACAGTCCATGGCTGTGAAGACCTTCTCAGTATGGCTCCCTCACCAGCCTCCAAACCTATGGCAAATCCACTCCAACACATATTCAAATCTGGTTGCTATATACTGTTCAAATCTGCCCACTCTTCTAAAGTTTCTACCCAATAAGCAATTCCCCCCCAAACTGAGAACTCCAAAAAGACTTCCTCCCATTCCATATCTCCATGGTGGGGCGAACCAATCTTGGTGGTCACAATCCCTTGCTTAATGTGTCAGATATCCACCTCTATGGATCACATGCTGCATCCAGCTTGCCACCTTCTCACTGTGCTACCTGAAGTACCACTCCAGGTAAGGTCCCCATGGCAGGTATGGCTGGGTTCTCTATTTTTTTCCCAGTTATACTAGGAGACCTCACTCGAATGATACTTCTGTTTCACCATCTTACTCTATTCCAGAAGTCACACTTTTAAATGGCCAAGTTCATTAATTGGGAGGGTAAATTATGCATAAATCTAAAGGATGACCATTTCGAGCAGGGTAAATAGTAAATTAAAGGCCTTGAGGCAGGACCATGTTTACCTTTCAAAGGAATTACAAGGCAGCCAGTGATATTAAAACAGAGTAAGCAAGAGTGGAATATGCAGATGAAGTCAGGGAGTGAGAATGGCTGGATTGTACAGGACTTTATTGGCCATTATTAGGACATCTATTTTATTCTGGGGCACAGGAAACCCCTAGAAAACTTGAGGAGAAAATGATGTTATAATCATAGAAATAACAATACGTGTAAATACTAGAAAGAAACTGGTTTTCTCTAGGCATAGCTCAAGGAGAGAAACTGAAGGAGGAAAACTGAATGTTAATTGTATGTCTGTTTAAGTGACTTTGTTTTCCTCCTTTTGTATGTTTAGAACCTTTCCTGCAATACACTTTTTTTTTCTCTGTCACTAAATCACAGAGCTGTGCTCTTCTACTCCTAGACTATGTTTAAACTTGATTATAAGACACTGGTAGATATGATGGCTATAATAACATCCTATCACCATTAGACATAAAAGCTGATGATAATTACCATCCTGTCTTGGCATATGCTATATTATTTTCTGCAAAACATGTTTTTGTTGCTTGCTGCTTCAGAAAACCAAACATGTTAGAGTTTGGACATCATTATTGAGATGCTATTTTTGGATAGTTTTGAATATTTTATGATCAATGACTGGTAAAGAAATCCTAGGTTAACTTCCATGTGTCAGTAAGTATAACTTAGGAAATCCTTTTCAGAAACTCTGATAAATCTGACTATTGATATGTATCTTGTTTTCTATCATAAACAAAACATAAAAGCAACCAGTAGTAATCTACTTATAAAATAAGGCATTGAACTTAATGGTTTTCTGTTAAAATTTTAAAATAAAATTTGTAGAGAAGCTTACAGAGCAGTTTGAAATGTTATTTGTGTAAAATATTTAGAGCTCAAGAATCAGAAAGGAAAGTGTTATCCTAATATTTTGTATATATATTTATGGTGAGCACATGTCACAGTTGCTTAGAACAGTTTAGATTTATTTCCTATGGTGCTGAAGTTTATTAAGAGCATTTCTTCAATTTTCAAAAATGTCTTGCTTTGAAGGATAATGTATGTGGTTACTTTACCACCTTCCTCAAAATATCTGGAGAAAAAGCATTGAAAGTAAGTTTAAATCCAATTAATTTAATTTTATTTAATTTTGGATTTAACATAAATCCAAAAGTGAAATAGCTAAATTGTTCTTTAGGGACCAAAGGTCAACTGGAATCTAAGCTTGAATGAAAATTTTAAAAAGTAATGAATATACCAATGTGCTATAGCAAATATAAAATAAAGACTGAAAATAGTGTGAGTCTTTATGTGAAGGTAGAAATGCCATAATCACATCTTTAAGGCTATTCTTCCTTTTAGTATGTTTAGCATGTTAATTACTGACTCACATCCTGGACAAAAATAAGCAGTAATATTATAATCACTCTCCCAAATTTTAGTCTAAGTTCAGTTCTTAAATCTAGTGATGATTTAAAGGAGTGTGGTTCCATTATTACTTTAGGAAAAACATGTTGCAAATATTAATATATTTAAGTGAATGAGGAGAAAAAATAAAATAATAACAATATAAAATCTTTACTGGAAGATAAACTATGAAACAGGATGGGGAATCATAACGTTATGTGGTTGACATTATAATAACTTTAGTTCAATCAGAAAGAAAAACTCTAAATTTCAACTTCCCCCTTTATGTATCTATTGTCACTGTCATATTTATCCACATTGTGTATCTTTCAACATATTTTAGTTATAACTATTTTTAGTATTTTCATTATTTATCTTTTATACTTAAGATGAAAGTGATTATTGACCACCATGATATAGAGTATTTTGCATTTGACTATATGTTTACATTTACCAAGCAATGGACTTTATAAAGTTCATAATTTTTATATAATATATAAGGTTTAGGTCAATGTGTTTTTCTTTCCTTCTTCCCTTCTTTCTTTTTTGGTTATATATATATCTCATTTTTCAAAAGTCTGTCCTTTCTCCATTGAATTGGTTTTTCATTCTGGTCAAAATTTGGTTGGGCAATGATCAATTAAAAAAAAATAACAAAACGAATAATTGAATTCAGCAAAAATAAAAAAAAAACTAATAAGTGAGTTCAGCAAAGTTGCATGAATCACTCTCCCAAATTTTTAATATACTCACAACAAATGTGGTAATGAAACTAAATTGCTCCAGAGAGAATGAAATACCTGAGTTAAGATTTAGTTGAAGTTACAGGATCTCCCTCTACACTGGAAGTTATTAAATTCTGATTAAATAATAGAAGAACTAAATATAGGAAGATTACACGTTCATGAATTGGAAGAATCAACAAAATAACGATTATGCAATTCATATTTTCCTTAAAGCGTTAGGAAGATTAATTATGACATATACCTATGAATTGTTTGATAATTAATAATTATTTGATTTGTTATTATTAATAATCTTAACTTTTCACATCTCTTTATTTCTAATATCCAGTGTGTTACTCCATTATATTCATTCTATTCCTAGGTATCTACGAAAGATATCATCTTCCCCATTCTCCTTTATTTCAAGCACTTAGTTTTTTTACCACTCTTTTGGTCTTTCTCATTCTAGCTCAATACCTATCCAATTTTCAAGCCAACAAACAATTCTAAAATCTGATTATGTATCTCTCTTGTTTATAAGTACTTCTCTCCTTGGCTGGGCACAGTGATTCACATCTATAATCTTAGCACTCTTGGAGGCCAAGGCAGGTGGATCCCTTGAATTCAGGAATTCAAGACCTGCCTGAGCAATAGTGAGACCACTTCTCTACAAAACAAACAAACAAATACCCCCAGAAAAACTAGCTGAGCATTGTGATGGGTTCTCATAGTTCCAGCTACTTGGGAGGCTAAGGCAAGAGGATTTCCTGAGCCCAATAGATTGAAGTTGCTGTGAGTTATAATGTCACAGCACTCTACCCCAGGTGACAGAGTGAGACTCTGTCTCAAAAAAAAAAAAAAAACAAAAAACTATGCATCTGGCAGCACCTGTGCCTCAAAGGAGTAGGGCACCGGCCCCATATGCCAGAGGTGGTGGGTTCAAACCCAGCCCTGGTCAAAAACTGCAAAAAAAAACAACAAAAAAAACTATATATCTATATTTATATGTCTATAGATATATAGATACTTCACTTCTTGCACCAAGATACTTAATGGACAAACATACAAGAGAGAAGAGGGATTGTGCTGGAAGACTTGAGAAAAGCAGAAACAATACAATAACAATAACAAAAGCAAGTACAACTCTAACTGGTGTTTACTATTTCAATTTGGAATAATGGAAATAAAAAAGAAGAAGCACAGTGTTCCTGGTTAAGCTACCTCCATTTTCCCAAATGTTAACATCTTGCACAGCTTCAGTGAAGTTATCTGAAGCAGGAAAATAGTTTCCTGACTTTATGTGCATATTAGTTGCCTAGGGCTACTTTAATAGGTTTTATAAAAGTATACATCTACGTCTAGATCTAGATATCTACCTTATAATCTAGCAGCCCTATCCTCAGTGTTTAATAATAACAACTTCTAAGCACACAGATACTTGGGTGAAGTGGCTCATGGCTTGATGAAGCTCCTGAAAGTGTGTTGGAGGAGGATAGATAATCCTCATGGGTACAGACAGACTCTCATGTATGTCCAAATGAGGCTATTTTGAAAGTGAAGGAATACTGGTAATAACTATTCTTATGCAAGAAAAAAGGCATAAATTATTCCTGTCTGGGGCAAAGTGGGATATGCAGTCACCATAATTACTGTTTACTATACTTTTCCTATGCCTCAAATAAAAATAAAAACAGATAACTGTGAGGGTGAGTCCCTTCCTTATGTCATAGTCTTTCATGAAGGCTTATGCTCAGGTGTACAAATGCCTGCATTAGTAGAGGTGAACGGTAACACTAGCATAAGTATGGCAGGATTAAAAGTCCTGTTATAGTTTGAATACAACTTGAAAAAATATTTCATATGTATATATATTTTTTTCCTTTTTTTTGAGACAGAGTCTCACTCTGTCACCCTTGGTAGAGTGGTATGGCATTATAGCTCACAGCAACCTCAAACTCTTGGGTTCAAGTTATCCTCTCGCCTCAGCCTCACTACTTGCTGGGACTATAGGTGTCTATGTCAAACTAGACACTATGCCTGGCTAGTTTTATTTTTTCTTTATTTGTTTATTTTTTTTAGGAGAGACAGCATCTTGCTCTTTCTCTGGCTGGTCTAGAACTCCTACACTCAAGCCTGTCTCAGTCTCCTGGAGTGCTAGGATTACAAATGTGAGCCACCACTCTGGGCCTATATCCCATGTATCATAGGAGAGGAGTTTAAAAGACAGAAGTAGTTACTCCAGTAAAGGCATTAACTTGAACAACTACCAGTAAGGATTGTTATGGTCAAATGGAACTATCAATCAGGTTTTTAAAAGAATGGAAAAGTCACTTCCAAATTGGAGGTTAAGTAATTCTACCATTTTATACTCTGTGTTCTCGTATTAAGGAAAAGAGCCACATCCATTTCCAGAAATGTGGAAGTTTATGGAAGAAAAAGACAGGAAAAAGAGTTAAGAAACACTTAGTAACTATGAAGAAGCCAAGCATTCATTGCTTTTCCTTTTTTCAGAACCTTGAAGAACTGTATTTATTCTGGTTTGCACTGTTAATTAAAATGAAAAACAATAATTTCTGACTTTATTTATAGAAACTAGAAGAAAATATTAAATATTGGTGTTTTCTATCTCCCTGGTGTGTTTTTATACTTGGTGTAGAATCTTTTGATTCTTTAGTGAAGAAATGGTGCAATACCAAAAACAGATGCATCTTGGATTTTGCATTGCAGCTGTCCAGCTCCTCAGTGCTGAGCTCAGCTCAGGGTGCGCAAGGGCCAATTAATTGGGCAATGGAGAAGTCCACTCACATTCAGCCAGGGTGTATTTAAACATAAGAGAAGATCTGTGATGTGTTCAAGGTCAAGACGTCTTGTCTCATGATCCTCATCAACAGCTTTATCATAAATATAACCTTGTGAGACTTATTGTGACAGGTCTTTCAACACTTTATTGAAACCTCATAAAAAATGTCCTTGTTAGTATTTTAAGTGTCATTATGTTTTTTTTTTTTTTTTATTTTTGGATATCCATATTACCAAAGTCTAGAATGTAACTTCTGAAAGCTTCAATACTTCTCTCAAGAGAAAAGTTGAATTAAGAAACCTTCTTATCTTCAGTTGTGGTAGTTCCTAGATTTTTTTTTTTTCTGGTAAAAGAAAAAGCATTTTCTTCCTATCTTCCTATATAGCATATCCTTAGATAAGGAAAAAATTCTATTGGAAAAAAATGCCAATGTTTTGGTTAAATGATACATAAAGGATTCCTCCTCATCCCCTTCACATGAACTATTGGATGATACTTGAATCTATCAGCTTTTCTAGAGATCGGTCATAGCACATGTTAGATAGCAAAAAATAACTATATTCTGTCCTCCCTGTTTATGAAGAGTCAACTGCCTTCCCTTGTATTTTCAATACTTTATGATTTTCTAGTGTAATGGGTATAGGTACAATGCAAGTGGTTCAATGATGAGCACTCATGCACCAACTCTAAGTACATTGATAGGTCTTTTTATTTTCCAAATCACTTCTTGAATCTACCAATATTTTGGATGTTCTGTTGGTGGTTATTATTTGAGTTTTTATTCTAAGCATCTAATAAACTATTCTTTGTTTATCATACCTTAATGAAAATATGTTGGTTTCATCAAATAGAAACACACTTAGGAATCTCCAGGATTAATGGTTTATCACAGGGATTTAAGTACTAAAACAGTAACAAGATCTGCTGGGCTCCAAGGAGAAAGACCTCATGAGAGCAGGAAGCAAAGTACTGAAAAGGAAACTGAAGTTAGTTATGAAGCTGAGGCATCTAAGAGCTGTAAACATCAAGAGGCTGTGGATCTATACACTAATACTCTGCTGTTAATGAGCCCTTGCTACCTTTCTCATCTCTGTTCCCCTAGACACTATGGCTCCTGTAACTCATTTTCCCTAAGAAGTGGGTGCCTTATCCTCTTTTCTGAATAGCTTCTCCATAAGCTATAACTTATACTTATTCAGGACCATCAAAGCTCTTGTCTCAAGGCCTTGCTCACTTCAGCTTTCACTGCTTACACCTTCCACTTCAAAGTCAGACCTGAGAGGGAGAATTTGATTGATCTGGCCTCTTATCACTGTACTTTACAGTGAGGTGGGCTAAGCCACTTCAAAGGCTTTGCCCAATTAGCTCTGGCTGGGGAAGGGAGGTAGGGCACTGTAAATTATATAACAGAGTTGCCTTAAGCCTCTCTCCTTATAAAGACACTATGTGAAAGGTTTCCCTTAGAAAGAGCTCCATTATGTAGGATCACAATGATTCCAGCCTTTTCTCCGTTGGGCTTTTTTCCTGTATACTATGTTGAAACTACTCTTATCAAAGTTTTCAATGATTTTCAATTTTCCAGATACAATGATAGCTTTTAATCATTCCTCAGCCTATTTGTTTCCATAACAGATTAGTAGTAGACCATTTTATTCTTAATGATTTTTTTCTCCTTTTTAGAACTCTACACTCTCCTGGTTTTCCTTCTACCTGCTAACTGCTTTAGCACAATCTCTTTTGCTACATCCTCCCCCACTGCACAGCACTGAATTCTAGGACCCTGGGCTTAGCTTGACACCTATCCTGTTCTCTAAAATGTCTTTTCTAATTCTCTAGCTTAAAACACCATCTATATCTAATGACTCATAAATATCTCTAGTTCTGAATCTCCTCTCAGTATGAAACTCCTACTTCACATAGTCACTTGAATTCTAATAGGCCATCGCACATTAAATACAATCAAAATTGTATTCTCGATAATATCCCAAACATGTTCCAATTCTATTCTGTTCCATCCAGATGCTCAGACTCAAAACAAGCAGATTAAAAAAGAAATCTTAGGACGGTGCCTGTGGCTCAAAGGAGTAGGGCGCCTGCCCCATATACCAGAGGTGATGGGTTCAAACCTGGACCCAGCCAAAAAAAAAAAAAAAAAGAAATACTTTAAAAAGCAAGAAAAAAATTTTATTCTTATCTCCCACATGAAGTCAATCAACCAGTGCTATCAGCTGTACCTCCCAAATAATTGTTTTCCTCTCAACCTCCGCTGTTGCCCCTTAGCCCAAGCAATTATTATTATTCATCTTATTTTCTGCAATAGATTTTAAAGTAATAATGCTTGTTGCCCACTATCTCTGCAGCCAGAGTAGTAATTTAAAAATGTGAATCAAACCATGTCACTCTGCATAAAAGCTTCCAATGAGTCTATCTGCACTAAGAAAAGAAAAAAAATACCACAGCAGAAATGCTCCCATGCTCCACGAGGCTTTATACTGTTTGTCTTCTGCCTTCGTCTCTTACTTCATATTCATCCTTCTATTTTTCTCCTCCCTTTTCAGCTCCCTTTTTCCTTTTTCAATATTTCCTGATCTTAGGGCTTTTTTACTTTTGGAACCATTAGATCTTCCTCTATATCTGCAAATGGTTGATTCTTTTTTTCCCATCAGGTCCAGCTCAAGTGTTACCTCCTCAGAGAATTTCTCAGAACGTCCACATAAAATTAGTCATACATGGAACCAGCACTCATCTGTTTTATTGCCTAATATATTTAAAATGTTCTTGGGATTTATTAGTTTATTAGTTTATTTTCCGTCTCTCCCATTGGCATATAAGCTTCTCAATAGAAAAAGGCCAATCATCCATTATCATTTTATTCTCCATTGTCAGCATTTAAGGCACTACTTGGTATGTAGTGCTGAGCTAGTAAATATTAGTTGAATAAATAGATTTATTATTTAGCACATATTGAAAAACACATGAGTTTTTTAGTATCAATTTATAGCTGATATAAGACTCTATTTGAGTGTCAACTATGCTACACATATGCCATGTCATTTATTGATTGTTAATTATTTATTCAATAAATGTTTATTGAGCACTTAAATACCCAGCACCAAGTTAGGTACAAGATTTACCAAGAGGAAAAGTCATTGTCTGTGTTCTTAGGTATCTTGTTCTCTAATGAAGCCCCAAGTAGGCCAAACAAATAAAAACAATCTTGCAATTGCTATGATGGAATAAGCTAAAACTTAGCATAAATATTAACACAGGATGGCATGGACATGTGCATCTATCTGCCTGTGATAGGCAGCAAAATGTATTTAATGAACATTTTGACTTCAAATTGACATCCATAGTATTTGGAAGACAACAAACTTGGGAAAAATATCCCTTTTAGGTAGAAAATGCAAATCAAAAAATTCAGATGTATGAATGTAAAGGGTGGTTAGTGAATTATAAGCAGTTCTTCGTATTTTGGAATATTAAAATGAGAATAATGTCAATGGGTAATACAGGAAAGGTAGGCCCAAAAATATTTATATAATAAGAATCTAAAGTAAGGAGTTAATATGGACCCAGAAGGTGATAGATGAAGTATTAATATAAGGAAGTGATATGAAAGGCTTATAGATTTAAAACAGAAATATCTCTCTGAAAGGGGATTAATTTGGAATAAGGAGTCAAAAGATTAAGAGAGGTTATAGAGAAGGTTATTACAAAATTCTCATTAAAGCTGGTTTGGGCATGGTCTATGAGGCAGCACTGAGGATAAAGAGGAGGGGAAGAGTTTGTGATAGAGTTAGGAGGTACTACAGGATTTAATATAGTTTAGAGAACAATGGCAAATGAGACATCTAGGATGAATCCAAAGTTTCTGATTTGACTAGTAGGGTGGTCTGGAGGTAAATGTTTTGGAGGTAAAAGATGATGATCTGAACAGCAGGAATGCTAAATTATTTGAGTGACATGTACATCATTAATGTGGAAATGAATAAGTAGGCTCCCTAAATCCTTGAGTTAGAAACATAGATTTCAACAACTAGATGGTAGACTGAAGAAAAGGTATAATTATACCTGAGATATTTAGTAGAAAAGGAGGTTAAAAAGCCCAACTTCTAATCCTTCCAAAGCACCACATATCAGGTAGACTGAGATTGGTGAGACACCCTAGTGGTTTCATAGAAACCTAGGTGGAGATAGAGTTTCAAGGTATATATGAAAAAGCAACTTCTCTAAAGAACTTGAAAAAAGTGGAGTATGCAAATCATCTCTCTGATTTGGAAAGTAGAGGTTCTTTGGATGACTTTAGTTATAATAAGTGACTGAGTTAATATAGAAGTTGATTGTAGTAGGTTGATAGGTAAGTGAAAATTGGGCAGGGTAATTTTAACCTTTCCATTGTCAGAATTTCATCATGGAAAGAAGAGACAAAGATATGGAGGATAAACATTTCATCAGCAAAATGGATTTTATTAAATGAAAACAAAAAATTTTAAATGAACCTTCATCAGGTATTAACGTTTTTCAATTATTTACTGTAATATTTGACCTTAATATTTTTCTGTATATATTCCTAACAGAATCATGCAAATTCTTTATCACCTAATGACTTTAGCAAAGTAAATTCTTCTAAGATCAATTTTTTTTTTATTAAATCATAGCTGTGTACATTAATACTTCATGGGGTACCGTAAGATCAATTTTGAATGTCACCATAATATGTAAATGCCTCTAGAGTTGTGATTTTCAATAGTGGTGTGCCTGACAAATTTTAAAAATTATTAATTAAATTATTTTTAAAGGAATTTCACAGCATAGTAAGTATATTTATTTTTTACTTTTTTTTTTTTGCTGGGGCTGGGTACAATAACTCTGAAGAAATATCATTTTGAACCTGGTATCTTCAGGATAAAAAACAAATTCCTGCTGAGCTAATGTAATTTATTTTTCAAGCATTTTAAAAATTTATTCAGGGGTGAAACCTAGTAGAATAGTTTATTTCCTCTACTTTAAGTAATGGAACTTCAAGTGCCATTGCATGTTAGGTATCAAAAGAAATATGATAAATGAGACTTTATTAAAGAGTTATAAGTTGGGGAAGTCAGGGGACATCCTAATTTACACTTTGAGTTTATCTATAATGTAGAATTGTCAAAATAATTTAATGTAAACTTTGATATAACAGTGTCTCAAAATATGTCTTAGTTTTCTTTATATAAATGAATGGCTTTGATATACAGCATCACATTTTGATATCTTCGTTAGCCATCCGAAGATGTTTTCTTCATTGATGTCACACGGTTATGTTTACTTAGTGTGCCACTAGGATTGAAGCTTGGATTACAGCAATGAAAGCAATTTTCATATGATACTTTTGGGTTTCTCTTCTTTTTGTCTTTTCCTTGACTACTAAATCATTTTATTTTCTGAGTGTTTTACTTACAATGAATCTTTCCAACCTTTAGTTATATGTTTCTCTTAGAGATTTTATTTCTAGAAATATCTAATTTTCTCTCACCAGTGAATATTATTTCAGAGACACTGCATAGAGATTGTTTTATACTTGAACATGTAAACACATTTTAGCAATGTGTTCTTGATCTAAATATATATATGATAATTTAGAATTTTTTCTTACATTTTATTTGATTTTGTTATTTTGAATTAAAGGGGAATTTAATATGTGCTCCTTCATACTAGAAAAAGGTCTGAAATGTGACATTCATTTAATTTTGCTTTAACATGTACATAAGCATTGGCTGGATAATTAAAGAGCTACTCTGGAGCAAAGTTCAAAATATGACATCATTATTTTTCTAAATGACACTTTACTTTTGGAGAATGGTAAAGTGGATTCATATAACTAAACTTGTTGCTTACGTCTTATATTCTTTTTATCTTATCTGGTTGGGATAAATAGTCACATTGCATTTATATGATTAAGACTGATCTTCAGCCTATTGTTCTCAAGTTTATATCTGCCTGTGTTTTAGGATCTGTCTGTTGCCAATTATAGTTTTTAATTTTACTGGCCATCTGGTTCCTGGCCTGGTCTAGAGGTCGATTTTAGAAAATAAGGGAGCGAAAAGCCATGTTATTCTTTTTTCCTTCTGCACAGGAGCATTCTTTTCTGGGTCCCAAATCCCCTGGTAGTGTCTGTCATAGCTCCCACCTGGTGAGGACTGCTAATGGCCCTGGTTCAGGGTCCCATTGACACTACTCCTCCCCTTGTCTGGATGTTAGCGGCTTTCTTCAGTTGCTGCTCTATGGGATGCCTCATCTTTCCAAGGTTGTCTTTCCAGGACTCCTAGCAACTTTTACTTTCCACATTAAATGTCCTTAATGAAATAACCTTGAGTGTCCTATGGCCTCTCCTATCTCAATCAACCCTGAATACTTAGTGGAAATTTAAATCTTTTAGCCAATGAGAATCAATTTTGGTCAATGGTCAGAGGTGCAGGTCCAACTGCAGGTGCAGTTTCAGACTTCTGCATGTGGATAACGAGGTCTTCCAGCACCATTTGTTAAATAAAAATTCTTTTTGCCATTGCATGTTTTTGTCAAGCTTATTAAAGATTAAATGACGATATATGGATGGGTTCATCTCTAGATTTTCTATCCTTTTCCATAGATGTATGTCTCTATTTTTGTATAATTAAAGAGCTACTCTGGAGCAAAGTTCAAAATGCTGTTTTGGTCACGATAGCCTTGAAATATAAACTGAAGTCTGGCAACGTGATTCTTCCAGATTTGTTTTTTATTTCTAAGAACTGTATTTACTATTTAAGTTTTTTTCTGGTTTCTTATCAATTGAAGTACTATTTTTTTTTTAAGAAATGTAAAGTATATAACAGTATACTTTACAATGTAAAGTATAACATTGGTGCTTTGATGGGGAGTTTGCTTTGGGTTGTTTGGACATTTTAATGATGTTATTCTTCCGAGCCACGAAAATGTTATGTTCTTCTATTTCTTGACATATTCTGGTATTTCCTTTCTCAAAGTTTTGTAATTCTCATTATAGAGATCTTTCAAGTCTTTTGTGAGATATATTTCCAGGTATTTAATCTTTGGTGCTATTATAAAAGGAATAGAGTCTTTGATTTTGTTCTCAGCTTGACAATTGTTGGCATACATGAATGCTACAGATTTGTGGGCATTAATTTTGTCACCTGAGACATTGCTATATTCCTTGATAACTTTCAAGAGCCTTGTAGTTGAGTCCCTAGGGTTTTATAGACATAAGATCATGTCATTTGCAAAGAGGGAGAGCTTGAGGGTGTGGGGAGAACACTTGAAGATATTGGCTTGGAATAAAACTTTATGAGGAAGACACCTCTAGTAATGAAAACACCAAAAATAAATTACTGGGACTTGATCAAGCTAAAAAGCTTTTGCACATCTAAGAGTACCACAAATAGAGCAAACAGCCCTCAAAATAGGAGAAAAGTTTTTGATTCCGACAAAAACCTAACTAGAGAGAACTCAAGTTAAACAATAAGAAAAGTGCAATCAATCCACTCTATAAGTGGACAAGAGACTTGAACAGAAACTTCTCCAAGGATGACAGACATCATCAACAAACACATCAAAAAATGCCGATCATCTTTAATCATCAGAAAAATGCAAATCAAACTACTTTAAGTTATCACCTAACCCCAGCAAGATTAGCCCACATCACAAAGTCCCAAAATAACAGATGCTGGCATGGATGTGGAGAGAAAGGAACACTTCTACACTGCTAGTGGGGTTGCAAACCAATACAGCCTCTTTAGAGAGAAGTATGGAGAATCCTCAAAGATCTAAAAGTAGACCTTCCATTTCACCCTGCCATCCAATTAGTAGGTATTTTCCCAGAAGAACAAAAATCATTTTATCATAAAGACATTTTCACCACAATGTTGATTGTGGCTTAATTCATAATTGCCAAGTCATGGAAGCAACCTAAGTGCCCATCAAGCCATGAATGGATCAACAAACTGTGGTATATGTTTGAAACACCCATCAGCCATTAAACAAGGTGGAGACTTTACATCTTTTACATTTACCTGGATGGAGTTGAAATACATTTTTCTTAGTAAATTATCACAAGAATGGAAAAATAAATATCCAATGTATTCCATGTTAACATGAAATCAATATATAAACAATGATATGTTCATAAGAACAATAAAACACTATTATAGTCCAGTTTAAGGGTAATGGGAAGTGGGAGGGAGAGGATGAATGGCAGAACAAGGGACAGCATGAGATAGGATCTCACCTAATATGTACATTGGGAGGATGTATAACATACCCCTGGGTGAGGGACTCTTTTACAACTCGAACTTTACCCTAGAAGTGAGAGCGATGTAACTTAAATATTGTACTCTCATATTAATTTGAATAAATTAAAAAAAACAGTTATTTCATGGAAAAAATAAGGAAATTATATTTTAAAGTTTTAAAGAATGATTCCTATCCACACTTAAAAGTTAATTAGGTAAATGTATTGGAGTGAATAATGAATATATTGCAAATGTAGAAAATGAATACTGAGGCCATTCATATTACTTGTATCTCTATTTATGTTATATATTCAAATATGATCTTTATATTATAATCTATATTTCTATTGTATATTTAACTATATTTATATACAGTAGGGTATATAAAATTATATTATGTATTTCTAGAATAGCTATATATGCTATCAAATAGACATTTCCCTAGTTCAATATCGGACAAGCCTTTTCAAAACTCTAACCATTGTTTTCATGGATTTGCAAAATTACCCTAAATTTATTTTTTGTCATAGAACTTAATATAAAAGAAAATGAGCAATAATTCATTTTGAAGAATTTCATGAAATTTTTTAAGATTTTAATGAAACTACAATTGAAATTCACTTTTTAAATTTGTAAAAATCAGCTTTGAACCAAAAGCTGTGTAAGTTTCTGGATAGGTTAGCATCCCAAGTTTTTAATGTTTAGTAATATCTGTGGCCACTATAGGCTACAGACACTGTAGGCCAGTGACTTTCAACTGATGTGCTGTGGTACACTGCTGTGCTGTCAGAGGATCTTGTGTATACCAGGAAAATTATAAAAAATCATTAAATAAAGTCTTTGTGAAAGAAGTTCAATGCACAGTAACTGTATTTATTTTTAAATTTTTTTGATCAGCATAATTTAAGTGTGCCATAATTTAAGTGTGCCATGGTTCAAGTGTGCCATGAGATTAAAAAAAAGGTTGAATTTGAAAAACACTGCTGGAGGGTATGAAGATGTGTCTTTGAACAACAAGTATCATTATTTTGTTGATACTCAGATCTTTATATTATTTACTGAAACACAGAGGTTTCACTAAAATGTTTCTTAGTATAAATGAGGTATTTTGCAAAATGTCTTAACATCATGTCAAGTAACTATATTAAAATTAGAAAACCATAGAAATGTGAACAGAAAATTAAACGTATGATTTGTTGGACCAGTGACATTTTCTCTCCTTCCCCTTTCTTAAGAGAGCACATTCTTTTTTTCTGAAAATTAAAGCAAAAATAAAATCTTTTAAAAAGTAAAAATTTTCCCATTATTTAGTAACATTTAAAACTGCTTTATTAAATATATAATAAATATCTATACGAATAAATATGTCATAAATATCTATTCAAAAGTAGAATTCAAGATTAGGAATACCTATATTTATCACCACTTGCTATTATCCATAGTTTGCGTATTTCAGCTGTTAGGATCACGGTAGAAATCTCCCATTGATGGAAAATATTTACAAAGGAAATTTTGAAGAGAAAGAAGTTATAACAGAGGTTCAGAGGCGAATTTTAAAATTTTGCTTAAGAATACATCTCTTGGGACCTGATTAGACTAAAGAGCTTCTGCACAGTCAACAACACAGTAAGTAAGGCAAGCAGACAGCCCTCAGAATGGGAGAAGATTTTCGCAGGTTATGTCTCCGACAAAGGTTTAATAACCAGAATCCATAGAGAACTTAAACATATTAGCAAGAAGAAAATGAGTGATCCCATCTCAGGGTGGGCAAGGGACTTGGAGAGAAATTTCTCTGAAGAAGATTGGCACACGGGCAACAAACATGAAAAAATGCTCACCATCCTTAATCATCAGAGACATGCAAATCAAAACTACTTTGAGATATCACCTAACTCCAGTAAGATTAGCCCATATGACAAAATCCCAAAACCAGAGATGCTGGCATGGATGTGGAGAAAAGGGAACACTCCTACACTGCTGGTGGGAATGTAAACTAATACATTCCTTTTGGAAAGACATCTGGAGAACACTTAGAGAACTAAAAATAGACCTGCCATTTGACCCTGCAATTCCTTTATTAGGTATATTCCCAGACAACCAAAAATCTCATTACAACAAAGATATTTGTATCAGAATATTTATTGCAGCCCAATTCATAATTGCCAGGTCATGGAAAAAGCCCAAGTGCCCATCGATCCACGAATGGATCAACAAACTGTGGTATATGTATATCATGGAATACTATGCAGCCATAAAGAAAGATGGAGATTTTACATCCTTCATGTTCATATGGATGGAGCTGGAAAATGTTCTTCTTAGCAAAGTATCATAAGAATGGAAGAAAAAGTATTCAATGTACACACCCCTATTATGAAACTAATTTATACCTTTTTTATGAAAGCTATAATCTAATAACAGCCTAAGAATATGGGGAGGGGGGAGGGAGGGGGATTGGAGGGATCACTTCTGTGGTTTATCTTACAAGGGTACAAGTGAATCTTTCTAAGAGTAGATTATGAACATTTTAACACAATAACTAAGAAAATGACATGAAGGCTATGTTAACCAGATTGTGTGTGAAAACACCACACTGTACCCCAGAATTGCATTAATGTACATAGTTACCATTCAATAAAAAAGAAAAAAAAGATAAAATCTATTAAAAAGAAAAAAAAAGAAATAAAAACAATTTTCCCTGGTATCTGGAAAAAAAAAAAAGAATACATCTCTTTCCTTCTTATTCATCAATCTCCACAGGGCCACCAAATGTAGAATACAAATGTCTTAACATAATAACTAAGAAAATGATGTGAAGGCTATGTTAACCTGTTTGATGAAAATATTTCAAATTGTGTATAAAACCAAATGTATACAACTATGATTTAATAAAAAAAGAGAGAGAGACAGAGAAAGCTACCAAATTTATTTATCATTCCTGAGCTCTACTAGAAGAATGGCTATTTACTGGAGCAAAGAGTTTGAAACCACTTCACATGTGTGGTGGCTCGAGCCTGACATGTAGAACTCAGGGAGACAGTGCCCTGAGTGTCTGGGTAGCCCAAGAGGAGCAGGTGGCTGAAGCATTGGGCTGAGAGCAGAGCACTGCAATGAGGGCAGAGAAGGTGATGCCCCCTCAACAATTTCTTTATAGAGAAAAGGTAGGCTATCAGTTTATTTAATACAAAAGTTGCCCTTTCATCTATAAACCCAGTAGTTGGGAAGCCCTTACTCAAACTATCTTACTACTTAAAGCCAGTTCAAAAAAACTCTCATCCTCATACTCCTAAACTTATCTTCAACTGAGTTTTCACTCCATTATGCTGGGTGCAGAGATATTTAGTGGTAATGTAGGTGGATGGAGAGGCTAGATTTTGAAGGTCAATGGACTAAAGGTAACATATTATCTCTCTATGTATTTAAAGGATGCTTAGAATGTCAGAGGTTTACTTTATTTATATGAAAATATCTGTATTTAGAAGTGTTGGGTTTTAAAATGGTGAATTTAACTATGCATGAAAGTATTTAGCATATAAAAGCTCTGTGATAGCTGTCTTTATTCCATAGCCTGTATAAACTGAACATCTTACTTCACAGCTCAAAGTGTTCCAGCCCTATTACTAAGAGTCAGAAAAACCTTTTCTGCATAAAGCTGTGCCAATGTGTGGTGAATTTTCAAGGCTCAAATGCAATGCTGAATGTGAATGTGTTTTGAAAATGGTAGCAGTCATATCAGCAAACCTCACAATGAATTCCATGTCATGGAAGGTATGAGTAAAAGTTTCTCAGAGAAGATTTTCTGATCATATAAGCTGGGAAACACAGAAATTAGGGCATTTGTGAAATAGTCTTATACCACTATAATTTCTAAATTTCTTAGTAGAACTCATACCATTTTTAATTTTTTTTGATGATAAATTTTTGCTTTCATGAGGCTTCTCATGATTACTCTTTTATTTATTTATTTATTTTTCCTTTTATTAAGTCATATACACATAGATCATGAATATGTTTATGCTTTTGTGGGGTACAACGTGTTGGTTTTTTAATACAATTTGGAATGATTACATCAAACTAATTGATATAGCTTTCACCTCATTTACTAAATTATTGTGTTAAGACATTTATGTTCTATACTTGGTAGATTTGACTTGTACCCTTACAATATGCTCCACAGGTGTGGTACCACCGTTTATCCTCCCTCTATCAAACCTCTCCTTTCCCCTCCCATACCCGTCTACTTCTTTCCTTCATCCTAGGCTATAATTGTGATCTGTCTTTCATCAGAAAATGTAAGTAATTATAAAATGGTTTTATAAAATTATTGAGTACATTGGATACTTTTTATTCCATTCTTGAAATACTTTACTAAGAAGAATATTTTCCACCTCCATCCATGTAAACATAAAAGAGGTAAAGTCTCCATCTTTTTAAAGGCTGCATAGTATTCCATACATATACCACAATTTATTAAACCATTCATGGGTCAATGGACACTTTGGCTTCTTCCATGACTTGGAAATTATGAATTGAGCTGCAATGAACAATCTGGTGCAAATATTTTTGTTCCAAAGTGATTTTTGGTCTTTTGGATATATACTTAGTAGGCAAATTGCAGGATCACATGGCATGTCTACTTTAGATCCCTGAGTGTTCTCCAAACTTCTTTTCAAAAGGAACATATTAGCTTGCATTCCCACCATCAGTGCAGAATTATTCCCTTTTCTCCACACCCACACCAACATCTGTAGTTTTGGGATTTTATTATGTGGGCTACTCTTACTGGAGTGAGATGATATCCTTTGAGAAGCCTATCAAAAATCTGGGGAAATATTTCCTATTTAACAGATAGTTCTGGTTGACCTGGCTGGCGACTTGTAGAAGACTGAAACTGGACCCACACATTTCACCTCTAACAAAAATTGACTCTCACTGGATAAAACACTTAAATTTAGATTTGAAAATATAAAGATTCTTGGCAAGAGTGCAGGGGAAACACTTGAAGAAATTGGCCTAGGAGAACACTTTATAAGAAGAACCCCACGGGCAATTGAAGCTATACCAAAAATACTGGGATCTGATCAGACTAAAAACCATCTGCACAGGCAAGAGCACAGTAAGTAAAGCAAGTAGACAGTCCTCAGAATGGGAGAGGATATTTGCAGATTATGTTTCTGACAAAAGTCTGATGACCAGAATCCACAGAGAACTCAAACTTATCAGTAAGAAAAGAACAAGTGATGCCATTTCATTGTGGGCAGGAGACTTGAACAGAAGGTTCTCTGAAAAAGATAGGTGCTTGGTCTACAGACACTTGAAAAAATGCTCATCATCTTTAATCATCAGAGAAATGCAAATCATGATTACTCTTAACAGGAAAAGATTTTGAAGTGAAATGTGTTTATAGTTACTGTGCAAGCAGAAATACAATTCTTTCCACGTGAGTTTCAATCGTGTTTTTCTCCTGCTAGAAGCACATTGGTCCTTTAGCTAGAGCACTGCAGCAATCAGACTTTAACGCAGTACTGCTAATACACAGAAAGTTTATTGCTTATTTAAACATTAGTTTTTAAAAGAATATAGAAATACTATATGTCATTACTAAGGCAGAATCAAAAGAACAGTTTTTTACAGGTTTGAGAATTTCTGATAAAATTAGATTTCATTGTCTTGTTCCCTAGGTCAGAATGGGCCTGCTGATTATAGGGGGAAAACAGAAGCAAAAGATCAAAAGATGATTGAAACATAGTTCCAAATGACAAGGACATTTTCTTAAACTGATTATCCTTCTCATTGGCATGATAAAGATTAATATTTTCTTTTTGGTGCTTTGAAATTATGTACCATAAATAACATATATTTTATTGACTATGGGGCCTAGCATAGTTTACATTTGCAGTCATGTGACTGTAATTATCTGCATTCCCCACTGGAGCAATGGGGAAAATTGGGTCATTATATAATTTAAAAGATCTCTCCCGAGACACTCATTGTGTTCCTATGAAGTCAGGGAAAGAATTTAATATTCTTCATTTCACATATTGTGTTTTATCCATTAAATGAGTATATTGGGGTTGACACTTTATGGGTTGTATAGACTCTTGTATGTGACTCCAGAGAGACACAGAAATATCATGGAGTCCTTCAAATGTATTTTGATAATCACAATTGTGTATATTTGTGTTGCCAGGTCTCTGAGGATCTTTTTGATATTTTATACATGAAAATCAGTAAAAGAAGATAGCTTCAAGACATGAAAACACAGAGTCATTGGTTATTTTAGGATTAGAGCCTGCTGAATTCAAGATCAACCCAATGGCCCCACTACAACTATTTTTTCATGTAGTCCCTCTCAATAAATAGCTTTTTCTTTTAGCTTATTCTAAAATTAATAGAAAATTTTAATAATAATCCATTTTATCACAATGTTTATGTTATTCTTTATAACATTTGCTATATGGGTATTAAATGATATCCTGGCAAAAAGAGATACCATGGCAACTGTGGTGAAGTAATATCTGCATTACTTTCTAATCTTGTCAACATCATAAACTTAGTTCCAAATCAAAACCAAGGCTCTGAAAATCCTCCCCATTTGCTTCCCTTTGATGCCTGATTCATCATACACACAGCTGCAATCTTCTTCTCTTGGTAGCAGGGATATTTTCTTAAAATGTTTAGAAAATTTTTATTATCTTTATTTTGAAGATGTAGAACATGAAGTTGGAATTGGGAGAGAATCAAAGCAAAACAGATGGTTCAGAAGACATTGTTTATTTTCCTTAAGAGTTTAACCTCACCAAATGAGTTAACAAAACAAAGCCCAGGATAGCAACAGGCTGTCTGTGGGATTTAGTTAAGATGAAGCTCTGTTTGTAGTTTGTGGCAACTGCCATAACAAGAGAACACAGTAATAGGCTCAGCCAGCATCTGAACCAATTCATCAAAGTACAGCAGATAAACAAGAAGAAAAGCATAGCGTTGTGAGAATAAATCTACAAATATCCTAAGAACAATGGGAGACAATCCAATAAATGTAGAGACACTAAATCTGCTATCTTAAATCATTTTCATATCAAAAGATATATATGAAACATAAAAAATCTAAGATATATGTGAATATATACATGCATATGAAATCTAAGGTAAGCAAGAATCTTTGAAATAAAATTAATATGGTAGAATAATTTCTCATGAATATTTAATTGGAAGAAGTCTTTGTTATCCTGAGTGTCTGATATATGCTAACTCTTCCTTGGGTACAAAGATAATAACTTTTGAAAGTTACTTGGATTCCTGTAGTTCTGATTTATAAGCATTTTAAGAAAGTCTTTGAGGCCTAAATGAAATGGACAAAAATATATGGAAAAGAACCAAAGCGATATGTAACTTTATTAAAAGTTCTTTAGCATGCATCTTTGGTTATATGTCTATAAATGTATATCTCCTGGGTTTATACCAATTTATATTAGTGCATACATTTTGCTGCTAATATTGTGTTATTATAAATATATTACACTTCTGAGACTTTAGACATTTGCATCAAACATATGGGACAAACCCAAATCCTTTTGATTGCTTGATTCCTCTTTATGGCACTCTGGCATTGTGATATCTCATTTTGCTTATTTTATTCTATGTTAAACTTGGATTGATAATAGACTTGATCTTATCAATATCCTATACTAAGATAGAAAACCACCTGCCTTACTTATAGAAAAAAAAATTACAATCTCAAAACTTTGAAGTCTGATAGAAATAGGCTTACGCATGCATGTCTAGGATGAAGGATCATGAATAAACTGGAATTAGTTTCATGGTTGCTTTCCTCCCTCTATCAGAGTTAACACCATGCTGCTTGCAAGAGGTGAACCAGCCTCCTTCTTAAGCTTTTGACCACGTGCGAACTAAAACTCTTACTCCTTCTCCTTATTGCTTCTGAGAAAGGATAGAGCTTCTGAGAAAATCTGTTAGCATACTAGAAAAAAAAAAAAAAAGAAAACTTGGAGATTTTGAAAAAAAAAGGAACATTTAATTTTGCAAAGTAGAGATTTATTAATTTATTAACTATGATTTTCAGATGGCTGTGTGCTCATATCTTGACTAGGAACTGTATTCTTGCTGTAAACTGTTTTGTTCTGGAAAATAAGCATATTTTGACACCAAATGTGGGAATAACATCTTAGATATGGGAATGCCCTTGCTCAAAACAGAGAGATGATTACTGTCTACCAAAAATTGTTCTCACTTTTCAAATTTCTCTCAGGCATACCTAATTGAGAATACTTATGTAATAAGCACTGGAAATACACTGGTTAAATACATGCACGTGTACACACACAGTTAGTAGGTCGATTATTTTAACCAATGTATTTTTATGGTTGATTATATGGTTAAAACAAACATCATGTGTGCACACACACACACACCCAATTTACCAATTTAAGGCTCAGGGTCCAATCAGGGGGGCTCTTCTAAATGTGAATTTTTTTATTTTGGGCAATCATTGGGGGTACAAAGAGCCAGGTTACACTATTTGCATTTGCTGGGTAAATTTCCTCTAATAATAGTGTCCCATCCCCAAGAGGTGTGTAACACACCATGGACTCGTATCCCCCTCCTCCCTTCCCTCTCGGTGCTCCCCCATTCCCATCTCCCCACCATGCACTGGCATCAATTGTCTTTATATCAGAATTGGAAGATTCTGGATTCTTCCTTTTCCATTCTTGCAATGCTTTACTAAGAAGAATGTATTTCAACTCCATCCAAATTAATACAAAAGATGTACAGTCACCATCCTTTTTAGTGGCTGAATAGTATTCCGTGGTACACATATATTATAGCTTGTTAATCATTCTTGGATTGGTGGGCATTTAGGTTGTTTCCACAATTTGGTGATTATAAATTGAGCTGCAATAAATAGTCTAGTGCAAATGTCCTTATGATAAAATGATTTTTTTCCTTCTGAGTTTATGCCTAGTAATGGGATTGCAAGATGAAATGGGAGGTCCAGTTTGAGTTCTTTGAGGATTCTTCATACTTCCTTCCAAAAGGGTTGTATTAGTTTGCAGTCCCACCAGCAGTGTAAAAGTGTTCTCTTCTCCCCACAACCATGCCAGCATGGGCAGCTTTGAGTCTTTGTGATGTGGGATGTTCTCACTCATCATCGCTAATTATCAGAGAATTGCAAATCAAAACCATGCTGAGATATCCTCTAAACGTGCATTATCAGAGGAGAAGTGTAACCCTGGAAGACACCATGGAGATGACTTAGTCCTCTTGTCTTCTTTCTCTCCTTCCTTGGTATTCTTTCTCCTTCTAATATTGACAATTTATGCTTTTGTTCTTTTTCTTAACTAGTTTTGCTAGAGGTTTATCAATCTTATTAATCTTTACAAAATCCCAAGAGTTTGTCTTCATTAGTCTTTTCTTTCGTTTTTCTGCAATTTATTTAATCACTCATTTTAGCAGTTTTTTATTTTTTTTTACTTCTACTTGCTTTAATTTACCATTCTTAATTTAATTTCTAAGGCTTATACTTAGTTCATTTACTTTAAATATTTTTCTTCTCAAACATAACATAATAATTTAAAGCTATAATTTTTCCCATAAGCCCTACTCCCATAAATTATGACATGTTGGGTTACTATTATTATTTAGTTTAAGATATTTTCTAATTCCTTTTGTGATTCCTTCTTTAATTCATTGACTGTTTAGAGTAGTATTGCTTCATTTCAAAATACTTAAGCATTTTCTAGTTGCATATTTGTCATTGTTATTGATTTCAATTTACTTTTGTCTTTAGTTTTCCACACTGGGTGTCCTGTGTTGATTCTCTGTGATTTCACAATGCTGCTTCAAAGACAAGTTATCCATATGTAGGCAGCTGCCTGCAACTTTCAATTCTTTTGCTGGGAAAGAGGCCTGCTAGGAGGCCGGCTCCAGTTTGCCATTTTTTTTCTCCCACAGTTGTGGTTATTTTTAAATATGTGTGTTTCACTTGCCTCATCACACCCTCCAATTAAAAACTCTTTGACAAAAGTTATTTGATTTATCTTTTTTTATTATTTGAGGCATTGAATATTTTCTGATGAATAAATGAGTAAATTAATGAATTGATAACCTTGGATGATTGAACATAAAAAAGTAGGTTAAATGATTTTCAGAGTAGGAAAAAAAAAACAAAGAATAGGTGAATAAACATGAATAGATTATTGTTTTTGTTGTAGTAGTATTGAATAGAAATAATGCAGATTTTTAGGACCAGAAGGAATGGACACTGGATACTATTTGCTCTTTCTATCTATTCTTCTGGCCAGGCAGAACGTCAAAGGGTTGGAACAATAGCAACTATGGAATTCTTATGAAGGTAATTATTCCCGAAGACACTGAAGTCAAGAGTGAACATGCTCTCGACATTTCTTTAGGATAAAGATTATGGCCTTTCAAAGCAAAAGTTGTATCAGGGAAGTAAAAATTCTGGCTATGTCCATGGTGTCAATGAAAAAGTATATTCTATTTACTGGAATACTCTTCCTATTGATTTTATATACTGCAAGAATAAGCTACAAAACACATATCTTTACTGACATTTGAAGAACAATCATTTTCCTCATAGTTGAGATATTATTATGCCCACAAAATTCTTTTGGTAATAGAGAATTTACACTAGTCTTAGTTGAGAGACAGTTGTAGTATTATGGGGCTTACCTCAAAAAGAATGTGTAAGTGTATTGAATTGTCTCTCTAATTGGTGTGTTTCTGAGAAATGGAAACTAACATTGTTAAGAGCCCACCAGGTAAAGTAGATTGTACGTGTTTCACAGTCATTAAAAATATTTATTCTTTAATGAAGAATATTAAAGAATAAAGTCTCTATTACTATCTTTCCAGTGACCATCAAATTAGAATTAATTTCTCATTCCTGTAAAATTAGCCTCAACTAGGTTACAGGTCCAATTATTTTGACTCATGGAAAGTTAGATGTAGTAGATAAATACTTTTTCTTCAGCATAAACCATATTGAAATACAATTAGATGGCTATCAGAGAGAGTTTTTAGGGATACAAAGCAATTTATAGTATGTACAATGTTTCCTGTGTCATGAGACAAATGCCTACCTTTCAGAGGAGAATTATGACATTTTGAGAGACTTTACTTTTTCTTGTAAGGATTTTTAAAGATATTAAAAAAACAATGTGTTCATTTATATTCTATGCTTACGAAATGGACTGTGGAAAACTAGGTTGTCAGCTAAATATAGAGCAATGTTTAATACCAGCCAAACATTCCCTTAAATTACCAGAGATAAAAATAGTTTAATAAATTGTATCAGGGACAGAATTCAAATCAATTCTACCTAACACCAAAGCCTATCTTCACCTTTTGGTAAAATCATACTCTCTCTCTATACTGAGCTGGATCATAAACATGGAGCTATTTACAGGTCTTCATGGCAAATGTGCTCTTTTGGCTTCGTGTGTCATCAATTTTCTCAAAGTTTTATTTTGTTCTTCTCTTCTCTACTGTAGGATTTTTTTTAATCCACTATTAGAAGTTTGAGTTTATTTTTGAGATTTTAAAATTCATTTTATACCTATACATTTGTATAATCACACAACTATCTTATTTCTCTAAATTCCCTCTTATTCCCACTCATGTTCTTGAGGTTTAAGTGAGTAGTAGTCTCTTTTCTGTCCATTTTATGCTTCTTTTCATACACTCAAGCAGATTTGATTGCATATATATATATAACCAAGTGCAGAACTAAGAAATTAAGATAAAATTAAATAAGATTCTATTTTAGAAGAGATCACAGTCAAGTAGGGGAAATGCATATCAACACTTTACTGTTTGGGTGGTCTCCAAGATCAGCCTCTGACCAATGATTACAATAAATAGCAAAGGCTATTATTCAGAGATTGTTGTAGCAAGGGAGTCAGCACACTTCACTTAAGTTTGGCCATCAATTACAGGCAGGGAGAGTAGTGTAAACAATTTCTAGTGGAAAAATGGAAAGGCTTACGGTGCATCCCAATTGGAGGCTATTTGCACCTGGACGCTGAAGGCAGGCTAACTAGAAGCACGTATCCAGTGTGATTGGTTAGTGGAGCATATTCAGCATCTCTAGTTCATTTTAAGGTGAATGGAGGGGCAAAAACTAGGGAATCTGATAGCTATTGATTAAGCCTTGAAGATTTTGTGGTTATTGGTTTGACTTTGCTGGACCGGTTGCTTCAGTCTGTGAGTTAGCGTTCTGTTTTCCTGTATGGTCTGGCCCTTTTCATGTGTATATTCAGTCTGTTCGTTACATCCAAAACTTAAGGAAATGACTAATATTCTGAAATTTTCAGCCTATGCAGTAGTGTTATCAGAGCAGGGAAAACATTCTGTGATAGTAGAAATATGAGCATGAGTCCAAGTCCATAGGACCCACTATTTTATTGTATCTTTACCACTAGTTACAGTCTATAGGCTGGCCTGTTAAAGTGTCAGTTAAGGTGCCAGGTTGGGGACAAAACCCAATAAGATTATGTAAGAAATCTACAGACAATATGTGATGCTCTATCTGCCACAGCTAAAACACTCAGATCTGGGAACCAAGAAGTAGACTCAGGATTGATTACCATCTTTCCAGTGACCCCCAAACTAGAATTTATTTCTCATTCCTGCAAAGTTAGCCTCAATTAGGTTACAGGTCCAATTATTTTGACTCATGGAAAATTAGATATAGTAGATAAATGCTTTTTCTTCAGTATAAACCATATTAAAATACAATTTAGATGGCTACCAGAGAGAGTTTTCAGGGATATAAAGCAATTAGTGATACTTGGTATTCACCCTCATATTAATTTGTCTTCCTTTCTGCTTCACTTCATCCATGTGATCATCTGCCCTATTGAAATGGTAACACATATACCATTACTGTAGGCACTGTATTCTGCAGAGCCCAGAGTAAGACAGCAAGGCACCAAGAATCACTCCCAGCTTTCTCCTTTATGGAGTGCAATTCACTGATATGGAATAATTGAAAATAAGATTAGTTTTAGGACCAAAAGATAACACATTCATTTGGACTTGACAACTAATTTAGATGTTTAAAAAAAAAAGATACTAGGGCAGAATTTGGATACACTCACGTGTACATAGAGCTCAGGAGAGGTCAGGATTGGATACGTAATATGATGGCAGTCATTAGTGTATGGATTATAATTGAAACTATGATAGGATGGATGGTCTAGGGAGAGAGTGTGGAGGAATAAGATAAGCAGAACTATGAGCAATCCAGGGAAATATTACAGGCATTACTGGAGATGAAGAAAATGAAACTGTCTAGCAGGGAAGCAGCTGGTGTGAAACAAAAAGCAATAAGGTGAGGAATTATGAAAGTCAAGAAAACAGAGTTCAAATTTTAGGTGACTGAGAACAGCAGAGAATGCTACTGTAGGGTCAAGTAAAATAAAGACCCCAAAACATCTATTAGATACAGGATTATGAAGATTATTGGTGATACGAGGGGGAGAGAAACAGAAAAGCTATTTCCTCGAAGTAATATGTAAAGGAGAAAGAAGACACAGTGGCCATTAGGAAATGGCACGTCCTGTAATTCCCTGCAGTTTGGTTGTGTTAAAATGTAAAAATAATATTGCATTAAGAACATTACATATAGATACAAGTTTCATCGAAGACGACCCTTTGCATTGTTACGAAATTTTTTATACTGTGGGGATTTCTAACCTGGAAAACATGTAGTTTTGTAAAAACTGAAATAAGAAAAGATTTCAGTGAGTAAGTAAAGCCTTTACATTTGTTTAAAAAATGTGTGTGTATGCGTTTTATTAGAGAAACAAGGATTTGATCAATTCTCCAAGAACTCCAAAAATCCCCAAAGATAAATAGCTACTTATGTAGGGTATGTTCCAGAAGCTCTGTTTGCAGAAGATTTATTGCTTTAAGAAATTTTTCAAATTGCTGAACAAAAATACAAGATGGTAATTATGATCACAAGTACGCTTGTGTAGATCTAAAGTGTGGGGAAACCATGCAGACCCTGATAGTGGCAAGATAATTACAAGCAGCATGCAGAATATAATTGTTGGTGTGAGTGCCAAGAACTAAAAGAAGCCTGAAAAATACGGGATCAAAAAATGAAATTAATTTAAGAGAATCAAAGTGCTTGAAATAGCAGGTAAGATAATTTGGGCTTCCACGGGGCAATTTCTAGAACAATGGCAAAACATCAATCTGGTGAATTATTAATAATATTTAAAAACCAGAGATCTAAATTATAGCTCATTTCCTTGGGCTGAAGTGATCTATATTTTCCTCACCCTACTTCCTGTGGTTAATATAAGTAACAGCAAAAATAACAATTTAAAAATTATCATAATAAAAAAAGTAACTTAATACAATATTTCATATTAAATGTTAATAGATATTTAACATCCATTAGTAGATCAAAGATATTTTTTCTATGTAAATCTAGGTTTATAAATATTATTAAATATGAACATCTACCAAAACCTAGATTTTATTTTTCTTCTTTTATTCCCTTTTAAATAATGCTTGGTATCTCTCTTAAATAGTAAGCATCAATGGACTATTCATACCAAGAAATTCACAGAGAGTGGGATTGTACGTTTGATTTCTGACTCTTTGTTTTGCCATTATTGTCACAAATTTAGCTGAATCAAGATTATAATTCCTAGGATAGGAGTTTGACTCAAAAGCAAAATGCAGGCTTAGCTTTAAATCTGTTGTTGTTCATCTCTTTTCAGGTCTCTGTCAGTTCTATTCTCAGTGTTTTTCATTTGTGCATCAAACCCTCTCCAGTGCTGTTTGACTTTTCTACTATTTATTTTTCATCAACTCTTAGGGTTTCCCCTCATTGCTTCCATTATTAGAGTTCTGTTAAATCTTTGCCTCTAATTTTCCCCTCTTCTATGAGTCTGCAGGGAAATGAAGACTTCCTTGATTTCAGTTTTCTCATATTTGTGGAAAGCCTAAAATGACACCTCTGGTTGTTATAGCTCATCTTCTTTTCAGGTTTAATTTTTCAGTCACCTCCCAATAACCCTCACTGTTAGTCCCTTTGCTGCCTAAATTAATATGTTGGTAGTCAGCTCATAATTTCCTCCCACTTATTGCTTCCCATTGTTTCTTATTACAGTCATTTTACTAGCCATAAAATATTGACGTGATCTTGTTTTCTGCCTCCTTTGTAAGAATTATCTCGACCATTGATTTGATGAAAGAGGAGTCCAGGTTAAGCCTGCACATCATCTGTGATGAGACTGGAGAACATCCTGCATGGTCTGCCTCCAGCTTCAGGCTCCTTTCCAGCTCCAGGAGCCAGAATCTAGGCTGATGGAAGCCTCCCATTTTCTGACTAAAGACTGAATCAGGGAACATAATAACTAAGTATAATTTAGACATTGGATTTTATAACATATAATCCTGCAATTCCACTTCTGGGTTTTAATCCCCTCAAAGTAAAAGAGATCACTGTGTTGAAGAGATACTTTTACTTATATGTTCATTGTAGCATTATTCACAATAGCTAAGATGTGGAATCAAACTGAATATTCATTAATGAATGGATGGATAAAAAATGATATATATACACACATACATACATACACATAGTGGAATACTATTCAGCCACAAAAAGGAAATCCTGTAATTTGTAATAATATAGATGAACCAAAAAGAAAGAACAGGTTAAATGACATAAGCTGGGCACAGAGTATAAAATATGTTATGATCTCACTTATATGTGGAATCTAGAAAAGTATAATTCATAGAAATAGAGAGTAGATAGGTGATTACTGGGGCTGAGGGAGGGGAGTTCAGGGAGATATTGATCAAAGGATAAAAAATTTTACTGAGATGGGAGTAATTGGGTTGGCAGATCTATTGTATAAATGGCAATCATAGTTAAAAGCAGTATTACCTGAAAATTCCTAATAGAGTAGATTTTAAATTTTCTCACCACAAAGGTTCATTATGTGAGATAATGGATATGATAATTACCTTGATACGGTAATTCCAAAATGTGTGCATGTATCAGAAAAAAGTGTTTTACACCATACATATATGCAATATTAAGGTCAATTCTTAAAAAGTTGGTAAATTCTTTTTCCCTTTCTCTTACACACTCTCACACACTCACACACACACACACGCTTTCTCCTTCTCCCTGGTTTTTGTTGCAGGGCAATTATTAATAAACGGTGTGTATAACTCTGAGAGTGAAGCACATCTATTTCTGAGGGATTCTAAAGAAAAAACATAGCAAGTAAACCTGTGCATTACTTTAAAAAAGTAACTTGAAAAAATAATTTTATGCTTTAACTAAATTGTTTATGTTACCAGAATATTCAAGCCAAAGGTTGATGAATTACCTGAAGGTATTCAACACATTATTCAATGTGGTAGTAATTGTTATGTGTTATATAATGTGTTTTGGTGACAACATATTATTCATCAGTGTGATCTGTGTGATATTTTTTAGTAAGCTATGGCCCTTTCTGTTCCTTCCATTTCTCTGTAGGTTGTTTCAAACATCAGACAAAACAGATCCCAGTGGAATGTAGGTCATCAAAACTGGCAAGGAGAACCACAATAAAGCTAGGCTGGAGTAGAGAGTTTTGCAATCTGAAGGTCATTCCTTGTCATCTAATTTTACAGTGCCCTGTGTTGACAGATAAGTCTCAGCTTTTTCCTTAGGCCCATATTTGGAAGATGTAGCTTTGAAAACTTATGAGAAGTGGAAATGGACCAGAGTCAGGGCCAGCTGATCTTGGTTTCTTGGGCCAGGCCTCAGTGTTAGCCTCTCATACACACATCGTGTACTAAGGGCACTTTGACTTGGGGGTTACAATTCTTTGGTGTCATCTGTCTGCTGCAGTTTGTCAGCAAGCCAGTAGTAAAATCCCTGTCACCAGCCAAAGCACACACAGCATTTTGGTCTGACTCTTGCTGAAAAAGATTAGACCACGTGTACACATGTGCTAAGTTGAAGGAAGTGCCTCCAAGTGTGCCTATGGCGATCTATACTCTTCCCGAAAACCAATAGAAAACATCATGATGGTTCAAGAGACTGAAGAAGAAAGAAAGTGTTTAATATTCCAGTGCCCTTAACAGTACTTTTTTCTGACTTTTTGAACAAGAAAATGCAGTTTCATTTTTCATTGGGAACTATAAACTAAGTCTGGCCATGGACTTGGCTGTAAAGTTTCAAGAACTATTTCACATTTAACATTTTCCCTTGTCTGTTAGATAATCATAGTAAATGTCAATATTTTCCAAACTTTTATCACATCCCCTTTACCTCACTCACTCTAGAGCATAAAGAAATGAGTGGTACATGGATCAGAAAGAGGTAATTGAATTGAAGAAAGGACCAAGTAGCAGTGGCACGATACCAAGGAAGGGGACAGCTGTAACTGGTCTACCATGGAGTAGATCTATTTGGCTAATGTTTGAGAGGCACTGGTAGGTGTGGATAGAAAGCCAGTGACAATGTGTCCAAGCAGATTCACAATGGTGTGTAGCTCACAGTGGAACTAGGGCAGGTGGCCCTGCTGCACACAGGTATTCCTGGGATAAGTGCCCGTCATAGGAAGAAGTGAGTGCAGGTGATGTGAGTGGAAGTACCTGGAATCAAAAGAATACTTTGCATAAATAAGATGGGAACCTGGGGAAGAATATATAATACTGTTATTGAAAAGTCTGGGATTGAGAAAAATGAATAACTGAGGCAGAGCATAGTGGCTCCCACCTATAACCCTAGCACTCTGGGAGGCCGAGGTGGGTGGATTGCTTAAGCTCATGAGTTCGAAACCAGCCTGAGCAAAAAGCAAAACTCTGTCTCTACTAAAAATAGAAAAACTGAGGCAAGAGGATTGCTTGAGCCCAAATTGGGGGTTGCTGTGAGCTATGACACCATGGCACTCTACCTAGCGTGACATCTTGAGACTTTGTCTAAAAAAAAAAAAAAGAAGAAGAAGAAAAGAAAAGAAGAAAGTTTCTGTTGGCTGGTGATGTTTTGAATTTTGTTAAACCATTATTTCTAAAGAAGTGTCACATATCTTATGGCAAAGAATTAGAGAACTGGGAAACCAATCCATGGCTGGGTTACACAAATTAGGTTTACAGACTGAGGCACTGTAAAATATCTTCCCTAAAAATATATATTTTTTGTAATAGTGGTTGTAATAGGTAGCTTGGTAGGAAAGAAAATGTGTTAGATTCATTACAGTGTCACCAAACACAAATATAAGGAGATTGGTTATGAAACTTAATAAGAACTTGATGATCCCTGGGCTTTGAGAGGTTTTTATTTTTTTGACGTTGTTTTCTTTTTGTTTTCCTTTGGTTTTGTTTTTGTATTAGGAGAAGAGGACTTTAACTTCTTGGTCTCCTCCCTGACCTGCTTATGAATTGAATATATCTTTCTCCATCCCGCTGTCATGTGAGTTACTATTTTTCTATTTAAGCAACCCTGAATAACTTTATCAGGTGAAGAAATTTCTACTTGATTTTAGTGCTTTATTTTTATTTCTGAGCAATTTGTGTTGTAGAACCAGCCCTACTATGAAACTAATTTATAGCTTTCATAGGAAAGCTATAACCCAATTATAGCCCAAGAATATGGGGGGGGGGAGGCAAGAGGGAGGGGAAGGGAGGGGGATGGGTGAAGGGAGGGTGATTGGTGGGATCATGTCTATGGTTTATCTTTTAAGGGTACATGTGAATCTTTCTAAATGAAGAATATAAATGTCTTAACACAATAACTAGGAAAATGACATGAAGGCTATGTTAACCAGTTTGATGAGAATATTTCAAATAGTATATAAAAATAGCACACTGTACCCCATGACAGTATCAATGTACACAGCTATGATCTAAAAAAAAAAAAAAAGAATTGTAGGATTTGAATATTGTAAGTTCTTATAGATGATAAACTTTTAAAAATATTTGTTGAATTTAAATAAATATGTAGAAAAATTCCATGCTGTTAAGTTCAAATGACATAGAAGATATCATACTAAGATTCTATTATAGAGAAAGAGGACAATAATTTTAAAACATGCCAAGTTGGTATATAGGACATTGAATAGCTACTAATAAAGGAACTGGTTTGTTTAACCAACTCATTCCAGTTAAGACAAAATGTGATTATTCTGTATAGATGATATTGTAAGATTTACCTTATGTTGAAAGTAATATAAAAATATATTTTTTGAATCAATATATCTTTGGCAAAATAAGTATTGCATGCTATAAGAATAGATAGTCCAAGGAACAGTTGGGTCCTAAATATTTCAGTATATCTTCATCATCTCTTTCCCTCCCTCCTCCCCTCCCTCCCTTCCTTCTTTTCTTCTTGATATACAATCTCATTCCATCACCCTGGGTAGAGTGCCATGGTGTCATAACTCACAGCAACCCCAAACTCTTGGGCTCAGGTAATCTTCTTACCTCAGCCTCCTCAGTAGCTGGTGGGGACTACAGGCACCCACCAAAACACCAGGCTAGTGTTTTCTATTTTTTTTTTTTTTAGGACAGACTCTTGCTGAGGCTAATCTTGAACTCCTGAGCTCAGGCAATCCATCTGCCTCGGTGTCCCTGAACTCTAGGATTATAGCCATGTGCTACCTTGCTGGCCCTTTTTCTTTGTTTAATTTACACAAGGTCTGTTCTGCTATGTTGTTTGGGTTGGAGAGTGCAGTGCCAGCCAGTCACAAGCACGATCACATCACAGCACAAAGCAGCAGCCTTAAACTCCTATCTAGAGAGATCCTCCTGTTTTAGTCTCCTGAGTAGTTGAGACTATAGTTGCTGGGCATCCTGCCTGGCTTCGCCCTGTTTTAAAGGTTTTAAATGCTTAATAGTGGGATATTAAAAACTGTCATTTCATGAATGGTTTTTACCAGCTTTAGCAATGTGGTAAAAGATGTCCACATTGTTTGAATTCATGATCTACATGTACACCTGACAGATTTTTATAGAAAGAATAAGGGAACTTGGCAGTGAGAACTTTGATCCGAGTGGCAAGAAAGGGTAAGAGACTGTGAAGGTGAATGAAGACGCTCACACTGCTTACTTTATAATCTCTCTCCTGCCTCTTCAATTCAGAGAGTCAGGTGACAAGACTTTAATGAAATATTCATTCTCATTCTTATGAGATAAATTATTATAATCTACCAGGAACCCTCTTAATCACTATGTGATAGACTTGATGAAGCAAATCCTCTAATCTCTCTCAAAAGGTCTACAAGATATAAAATAACCACAAAGTTCACTTTGAGATTAGTGCTTTTTTTTTTTTAATTAAAAATGTCTTGTGGAGTGAGATTGTATGAACCTTCTTCTCAATTAAAATGTATAAATATTGCTTTATTAGGTTATGAATGACTTTAATATCCCACAAGGCACTGATGCATTCAGATCCAAAGGCTGCATATGAACTTGTGACTTTCCAGTTTAATAACAGGAGTCCCAGGACACGTTTTATAGTGATTCACATCTCGCAGGAGCTGAGAAAACTAAGTCAGTTTAATGAAGGTCTTTGGGACCTATTGTTTGCCTTACTCTATGGATCCAGGGTTCTCACCCTGTGACCTTTGAATATCCTTCAGCAAGTCAATAAACACTGGGCAAGAGTGTGCAATGTTTAGTGTGTCTGTGCATGTGCTTGTGGTGGCTACACAGATTTCATCAGCCACTCACAGTGACTCATAACTAAACATTTATAAACACTACAGTAGGGGTTCTCAGCCTTAGCACTATTGACAATGGGGCAAGATGATTTTTTGTGATGGGAGTTATCCTCTGCATTGCAAAATGATAGTACGTTTGGCAACTTCCCAGGCCCTTAACAATTAGGTGTCAGTAGCAGCTCTCCCTCAGACTCACTAGTTTGGACCTCAAAAAATATCTAGATATGCTAAATGTCCCCCAGGAGATATGATCCCAGCTTGAGAACCACTACACTACACTACAGATGTTACATACGTGTAAATTTTTTTTATTAGCTTATAACAATGTATTCTACTTTTACCACACATATAATTGCAATAGACAGCTGCAAGTATATCTAAATAAGCATAGGAAAAAGGCAACCCTTAACTGTCTCTGTCTTAGAGTGAAAAGAAGGCAGGCACAATCATATGACCTACACAGCTGAGCCTTGGATTGTAAAGTACTCAGTTTTGAAACAAAAGACCTGGATTTCAGTCTTAGTTTTACCACTTACACTTACATGACCTTGAAAATGTCTTGATGGACCTTAATATCCTCATTGACAAAAGATTATTGATCTTAACTATGTCTATCTTCTAGGGTGTTTGAGCCTCAAATATCATTGTATTAAAATTCTCTGTAAACATAGAATGCTGTTGAAATATAAGGTGGAGTCATTAAAATACTTTGAAGGTGGCAGGAAAAGTGAATTGTAGTCTTCCTCAAAAGACATTAGTGAAGGGAGCCACAAAGTGGGGAGTACCCACAGCTCAGTATTCTCAAAATGATCCATTCACTAAGTTCATGTGATCTCATCTTTTAAAATTCCCCCTTTGTATATGTTTTGTAATGCTAAATTGTACCAGTGCAATATTACAACTATGTAATTTATAAATAAGACAAATCATATATTAGCAATGCATAATCAAAGTTTTTCAGCACTAGAATTAGATTTTGGATACCTCCATTCTGGAAAACAGTGTTCTAGAGAACAATGTGAGCCTTGTAGCTTGGGGGAGCCATTTTTCTCTATACATGACTCCAATTTATTTATTTTTAAATTTTATTGCTGTGTACTAGTTATATATCTTTAGAAGGTATGTGTAATGTTTTGATATAGACATACAACATGAATTAATCAAATTTTAAGAGACTTGAGGTGTCCATCAACTCAGGCCCTTGATATTTCTTTATGGTAGGAAGGAACTTTCCTATTCTACTCTTTTAGATTTTAAAGTGTAACCTCACTTATTGTTGATTATGGTCACTTTGTTTCACTCTCATATATTGTTCATTCTGTCTAACTATACTTTTGAGCCCATTAATCACCCCCACTTAATCCTCCCCTCCCTAATATCATTCCCAGTCTCTGGTAACTGTCATTCTGAGATCAAATGTTTTAATGTTTAGCTCCCACATATGAGTAAGAACAGGCAAGATTTGTCTCTGTGTGCTTGGTTTATTTCACTTAACACAATGTTCTCCAGTTCCATCCATGTTGTTGCGAATGACAGGATTTCATTTTTTATGGCTATATAATGTTCCTCTGTGTACAAGTACCACAATTTCATAATCCATTCAGCCACTGATGCCCACTTAGGTTGATTCCAAATCTTGGCTACTGTTAATAGTGCTGGACAACACCTGGGAGTCCCGGTATCTCACTGATATTCTGATTTCCTTTCTTTTGCATACATGCTTGGCAGTGGGATTGCTGGGTCATATAGTAGTTCTACTTCTAGCATTTGAGGAAAAATCATACTATTTTCCAAAGTGATTTCACTGTGACTTCAACTTATTGTATTAGCCACTAAGAGATTAAACTAGGAGTTCTCAGGCTGGCTAAGGATCATATCACATCCAGAAGGCTTTTAAAATTTGGCTAAGAACTGTTCCAAATCTTCTAAATCAAATCCAGAATAACCACGGAATTCAGCATCCATGGGGGGTTCTGACACCCAAACATGCTGAGAACAGATTAACACTCTTAGCAGTTAATAAGCTAACTACTAATTAATGTCTTGAAAAACTTTGCAAATAAGCACAGGGAATATAGGAAGACTTCCAGAGCATACAGAAGAGATTCATATAAGAAAGTAGAAAAAAAAAAAGACTTATGTTTCTTCTAAAATTTTTCTAGGACAAAAATTGACCTTAGTATTTATCTTTATATATATAATTTCAACCTCTATCCTATGAAAAATCAGCATCATATCTCATTTGGCACTGTTATGGATTTCCAAATGTAAATTGGAAAATGCTACAAATTATATTGATATTTTATAATCCTTTTAGTCTTTTATCATTAGTGAGAAGAACTATTCTCCAGGTATTACAAAAATCTTATAGTGTGTCACAATTCCTACCATGTTAAGATTCAAGTTTAACAAAATGAAAATAGACAGCTAAGCCTGAAAATCTACAGGAAACATATCATTTTTCAGTATTTGCAAAGCACTGATCAAAACCTTCTCTTAAAGAACTGTCTTTCTTCCCTCAACCTCACTTCTTTCTTCTCATTTACAAAATAGAAAGCTTTTGAGCCTCACAAGACATTGTGATTTTATGGATATGAAACCTGCTGTCAATTAGCTTCCTGCCTCTGGGAGATGGCGAGCAGTGTTACCTTTGATACAAGATCCAGGTCATTGTATAATGATGGAATAAGAGACTTTCTGAGTAATTGCAATTCAAAGGTAGGATTTTCATATATCTGGTAAAACTGCTGAAAAACTATAGGTCAGTGGGTTATTACCTATTTGTGTTATTTTGTAGATGAAAACATTTGAGCCAATTATATTCTATTTCATCTATTGAAAATAAGGGAAATAAACAAGGAAGATGGGAGAAATGGAGTATGGATATCAGTAGCTTGTGAGACATATTGACAGAGATAAAGTCAATAGCTCACGTAGTGAGAAGGGATGGAAGGTGTTATAAGTTGAATTGTGTCCTCCCAATTCATATGTTGGTGTCCTAACCCCAGTAACTTAGAACATGAGAACATGATCTTATATGAAGGTAGAGTTGTTGCAGATATAAATAGTGAAGATGAAATCAGATCAGTGAAGGGCGGGCCCCTAATCCAGTAGGACTTGGTGTTCTTATTAAAGGGAGAGATTTAGCCATGGTCATGCATATAGGGAGAACAGTGTGTGAAGATCCAATCAGAGATTTGGGGATGTGCAGAGCAATAAACGTAAAGGACTGCCAACAAACCACCAGCAGGTGGAGAGAGACGTGGAAGAGGTTCTCTCACTCATAGCTTTCAGCAGAAAACAACCTGTGGCCACACTGATTTCAGTCTTCCTGCCTGAATAACTTTAAATAATCAAATTTCTGTTGTTTAAAACACAGTTTGTGGTACTGCAGGTTATAGCAGTACCTAGCAAATAAATTGAGGAAGACTTAGGCACCCAATGCTTACAAAGCACCCAGCACAAAGTGCTTATGTGACATACAGGAAGTGCTTGTATCCAGTCCCAAAGGTACTAATTTGTCTTTATCTTTCCTCTTTCATTTTTGCTGTGTGCTTAAGATTGAGCCTATGGACTAAGTGACTCAACACGTTCTGTGCCCTTTCCTCTTCCATGACATCTCCATTTGCTTGTTGAGTCATCTACATAGAGGCTTTCTGTTGTATCAACATCATTTCCCAGGTTGATAAGACCTTTGGAACCTAAAATCCAGTTCTCTTTGTACTTCCCCAAATAATGACTGGATCTTTAAGACAATGGCAGATTTCTCCTATTATTCATGTTTTGGTGTAATAATAACTAGGTTTAAGACCTTCTAGAAGAGTTTTCTTTGGAAAGGTGACTATCATCTATTCTAGGAAAAATTTGGTTTATTGATCATATAATTAACACTTCCCATAGTCACTATTTTGATTGTTTCTCATTAATATTTCTTAAAGGTGATTTTGTTTAAGAATTATTAGAAGTGTGTTGGAAAGCATTGATTCACTACAATGAAGTGTTCTCCACCCACCAAAATCATATAATAATAAAAATCTGTTTAAAATGTTTACCTTTATTTTTGTCTTTACCAAAGCATTTCTGAAGTCTTACAGTAGTCAAAAGGACCTCACAAGCTCTTTAGAACTAAGTTTTAGAACTAGAGAATGTTCTATATTTGCTTACATTAAGTAACCTTCTGATTGAATTGATTTTCCAGGCTTGTCTGACAATGCTCAGCTTCTACATTTGTAGACAATTTGCTGCTCATACCCGCAAATTCCCTCTAGGGAATGTTTTCTTCTGCTCATTCATTTCTAATGGCTCACAGAGGACCAGAGGGTCATCCCCTGGTGATTCACTTACTGTTTACAATTGAGATTCCCTTGAGGAGGGGCCAAGTTGATTCAGGAGTTTTGATTCTAGAAATTTACATTTCCACATTGTTTCTTTCTTTCTTTCTTTTTTTTTGTAGAGATTTGTCATTCAATCATACTATTTCAGTAGGGCTAATGGAAGTGAACAGTCTGATGATAAAATACAATATGATTAAATAGATCAGGGCTAAGTCTACCCTCCAGTGGTGGTGAAAACACCTTGCATTACAAATAAAGCAATGATTGATTGATCCATTTTCTCAGTCTTTGCTTTGGCTACTCGATATTTAGACTCAGGCCTGTGTAGTCTAATTTTTAATTTCCAAAAGGTAATTTTTCAGATCAGTAGTATTTTGGGTAGGCACTGAAGCCTGGAAGTCAGACTGTGAAATCCTGGCATTAGCCCTAGCACCCGTGTGACGTTGAGCCAAACCCACAGGTCTCATGTTACCATCTCTGACAGGAGGGTCATAAGAGCATCCACTTTCCAAGGATATTATAAAGATTAAATAACATAACACAAAAAACTTCTCAGCATACTGTCTGGCACTTAAAAGGCTTTATCCTAGCTCTTGCTGATGGTTAATTTCTAATGTTTGGTTCACAATAGCATTTTATTTAAATCTCTTTTTGAGTGAGGCACTTGGATTACAAAGATGTCAGACATTGGCCTTTCCATGGAGGGTCTCAACAATCTAGTTAGGGAGAAAATGCATATGAAATGATTTCACTGCACTGAGATGAAGCCATGCAGTGGGTACACTGTTATTACAGAAGGAGGGTGCTCACTCCAGTGTGGAGAGTCATGGATGATTTCCTAGCTAATCATGAAACCTAAGTAAAATAAAATATAGTCAGGGGGTTAGCAGGGAAAATCTGAGCAACGATAAAGAGCCATGTGACAGTTTACTGTATGTAAGTAACCCAAACTTGCCGAATTCCAAAGAATAAGATACCATGTAGGAAGAATGGGAAATAACTCACCAATTACTGTCTTAGTGATGCCATATACACAGAGGAGCTTGACCTTTATCCTTTGAGTGATAGAGACCAAGTGAAGTACAGTCATTGCCCCATGAAAATCAATCAACCACAGATGGAAGGACTGCATGTTCACAGCAGGCCCACAAGATTATAAAGGAGCAGAAAAATTCCTATTACCTTGTCGGTGTAACATTGTAGCACAACAGATCATGTGTTCATGTTGGTGCTGGTTTGAGCAAACTTACCATCCTGCCAGTCTTCTAAAAGGTTAAGGTGTACAATCATATATGGTAGATAACACGTAACGCTTATAATAAACAAGTGTGTTACTTGTTTTGTTATACTATGCTTTTTAATTGGTAGAGTGTTCTTCCTCTATTTATACTTTAAAAACTGCCTCAGACAGATCCTTCATAAGGTATCCAAAAGAAGGCATTTATTTATTGTCATAGAAAATGACAGCTCCATTTATGTTACAACCCCTAAAGACCTTCCAATAGGACAGGAAGAGAAAGTAGAAGATGGTGATATTGATGACCCTCATCCTGGGAAGGCCCAGGCTAATGTGGGTTTGTGTGTTAGTATTTAACAAAAATTTAAAATAAATGATAAGGGCAGCACCTATGGCTCAAAGGAGTAGGGTGCCGGCCACATATACTGGAGGTGGCAGGTTCAAACCCAGCTCTGGCCAAAAACTCCAAAAAAACGAAAAGAAAAGAAAAGAAAAAAGAAAAAATACTAATAAAAATAAAAAATAAATAAAATAAATGATAAAAAAAATTTTAAAAATAAAAGAGAGTGCATAAATAAGAATATAAAGAAAGAAAATATTTTTGTACATATATGCATGTGTTTATGCTTTAAGCTCAGTGTCATTACAAAAAAGATCAAAAATTTAAAACAAAATTAAAGGTTATAGAGAAAATGTTATAAAAAGCTAAGACAAATTTATCATTGAAATAAGATTTTTAAGAATAAATTGCAGACTTTAATGTGCAATGTTTATAAAGTCTACAATAGTGTACAGTTATGTTCGAGACCTTCACATTCACAGACCACTCACTGACTCATCCGGGGAGACTGCTAGTTCTGCAAGCTCACTTTCTGGAAAGTATCCAATGTAGGTGTAGCATTTGTTTTTTAATTTTTATACCATAGTTTTACTGTGGCTTTTCTATGTTCAGAGATGTTCAGATTCACAAACAGTTAGCCCCTGTGTTACCGTGGCCTACAGTATTCAGTTCAGCAACATGCTGTACAGGTTTGTAGTGTCGGAGCAAAATAAGCTGTACCATGCAGCCTAGCTATGGAGTAGGCTGTACCATCTAGGTTTGTGTAAGTACACTCCATCATGTTTACAGGATGACATAATCACCTCAGGACATTTCTGAGCATGTATCCCTGTTGGTAAGTGACGCATAACCGTGTTTCAGCAGTGCTGTGCTATGGAGCTCTCTGGGTGAGCTCCCCCTTAGAAGATGGGCTTGGAGCCAAAGCAGAGAAAGGGAGAGAATAGAAGTGATAATGACCATTGGTGTTGAGGAAGCAACAGCAGAGGTAGAGAGGAAGGCGTGAATGTGAAAAATGTTGAGATAGTCAAGCAGTCAGGAATTGGTGGTTGGCTGGAATGCAGGAATGAGAGACAATAAAAAATAAACAAGATAAATCCAGGTTCCTGGGTTGTGTTCCAGTGTGGATGGAGCTTCTATGAACTGAGACAGGAGACACTGGAGTAAGATGATGGTGGCAGGTGGGCAGGAGGGGAAGATCTTGTAATGATGTATTGACTTTGACTCCTGGCTTGTGAAAGTACAAGAGAAAATGAGGATCTGAGTACGTGAACTGTTCAAGGAAGTCAATGAAAGGGAACAATTTCTTACGCTTTATGGTACTTGCCAGTTGCCAAAAAGAAATCACCCTTGGCTACCACAAACAATGTGACCTAATCGCATGTACCCTCCTATTAACCTGCAATTTAAAAAGTGGCATAGCAAGGCTTCTCCCTCTAGGACGCTGTTCCTAATGACAACAACGTGAGTGGTGCTCTCCAACCTGGGCCGCACAGTCAACCTGTAACGTAAGCCAAGACTCTCCATTTAAATTTTCTGTCAATCACTACATACATACTGTTCAGGGGGCAGTGCATAAGGGAGGCAGGGATTATCCTAGGGAACTTGTTTTCTACTCTCATTCCTGCTCCCTTTGTGCACTGGTCTTGCTCTGATTGTTAATTTGTGAGTCAACAAATAAAAGATTAAATTTAAAAAAAACCCTCAAAGCAGGGAAAAACTTTGAGCTTTGCAGGGAAAAAAAGCTATCATTTATGGATGACTGTGTTCGTATCAAACTCCTTTGCCCTTGGTGTTCATTGTATATATCCACCATTTTATCTACATTCTTTTTCATAGAGTAAATTATATATAATACATAATTACATCCATCCATTTTATCTCTAGATTCTCTTTGTTACCCTTAGTTTTGTTTGCAAATTTATCATTTGCATTTTGGTATGCAGAGAACTCAATTTCATTTAAATGCTCTTATTAAAAAAACAAATTGCACATTCATTTATACTCTACTTATTTTCATGAAGTTCTTATTCTTAACCAGATGGTAAAAAGAATGCTATAACAACAAAGTAATAGCATCATATTCCCTGTTGAGAAACATGCATATTTTTTATTATTACCTTCAACTAGTTTACTATTTAAATTGTACACAAACTTTATGTCCACCCTGTATTCAACCTGTCTTTCCTTTCCAACATTCTGACTGCCTGTGCAAAACGTTCAGTCTGGTTAATTTCAGAAGTTTTACTAGGCTCCTCGGTGGCTGGATTTGTGTTTTTCGGAACTTGGAAGGTAGCGGTGGTAGCGTCCTGGTGTTTGAGATAGGAAGGAGAAGATTGGGAGGCAGGGATTATCCTGGATAACTGGTTTTCTACTCTCATTCCTGGTCCCTTTGTGCAGTGGTCTTGCTCTGATTTGCTCTATCTCCATCTGCTTCTGTCAGATTCTTCTCATGTGACCTACAGTGATAGGAGTAGTTCACTTGGAGAAGCCTCCAGTTTGATCTTAAACCCCGGTATGGCCCATTCATGTCTTCCTTCAGCCTCCATACAGTCTCTGGTAGGAATATCTCACTTGGTCTAATGCTTCCTGAGAAGAATGTGACTTCTTCCCACTCCTCTAACTTCTGTGATCATTTGCATGGTGGCTTACCACTGAGTTCCTTATTTTGTGCCCTCTAGTATAAAGATTATAGTTTGCCTGGGTCTTATTCCCAGGTTTAATTCACCATGGTTTTTCTCTGCCACCTGGCATCAGTCACTCAATGGACCTACTTTTTCCTGCCATTTAAAGATATATGTCAGGTATGAGTCTTATGTTCACATACACCCCTGAATGAAGGGGACACATGACAGGGTCTCCTAGCAACTCTCCCCCTGTCCTTTGCTTTCCTCTCAGTGTCAGAATGATGGATATACATTTTGTAGTTCCTTGAGCAACCAGGTAGAGAGAAGTAACAGGCTTGTCTTGCAGTCTTGCCATTTGTTTTCAATCTGGATTTGGCTTTGGAAAGGGAAGCACCGCCACAAAAGTGGTACTTTACATGTGGCACTTTATTTGGGCCTCTGTTTCCTCCTCTCACCCCCAAGGCTCTCTTGCTCCTTCTCATGTACCTATAGGGAGAAAGTAGTAGTGACGGCAGTGCCAAGTTCTGCTGCCTATTACATTGACCTTGGAACATGTCTGGCCCATTGTTGGCGGCTTTCTTTAAAATATAGGGTATTTCTTTAGAACGTACTTCCTTTATCTTAAGCTTAGAGTCTTAGCGAAAATTCCAGGATATAGGAAATGACCCATTCAACTCTCAGTTACCAAATTTAATGCTAAAACTAACTTGGGTATGATTGGAGGAAAGAGCTTTTAGAGATCTTCACACAGAAGACACTGTAAAGTTGTCCCTTTCTGAGGGAACCACTACATTTGACAAGAAATGAGATGCTCATAGAAAACCCTGTTAATGAAAAAAAAAAGAACAGACCTCTTTAGGGACCACAGAAAATCACTGAAATTTTAGTGGACAGATGAGTAGCCTTGATGTTGGTCCATTAGTATTGGCTCACTTTAACCCTTTCACCTTTGTGTTCTTTCCATAGAAAAGGACAAAGATTTTAAGATGGCCTTAAAAATATTAAAATTCTAGGACTCATGTTGATGATTTTAATAACTTTTCAAATCGAGTATGGAGGATAAGGGTAGACTTTATGAAGGTCATCTCTGAATTGTCACACTAGACAATTGTTTAGTACCTATTCACAGCTGGATTTTATCATAACAGATTAAATTTGCTTTTTATTAAGTCATTCGTACATAGATCATGAATATATTTATGCCTTTATGAGATTCAATGTATTGATTATTTGTACAAATTGGAATGCTTACATCCTACTAATCAACACCTCATTTACCCAATTACAGCATTAAGACATTTGTGTTCTATACCTGATAGATCAAACTTGTACTTGCAATATGTTCCATAGGTGTGGTCCCCCTACTAACCCTCCCTCTATCGGCCCACCCCTCTCCCTTCCCCTCTCCCTTCCTCTCTCCCTCCCTTACCCTCCCTCATCCTAGGTTATAGTTGTGTTTCATCTTTCATATGCAAGTGTGAGTGATTGCAAATTGGTTTCACAGTAGTACTGAGTACATTGGATTTTTTTCCTGAGATACTCTACTAAGAAGACTTTACCTCTTTTATGTTTACATAACAGGTTAAATTTGAAATGTAATTGTTCTGGGACAGATTTCACCAATCCCTATAGAAAACAGAGAAATTAAATGAATAGTAATGTTCCGTGCTATTAAGAAGCTGAGATAGCATGGAGAGACAGCCTACACAAAGCGCTAGACTAAGTGCAGAGGAAATCTGGCTTCATCAGTAAATAGCTAGCAAAAACAATTCCTATTCCTAAAATTCAAGTGGGATTAAAAGAGAAAGAACACCAGAGTAGTACCTTTTTTCATATCTACATCTGTATCTTCAGACAAAGGTATATCTCAGTCAATCACTTGTCTATCACCTATCCTAATTTTGAGATTCTAGACTTATAAGTAACTAGTTTTACTGTCTTCACAATTTTTCTCTCTAAAGAAATAGAAAATGTGTGCCTTTATTAATATAGTATATACCCTATTGCTTGATAAGGAGATGAAGCTGAAATGAATGTGGAAAAAGTATATA
>NW_003852400.1:30721619-30877334 GCF_000181295.1 Otolemur garnettii
GGGAAAAAATGCTATATTAATCTAATTTAGAAGAAAAAGTACTTAGCAATATTTATACCAATATAATATACTTATATTTTAAATAAATTTAAATACATTCATACCTGTATATATCATTAAATTTTCTTCTATTAATTTGGCAGCTCTCTTTCCTTGCTGTATTGCCCATACTGGAGTGCAGTAGCTATTTGTAGCTGCAACCACAATGCCCTGAAGCCCCAAACACCTGGGCTAAAGCGATCTTCCCACTTCATGGGAGGATCCTAGTTTACTTATTATTAGTTTTCATCTTTTAGGGGAAAAATGGTAACAAGCATCAAGAAACTTAACTATTAGCATTGCATTTTGGCTCAATTCTCTTTCTGAAGCATTATATTAATCTATTACTTATGAAATGAAAAAAATATTTATCTATAAAATATTTTCTGCAGCATTATTTATAACATAAAATTTGAAAAATTTCAAAATTATCTAAATATACTTATATTACTATATTAGTGCAATCATTATTGTGTTGTAGAATATTTATTTATATCAGTTATATAGTAATAATATTTTGTAATGGAAAAATATTCAGAAAAGTTAATAATGCAATCCTCACCTTGTTAGAAAGACAACTTCAAATAGAAACTGCAAAGAAAATAATAGAAAAATATAGGGAAAATGTAACAGGCATTCTCCATCCGTTGCAAGATTTGGGGTGATTTTTATTTTTATTCTTTTTTGATTTGTCTTATTTTCCCAAGATTCTAAAATGCAAATGTATAAAATTTTTAAAAGCACAAAATTTTTGTATTCTTGTAGCTATATTTTTATGGATGACAACTCTTAGTAGAGCAACCAAAAACAAGTAGTTTCACGAGCACTAGCAAAAAAATTGGGGAGAAAACATCATTTATGTAAATAAAGGAAAATACTCTTTTCTTATATCATAATGACACCCTATGTTTGTAGAGTGATTAATAATTGTTAAAGAACTCTTACAATCATCATTTATTCATTTTTTATAATATATGCACTAGGGAAATACTATACTCCTTGGATGATAAATCTCCAGAAAGCCTGGATGATTAAGCAGCACGCTCAGAGTTATAAAACAGGTATCAGATATAAATTTTAAACATCTTTCTAACTCTAACCCCTTTGCTTTGCTTAAACTACTTACCTTTAAAATATTTAGTGCAAAACACAAGGGCATAGTATCTCAATTTTTTCATGTCACCCTTATCTCTAATTTTATAAGTTCACAGCAATAACACCAAGTTAGTCATGTAGTCTTCAATTATTTGCCATGTTAAAAAAAATTCCTTCTACTTTTCATGTTGTGTTGAACTGATGTGAAAGTCTCCACTGAGTGTTTAACCTTTCATTTATTTATTTTATATTTTCTTCTCCTATGTAGGAAGCAAATGAGGACAGAAATGGTGCTTATACATATGTTCTTTCAGATCTTGAGGAAGTTTTTAATGTCATTACTAATCTGGCTTAGAACTGAAATGTAGATTATTAATAGTAATTTCTTAGATTTTAAAATGCCTAGAATGCAGGAAGAATTCCAAAAATATTGCTATTATCCTTATGTTGGTTAATGTTTATTAAATAAGTTCTAGGTTGTTATGTATGCTTTTTAAAAAGCACATAATAGGATATGGAAGTATTCATTATTTCTAAAAAAAGTTAATTTGAAAAGTCAGCCTTATAAATATTGACTATCTAAAAATCCTACTATGGAAATTACGTTGCCGCTGCCCATATTCAGATAGCTTTACAGGGTATTTTTAGGTGGTATGTAAAACTAAGAGGTCCTCAATATCTATTCATATTTGATCTTTAGCAACTTCTATGGAAAAAATGAAAAAATTAAATAGTTTTATTAAGTAGCAGTAGGTGCATTTGCCAGTGTTTAAACTTTAAGCAGGTTTTTGAGAGAGGGATAAATTTTAAACGTCTTAAAAGCTTAAATAGATAAAAAGCACCTCTGGTACAATGTGAAATCTAAGTAAGATTTTTTTTTAATCCATTATTGCTTTAGTTTAATTTTTTTGTCCTGCTTTGCTTGCTTTCTTTTTCTTTTCCTTTTTTTTTTTTCTTTTTTAAGACACTTGCAATAGTCTCTGTCACCCAGGCTACAGTGTAGAGTGGAGTGTCATCATCAAAGCTCTTTGAAACCTCAGAACTCCTGGGCTTAAGTGATCTTTCCTCAGCTTTCAAAGTATCTGGGACTAAAAGCATGTGGTGCCACCCATGCTTGACTACATTTTGTATTTTTGTAGAGACAAAGTCTTGGTATGTTACTTAGTCAGGGCTTAAAATTCTGGCCTTACAGGGATCCTCCTGCTTCAGCCTCCCAGAGTGCTAGAATTCCAGACCTGATGGTGCAGCTGGCCTGCTCTGTTTTTCTCACCTATCTTTTCAGAGGTGTTAAAAGGCCTATGAAGTACACGTGTAGATTAAGCAGCCTGTGATGATGCAGGTTAGTCACACTTTAGCCTGCCCCTCTGCTCCTCCTAACAAGACTGTCTTGAGGTAAAAGAAAATTTATCTGTACTCTATGTAGCTACATGCTCCTTTTATTTTTTTTATGTTATAATCAAAACAGAGTAAAGTTTTACATACCCTGTACAATCATGTGATATACCCTCTGATCATATTCCTACTCTAAAATCAGATATAATTTCCATAGCAACTATCTTATTCATCATTACTTTCTGCTTCATCATTTATCCACCAAATGGGTACCTGTTCTTTCTACTCATGTATAATAATGATACTTTTGATTTTTTTTAATTATAAAAGAATTTAAATAAGGAAAGCATTTATATACACAATGGTAAAAATTTCTTCTCATTGGTGGGGAGCCTGCAGATGGAAGGCCACATATGACCTTCTAGGTCCTTCAGAGTGGCCTTTTGACTGAAATAAGTATTTACAGAAGGAATACCTTGATGAAGAGGAGTGCAGCGAGAAAGATGAAGCTCTTTCTTCCTTGGGTGCTTTAGAAAAGAACAAACTGGATATCAGAAGCTGGCAAGTTCCCTACCCTCGCAGGGATCCGAAAGTCTATTATTATTATTTATTATTATTATTATTTTTTTTTTTGCGTGCAGAAAATTCCTTAAGGGAGATCATTCTGAATGTTAAGAGATAGTAGGCCTTTATATAAATAAAGTAATCTGGAAATTCTGCTTTTACAGTAGAGTCAAGGATTTTCTTTGTCATGTGATATAGACATGTAGAATTTATATCAGTTTTGTTTGCCTTTTGCAACAAAATATTGCAGACTTTCAGACTACAGCCCTTTTAGCTCAGATAGTTGTTTCAAATCAATAAAACTGTATCAAGTTGGCTATGAAATAGTCAGTTTGGATTCCAAACGCTGAAAGTTAAAAACTATATGTTCATACATGCTTAGTTTACCACAAAACACCTTGATAAGTCATTAATGAGACAAGTGTCTATTCTTTTGCTTTAAACAGCTAACCTACAATGTGTGTCATTGATTCCTAGGAGGTCCTACAGTGAGACAGCCCTTAAAACATGGAAATAAGAAACAAAACATACCTTCTGAATAAAATCTACACAGATACATTGGAGCCAGATGAGAACAATCATTTGAATATGTAGAGTCACTCTGTCAGCTAGACTTGACTGTAATATGATTAATTATATCAGTGTATCTAAAGACATAGAATTGTGTCAGTTATAGAATTAGAAAAAAAATGTCTATGGAGACAGTAGTCACCTGGAGAGAGAAAGCTGGTTCACTCCCATTCATGTTTCCATTCCAGTGAGGAGGTAAATTCATGAGCTATTTTATTCTCATGTTAGTAAGTATCAACTTTTCCTAATTGCCTTTTTTCTAATATGAGGCTCATGAGCAGCATTTTAATTTTGAATTGGCTTCTGCTATAGGTCTGCCTTGGGAGAGAGAATGCACTGGCACCAGACTCTTAGGTAATCTAGTCCTTATAATTATTGTTCGTGTTTATGGACGGATATACAAACATTCTGATGCCAAACATTGGTATAATTTATATGATAATGCAAATATGAAATGGATCAAGTGGGCCAAATCAGGCTTCAAAGCCAGTAGATTGGAGAGTTAGGCCCCAGCTGTGATGACCTCATCAAAGCAGTGATATTAAGCTGCGCCACCTTTTAAAACAGAAATGACAGGACCTTCCACAAGTGGGACACATTTCTTTGAGTATCTAATTTTAATAGTGAGAAATTATGACTGAATTTTTTTGGAAAATTCATCCACAGTAACATTGATATAAAGAATTCTCAAATTGGGCCATTGATCTATGTAATTGTTAAAACTTCAGCTGTAAATAAAAAAGGACTTAGTACTAAAATAAAACCATAAACATATAAGAGAGTCTATATAGTATATGTACATTTGTGTCTATTTACATAGTCAGGTTAACAACTGTATTGTAATCTTATAAGCAGAGAATAGAAAATATCTTTTATTCACTGTCATGAAGGACAATTGTTAAAACAAGCACAGAATTTTTATTTCATTTTATGTGTTAAAAACAGTTGAGCTCTATTCTCTTTACAAATGTTTGAATATGTAATACATTATTGTTGACTATAGGTACAATGCTGTACAACAGATCTGTAGATCTTATTCATCATACTTAACTAAAACTCTATGTATATTGATTTTAACTCTCCATTTCCCATTTACTTATCCTGCTCTTTTAAAGACCATTGTCCTCTTAATTCTATCAATTTGAATATTTTAGATATGTAAGTGAAGTCATGTAGTATTTTTCCTTCTGTGACTGGTTTATTTCACTTAGGATAATGTTCCCAAGATTAATCATGTAGTTTTCTAATTAGAATACGTCTCTTTTGAAGCTGAATGGTATTCCATTGTGTGTACAGCCCATGTTTTCTTTATTCATTCATCTGTTAATGGACATTTAGGTTGTTTTCACATCTTGAATAGTGTTTCAATGAAAATGGGAGGGATAGTATGTCTTTAAGATCCTGATCTTCAGTATGTTGGTTAAATACCCAGAAATAGGATTGCCTTTATTTTTTTGAGGAATCTCTTTATTTTTTTGAGGAACTGTTTTCTATAATAGCTACACCATTTCCCATTCCCCACCAACAGTATACATAGTTCTAATTTCTGTTGTTTTATTTTGGTTTTTTGAGACAAAGTCTCACTGAGTCACTCTGGTGTTGAGCATCATGGTGTCGTAGCTCACAGCAACTTCAAACTCTTGGGCTTAAGGATCCTCTGGGCTCAGCCTCCCCAGTATCTGGGACTATAGGTGCCTGCCACCACACTGAGGTAATTTTTCTATTTTTGGTAGAGACAGGGTCTCACTTTGCTCAGGCAATCCACCCATCCCAAAGTAATAGGATTACAGGCACAAGCCACTGTGCCGGACCAGGGTTCCAAAGTTAGCACAACCATGGCAAAACTTGGTAACTATTGTTATTTTCGTTTATAGCTGTTCTGACAGGTGTAAGGTGATAGCACATTGCAGTTTTATTTGCATTTCTCTGGTTACAAGTGACATTCAACATTTTTTCATGCACTTGTAAACAATTTATATGTGTTCTTTAAAGACATGTCTATTCATGTCCTCATCTTTTCTGTGTCTGGCCTAGAAAAGCTCATTGTTCAAACTGCTTCATGGAACTCTCTGAACCTCTTCTGACTCTGAATGATTCCCAGTCCATGAATTATTCATTATTCAAATAAAAACTGTTAAATTTAAGTTTTCTCAAGTTTTTCTTTTAACAATTATAAATGAGATTGTTTTCCTAATTTCCTTTTTAGCTATTAAGTTGTAAGTGTATACAGATGCAAATGATTTTCTTGGGTTCATTTTTGTATCCTACAGCTTTACCAAATTCATTAAATACCTTTAATAATACTTTTTAAATAATGTCTTTAGGGTTTCTTTCTATACATGTATAAGATCACATAGTCTATAAACTGGGACAATTTTATTTTTTCCTTTCCAATTTAGGTGGGTTTTTTTGTTTATTTGTTTTCTTTTTCTTTTGATTTCTTTTTTTTTTTTTTTTTTGCAGTTTTTGGCTGGGGCTCAGTTTGAACATGCCACCTCTGGCATATGGGGCTGGCGCCTTAGTCCTTTGGGCCACAGGAACCACCCTTTTTTTCTTTTATCTTTTTATAATTGCTCTGGCTAGGAATTCCAGTTTGGTATTGAATATAAGTGGTAAGAGTGGTCATTCTTATCTTGTTCCTCATCTTAAAAGAAAAATTTTAACTTTTTCACCATTGAGTAGGAATTAACTCTGGGCTTTTTATATGTGGTCTTTATTTTATTCAGCATTTTATCATAAAAGTGTATTGAATTTGTCAAACAGTTCTCCTGCATCTATTGAGATAATGATGTGATTTTTTTGTTCTACTTCATATTAATCTTGTATGTCGCATTAGATGACTTTTTTGTGTGTGTTGAACCATCCTTGCATCCTACAGATAAATCATACTTGGTCATGGTGTATGATCCAGATCCATTTAACACATTGCTGCATTTAATTTTCTAGTATTTTGTTGAGGATATTTTTATTTCTATTCATTAGGAATATTGATATAATGTTTTCCTTTTCTAGTGTCTTTGTCTGGTTTTGGTTATTAGGGTAATGATCCTTCTCATTTTTGTGGTATCATTTGTAATAGCTCCTTTTAATTTTTTATTTTATTTACTTCAGTCTCTTTTTCCTAAGGGTTTGCTCATTTTATTGATATTTTCAAAAACCAACTCCTAATTTTTGTTGATTTTTTTTTCCTTTGGCTTTTCTATTTTCTGTTTTGATTATTTTTGCTCTAATTTTGTTAGTTTTTTCCTTCTACTAACTATTTACCTTTTTCTTGCTCCTTTGGTATAAAGTTAGGTTGTTTCTTGGAGATCTTTATTTTTATAGGCATTATCTCTATAAATGTTCTTCATAATATATCTTTGCTGTATCTCATAATTTTTGCTATGTTTTGTTTTGTTTGCCTTATGGCATTTTCTAAGCACACAGAATTTTAAAACAGTAAATGCTTTCACACTTCTTTATCTCCTTAATTATTCCCAGCATGTCTAAACCTAGCCATTCATTTCTTTTTTATGTTTTACCTTATTTTCAACCAAAAAGAGTTAGCTTGTAAATAGCTTTCTAATATTTTAAGAAGGAAAGGGGCTGACTTGCCTTATGCTTTGTTCTTTATGTTGAGAAACATCTATGTTTTTCTCTGTTTGACTTTTCATTATAATATCTTTCTATACCTTTCTATTTATTCTACTTTCTGAGAATAAGGCTGATGTAAAATATTTTCTTTAACAAGTAGAAATCATTTGTCATTCTACTCACTCATTGATTCCGTGCCATACATATTTACTGAAGAATATCAAGTACTACATATTATCCTTGCCACTGAGGGTTGATTTCACATAAGAAACTCAAGTGTCTACCCTATGGAGCATTATTCTAATGGAAAACAGAGACAGTAAGCAAGAAAAGACAGTGAAATATATAGGAAACTAGATAAATACTAGTGAGAAAAAGAAATCAAGCCAGAAATAGTTAAATAGTGGGAGTTTACATTTTACACAGAGTAACCTGATAAGGTCTGACTATAACTGTGAAATTTAAGTTGACATTCAAAAAGGGTGTGGTATAAGCTGTGGGATACCTGGAGTGAAATATTTAAACTTTTTATTTATTACACAAATGCCTATTGAATGCCTACTATATGTGAGAAATGTTATGGTAAACTACCTAGATTAGATCCTGTCCTCTTTGAGCTTGAAATTTAGATTTTAATACCTTAGAAACAAGTCTGTTATTTCAGATTGCATTGTTAGTTTGGGCAACTTAAAACTAACAGTTCTACTTGGCTTCAGAACTTCCCAAGTGGTGTATTTTTAAAAAGAACTAAAATTAGAACCAAATGAATAAAATTTAACTGTTTTAACTAGAGATTATGCTCCGAAACCAAATACAATCTTTTTTGGGAAGGGGAAAACACTGAACTTGAAGTCAGTACCTTGGTCCACTTCATATTGGCTCCACTTCTGACCAAGTGGGCTGTGAAAATGTGGACAAGTCATTTTATTAAAGTATGTTAGTTGCCTCTTGTGATCAGTTTCATAAATTTAGAAGTCAAAGATAGTAAAGTGAATGATATAGCGTGAAAATATGTTACTTTGTGCATTTAAAAAATTCTTTAACTCTGCATCATTTTTATGAAAACTTACTCTTGTTGGTGCTATGTTAGAAGTTTAATTAGGGCCAATCATACTGTACATATCAGTACTATAGTACCATGTTCTCACTTTTCTTTTGATAACAGTTTTTTTGTGCTTTAGATATTGTTGCAAGTCCTCAGCAACTGAATTAAAAAACAAAACAAAACAAAACAAAATAAACCGAAACAAGATTTCTGGGAAATACTTAATTTTTTCCCAGTAACCTAACTTCAGTGTACTTCTTCCATATGACTTGGGCAGAGTCTAACTAATTGGAGACTAGGCAGGAAGCATCTGGCTCCTGTGTATCTCAGTGAAGGTGGGAAAATAGAGTGCCTCATGTTAACTATTTTAACTCTTTTCAAGTTTGCAGGAAGTCTTTAAAAATCTCAACCTTTCTTCTTGATTTTACCAAATGTAATTTTATCTTTTGAAAGATAAAATCTTTGTATAATTTGTGGATAGTAAATCAAATCTATTACTAAATGTCCATTTAATAGGAGGAAAACAATTGTAGAGTTGAAATGAATCTTTCTAATGTCACACAATCAAGACAAAGCTTGTGTTTTTGTACATTTATCTAGGAAAAATTTTTTTCCAAGCAGGGAAGTGAAGAGTCAACAAAACAGGCATTTTGCTCCACCTATTAGCAACAATTCATGCAGTGATTGCATCTTTCTTCTTGAAATTCTTTTATTTTTTGATCTCCTAAATCGCCATTTCAGTTCTGTTCCTATCTCAGTGTCCACTCCTTCTAAGTTTCTTTTGCTGCTGCTTCATCTTTGCCCACATGTTAAACAGTGGAGTATCCTCAGTCATCAGATTTTTTTTTCTTTTCTCCTGTCACTAATTCCCTGGGTTATCACTTTCTTCAGTGCCTTTAAATACCATCCATACATTGGTAACACCAAGTCTTGACCTTTCTCCTAAACTTCAGATTTATAAATTTAGCTAAGCATTTTCATGTAAGTTTCTATTGCCATTTCAGACTTAACAGGCTCCAAAACAAAGTCCTTGCTTTACCTCCAAGACTTGTTCTTGCCACAACCTGCCTGCCCATCTCCATTTCAGCAAATCAAAACTCTATTCTTCTAATTGGTCAGGCAAAGATAAAAGTTAAAACTTGGAATCATCCTTTACTCCATTCTATCTCACAACCCACAACCCACTTTTAGTCAACAATTCCTATCAGTTCTATTGTCAGATTATATCCAGATTCTGATTACTTATCTTGACTATCTCTATCAGCAGCCCCTATTATCTCTCATAGGGGATTATTGCAATAAGACCGAACTTTTACTAGCGTACAGATCCCCTGATCTACTCATCCAGGGCTCATTCCAATCAACAGAAAAAGATGCAATCCAGGTTACCTAATAAAACTTCCTTACATTGAACTTTTCTCTAAACAAAGACATATGCTTTTTTTTTTTTTTTTTTTTAAGTAAACTCTTCTTAGAGATTCAAAAGGAATTGGGAATTGCAACATAACAAGAGAGGACACATAAAATGCTCCCCCCATTCAGAGAAAGATAATCACTGTTTTTAATTCACCAGCACTGTATATAAGTAGTGTCAGAAATCAGGATACAGACTGTATTGCATGGGACTTTGTGTTCCCAAAGATTCATTTCAAGTAAGCTTTGTTGGGGAGCAAAATTTAGGAAAACAAAGACTAAAGTAGGAATGGAGGAAATCCTCAGCTATGCCAATACTTGCAGGTAAAAGAAGAATCCAGGCAGCTGAAGCATTTGGGGAATCTAGCTGCCCAGGATTAGGGGCTTTAAAACCCCCTCTCCTCAATCACTTCCACTCCCACACAAGCACAGAAAATATAACAACTAAAGATGTCTGTAGCAGCTGTGAAAATGTCCAACTATTAGAAGAAAAAGTGGAAAAACAATAATCTTTGCATGTTTTATTTTACTTCCTAGTTGTCACAATTTACTTCCTTTATGGGAAATTTTTTTATTTTTCATTTGCTGAAATTTAATATGGAAAGTGTTCTTCATATAATAGTGGTTCTTTTTTTTTATTAAGTCATTTGTACACAGATCATGAATACATTTATGCCATTGTGGGATTCAATGTGTTGATTATTTGTACAAATTGGAGTGCTTACATCCTACTAATTAACATAGCCGTCACCTCATTCACCCAATTACTGTGTTATCTGAGTATTCAGATGCATAAATTCTGTAGATGTAAGACATTCCAGGAGTTTAAGGTTTCCTTGTAGCTGTGATTATATTTCTGTATGTGACACATATTTCCCCAGATGGAATTGAAAATTTTTAACAACTCTATCATTATCTTTCCCTGACCATTATCTCAAAGTCATTGTTATATTGGAGTGGAAGGTTTTCCTGGGAAAATGTCAAATTCTACTGAGCTTCCAGGTGCCAAGTGGAACAGAAAAACAGTAGGATGATAAAAACATAGGCCACAAGTGGAGTATACTGTAGGCAACACAGCTATGAGAAAAATAGTAATATGTTGATCCAGTATAATTTATTGTTATAATTGCAAAGGTATACATAGACTAGTATACTTTTTACTTGTTAGAACTTTTAATTTCTTTTCAACAAGTTCCATAAATGTGGTCATTATGGAAAAATGACATTAGACAGAAAAACTCATATTCTGTCTCTTATTCCCTTGTTTTTGTGATTCTGAGATTGTGACTCTAAATATATTGAAGTCTTACTCAGTATCAGATGGGATGATGGAAATAAAATGACATTTCTGGAATTTCTACTATGCATCGTTCTCTGTAGTTGACTATCTCTCTACTCATAGTATAAGGTAATCTTCATAGATCTTTTTGAGATGAATCTCATAACTCTCATTTCATTGCTGAGGAAATTAAGGCTCTGAGAATCAACAGTCTTACATTTAGAAAGTAAAATGTCCTGTACTTCCTCTGCCATAGCACTGCTCAAGTAAGGAAGAAGATGAGATGTCTGGGGAAATAAGAAAAATTACAAACCCCCACTTTCCATCTCACTTTTCAGAAAAAATTGCAAGAATATTTTCCCTTTATAGCTTTCAGGGACAAGTCCATAAGTCTAAAAAAGAAATTTAAGATTAATGAGGGGGAAAACTTTTATACTTATATTTATGTATATTTATATTTATGTTATATTTATCCACACAGGGTAGCCATGTTGTAAAACCAGTTTCTTTTTCTTTTTATATAATCTGTCTATTGATACTCTTTTTTAGATTTTGAATTAGGAAAAATACTCGTGTAGGTATTTAACACAAAACTCATAACATAACATTTTGAGCAAGGGTTAAGTTTGTGGTAGAATGACAAATCGTTGGTTTAAGTACATCAATCTTACAAGACTTTAAATTATTTTGTGCTTTTCTTTCTTTTTCTCCACCCTAGTCTCTTCAATTACGTAAGTTGTGGGATAGTGTAGAGTTTCTCTCCAGCATTGCAGGTTTGATTTATCATTGTTTTATAGTTATCTACTCTACACGGGCTGCAAATACATTCCACAGTTACTACGGAGACAGAAACAAAGTGCTGCCTTTGTAGGTGTAGAATCAGCAATGATGTCTGTTAGACTGTTCTTCTACCCAGGAAGTCTGATGATAGGTGACAGGGGTGTGGAATCCTCTGGGGACTCAGCAGTTTGTGTTCATGGCTCCGTAGCTATAATGTCATCCTCTAACAACATGGTTAGGTGTATCCCTGACTATGTCAAAAGGTTTTCCTTTTTATTTGCAATCATGCAGAAAACTTTCTGAAAATGAAATTAGATAAAATATTCCTCTCAAGTCTGCCTGGTTATTTTATAAGAAAAAAAGCATATCTGAATAATTCCTCTAAATGAAGATAATACTACATATGACGTGTATTTGTACTTAATCTGCTGTTTTGTCAGCAGTCATGGGATATTTTTGGCCACTACAGAGAGTAATCATTATTAAAAACAAAATAAAACAAAGAAAACTTGGATTATTTGATTCTCAATTTCTTAAATCTTGGATAGATAACATCTTTTCCGAATTTAAGAATTCATTCTTTGCAGTGCTTTTAAGTGAATATAGAGATTTGAAAAATATGAACTCTAAGCCATTTTAAATAGCAACCCATATTTGAAACATTTCCCAATGTGAGTGACAGGCAATTAAATCTACTTTGCATAAACTTGAACATAAAGTGGAAACCAACTGATCCTCGGAAGACCTAGCAGAAAGAAAAATGAGCTACTTAATGTTTTTGCTGCATTCTGTGGTTCTCTGGAGCAGGGGAGACAATTGATGGAAAATTGGGAAAACATAATGTTGTTTGAAAGAACATTAATAATATCTAAAGGCTAGGCCTTATAAAAATGAATACTATTAGACAAAAGTAAAGAAAGCTTGTGACTAATGATGCAGCTCACATTTGTCATTACAGGACAGCAAATAGGAATCCAAAGAGGATTAGGTGGAATAGTCTTGAGCATTCAATGGGTATTTCTTGTGTGATATGCTGTAGTCATAACTCATTCGATTCTGCTTCACTTTATTGTCCAGCACAGATGTTGCATTTGTTACAAACAGAAGTTTTGTGGCAACCTGCGTTAAGCAACTCTACCAGGGCTATTTTTCCAGTACTCCCTTCATTACTCTGTGTCACATTTTGGTACTTCTTACAGCATTTCAAACTTTGTCATTGTTACACCTGTTATGATGATCTGTGACCAGTGATACTGGATGTTACTATTGTAATTATTTTGAAGTGCCACAGATTGTGCCCATATGAGGTGGCAAACATTCACTAATAGAATATTCCCAACTGCTCCACCAGCCTGCCATTTCCCCATCTCTCTCCTTCTCTTTGGGTCTCCCTATTCCTTGGTATACAACAATATTGGAATTAGGCCATTAATAACCCTACAGTGTCCTCTGAGTGTCTAAGTAAAAGGAAGAGTTGCACATCTCTCACTTGATAGCAAAAGATAGAAATGATTAGACTTAGAGGCATGATGAAATCTGAGATATGCTGAAAGATAGGCCTCTTGTCCAAAATAGTTAGCCAAGTTGTGAATGAAAAGGAAAAGTTCTAGAATGTGCTACTTTGGTGATCACATGAATAATAAGTAAATGAAATAGCTGTATATTATTGTTGGTATGGAGAAAGTTTCAGCCACAATATTATTTTTTCTTTTCTTTTTCTCTTTCTTTCTTTCTTTCCCTCCCTCCCCTCCCTCTTTCTTTCTCTCTCTTTCTTTTTGACAGAGTCTCACTCTGCTGCCCCATATAGAGTACCTTGGTTTCATAGCTCATGGCAACCTCAAACTCTTGGGTCTATGCAATCCTCTTGCCTTAGCCTCCCAAATAGCTGGGACTACAGGAATCCACCACAACATCCAGTTAGGTTTTCCTGCTTTCAGGAGAGACAGAGTCTCACTCTTGGTCAGGCTAGTCTTGAACTCCTGAGCTCAAGCAATCTACCCGCCTCAGCCTGCCAAAGTGCTAGGATTACAGGCATGAACCACTGTATGGTATAATTACAGGCATGCCTGGATCAAACCAGCCACAATATTCACTTTAGCCAAAGTTTAACTCAGATGCCTTATACCCCCAGTTTAATGCCTTAACTCTCTTCAAATCTCTGAAGTCTGAGAGAGATAAAAATGTTGCAGAAGAAAAGTCTGAAGCTAGCAGACGGTGGTTCATGAGGTTAAGTAAAACCTCGCCATAATATACAAGTACAAGGTTAAACAGCAAGTGATAAAGGAGAACCTATTAGAAGTTATCCAAAAGTTCTAGTTAAGATCGTTGATGATGCTGGCTACACTAAACAACAGATTTTCAGTGTAGATTAAACAAACTTCTAGTGGAAGAAGTTGGTATCTAGGACGGAATAGAGAGAGAAGTAAATACCCGGTTTCAAAATCAAAAAGGATATAGCCAGTGAATTTAACTTGAAACCTAAGCTCATTTACCATTCTGAAAATCTTTGGTCCTTAAGACTCATGCTAAATATACTTCGTGTGTGCTCTATCAATGAAACAGCAAAGTGTGAATATTAGCAAATCTGTTTACAGAATAGTTTATTGAATATGTTAAATTGACTGTTGAAACTGTCTGCTCAGAAAAGAAGTTTCCTTTCAAAATATGACTGCTCATTAACAATGCAACTAATTACTTAAGACTCTGATGGAGATGTACAAGGAGATTAATTTTGTTTTCATGCTTGCTAACACAATGTTCATTCTGCAGCCCACGAATCAAGGAGTAATTTTAAGTTTCAAGTATTGTTATTTAGAAAAAAAATTGTATAAGGCTACAGAGGGCATAGATAGTGATTCCTCTGATGGACCTGGGTAAAGTAAATGGAAAGCATCTGGAAGGGATTCGCCATTTTAGATTCCATTCTCAACATTCATGATTCAAAGAGGAGGTCAAAATGTCAATATTAACAAGAGTTTGTAAGAAGTTAAATCCGACCCTCGTGGGTGACTTTGAGTAGTTCAAGTTTTTAGTGGAGGAAGTCACTAAAGATGTGGAAATAGCAAGAGAACTAGAATTAGAAGTAGAACTTGAAGACCTCAGTGAACTGCTGCCGTCTCATGATGAAACTGGGAGCTTGCTTCTTTGGATAAACAAGGATAGTGGTTTCTTGGGATGGAATCTAGTCTTGGTGAGGATGCTGTGAGCACTGTTTAAATGACAAGAAAAGGTTTAGAATATTATATAAACTTACTTGATAAAGCAGCAACAGGCTTTGAAAGGACTGACTCTAATTTTGAAAGAAGTTCAACTGTGGGTAAAACGCTATCAAACAGCATCACTTGCTGTAGAGACAAGTCTTATGAAATAAAGTCAATTGATGTAGTAAATTTTATTATTCTTGCTTTCTCTTTTTTCCTTTCCTTTCCTTTTATTTGTGTGTGTGTGTGTGTGTGTGTGTGTGTGTGTGTGTGTGACATGTCTAACTCTGTGGCTCAGGCTACATTCCAGTGACATCACCCTGGTTACTGTAACCTCAAGCTTTTTGGTGCAAGCAATCCTCTTGACTCAGCCTTTTAGGAAGCTGAGACTAAAGCTTTTTGTAGAGGTGAGTTCTCACTACATTGTTAAGGCCAGTCTCAAACTCCTGGCCTCAAGTGATCCTCTTGCTTCAGCCTCCCAGAGTGCTGGGATTATAGTCCTCATTGTTGTCTTAATGTTAGGAAACTTTGACAGCCTCCCAAACTTTCAGCAACCATAATCCTTACATATCAGCAGCCATCAACATTGAACCAAGACCTTTACCAGTTCAAAGACTATGACTTACTGAAGGTGGAGGGGATCTTTAGCATTTTTTAATAATAAAGGTTTTTTTTTAATATATATTTTTTTGAGATATATTCTCACTCTGTCACCCTCAGTAGAGTGCTATAACATAGCTCACAGAAACCTCAAACTCATGGGCTCAAGTGATTCTCTTGCCTCAGCCTCCCTAGTAGCTAGTACTGCAGTTCTCACCACAATGCCCAGCTACTTTTAGAGATGGGGGTTTCACCCTGCTCCAATTGGTCTTGAACTCCTGAGCTCAGGAAATGCACTCGCCTTAGCCTTCCAGAGTTCTGGGATTATAGGCGTGAGCCACCACGTCCGGCCCAATAAAGTATTTTGTTTAATCAATGTATTTACATTGTTTTTCTAGGCATACTGCTATTGTCTACTGAAAAGAATAGCATGTAAGCATACTTTTATATGCACTGGAAAACCTAAAAAATTGTGTGACTCATTTTATTGTGACATTTATCTTATTACAGTGATCTGGGACTTACCCTACTATATATATCTTCAAGGTATATATGTATTTATATAAATATTTTATCTCTACAGCTTGTAATATTACAATATTTTATACTTTATGTCTGTTACAGCCTGACACAGAAAAATCACATGTAGAATCTATTTGTCTGTCCTATAGATACTAAAGTGAAGTACGTGAGGCTCTATTTTTTTGGCTCCAATTAATTGCCGTCCTTAATAATGATGCCATGATTTGCCAAGAGTTCTTCCTAAATATTTGTTTCTTGCATCTTTTATCCCATTATTAAACTTTCATTTCTAGGTCTGCTACACTTCCCAAGACATTTTCTACCAAACAGATTCCCTTGATAAAAAAACAAAAAGTTGAATGCCTGGATTGATAAAGTTAATATTATATACTAAAGTGTAAAAAAATTTACTTTTATAATCTGTTCATCTTTAAAATCCTAATTATTCCTAGACTACAAGGAAATTGTAACGTAAGACCATATTGTATACTTTTTTCAGGCAAAATGTCTTTTTAAATTGTATTCTTAAAATATGGTTTTATTATGTATTTACATAAATGTAGCAAGCATTTACCTACAACCTAAAGACATTGGTGACATAGGAACATGGATTTCTGCCTTTAACAAGTTTGGCATATAATTAGGCATAGAAGTGAGATAAACAAATAAAATAACTAGGATTCAGTCTGATAAGTGCCACAGTAGAGGTAAGTATAGGCTGCTGTATTAGTTTCTGGGGCTGCTGTAACAAATTAACACAAATTGGATTGTTTAAAACAACAAATAATTGTTTTGTCAAAGTTCAGGGAACTAGAAGTCAAAAATAAAGATATTTTCTGATTTCTTCTGGAGGCTCTGAGAGAAATTGTCCATGTCTAGATTCTGGTGATTGCTGGCAATCCCTGGTGTTCCTTGGCTTACTGATGCATCAATCACTCCAGTCTTTTCCTTCATCTTCAAATCACCTTCTGCTTTGTGTGTCTCTCTGAATCAAATTTCCCTCTCTTCTCCTCGATGAAAACATTAATTATTGCATTTAGGACCCAGACTGAGTCCAATAGGATTATATCTGCAAAGACCCTACTTCTAAATAGTTCTGAGATCCTGGGTTGACCTGAATTTTGGGAGGAAACCATTATAGGTACTACCTGTAGTAAGTAAAAGAGAAGGCCCTGATGCAGCCTGTTCTAGGTGCGGATGGAAGGTAGAGAAAAATTTCACGAAGCAAAGGATGCCCAAGCCAAAATGGAAAATCTGAGGTTGAAGAGGAGGAGAGTAACCAGATTGTGGAACATCTCCTTTGCCATATTGAAGAATGTGTGTTTATCCAGGAGCTCCGTAATTCTCCTCTTTTTTTTTTTTTTTTTAAATAATTCAGCACACTTAAAGATTGTGAGACTCTGGATGTGAAACGGCAGTTGTCTCCACACATAACACTTAAGGATGTCACACATCAGAATCTTCGAAGTTGATGTGTGACTTTAACATCGTCTCTTGAGGATGATGATGCCAGACAGACGCCAGATTAAAAGAGGACGATGCCAGACAGAGAATCCAGTTAGGAGAATGATGAAATAGTCTATATTAGAGATGTTGAAGTCCTGAATAGAGAAATGTTGATAAAAATGTAAAAGTTGAGTAAATTTATGAACTACAGGTGAAGCAATACTTTACCCCCAAAAGTATAAATACGACCCGTGGTGATGATTCTCAAGGAATTAAATAATAAAGGGAATAAAGAAAAAACATGATTTTTGAGGCACAGTTGAAGGTTTTGGTTTGGGTTGTGCCAAATATGCTATATCCACACAGGAATGTCTGGAAGCTAGTTTAATATGTGATTGTAAAGCAGGAGGGAGAGAGAAACCGTGCAGTCAGCAGCACCTGTGAGACTCCGGAGTCATAAACGAGAACGAGGCATGCTAAGAGACAGTGTGTGAATCAAGAAGATGAAAAATCCAAACAGACTCCTGTGCAAGATCAGTGTGTAGTGGAAAATAGGGGAAAATCTCCCATGAAAGAGACTGTGCAAGAGCAGCCGAGAGGCAATAAAGACATCCAAGAGGATTAGGGGTCTTGCAATCAAGAGAGAGGGGCTTCAGGGTTGGGAGAAAAGACAAGAATGCCAATGGCTGTGGTTAAGTACCCATTGTATCTGGAAATCAGAAGTCTTTGTGGATTAGTAAAGTAGTTTTTGTGAATGTGGGGCAAGAAGTGATATTACAGGGGCTTCAGGAATAAATGAGAGAACGAGAGGTGAAGAAATCAGCACGTTATGCATTAACACATTTGGTATGTTGTGTGCATAGATCTACTTCTATTTCTAAATCTACATATCCATAACTTCTATTTCTAAATCTATATATCCATATCTGTCATCTATTTGTCACCTATCTCTCTATCTATGCAGCATATTTTTAGGTCTATCCTTAGCACATTTGGCACTTGAGTCAATTCAGTTGTGATTTTAAAGGAAGAAATTGTTTATTAAAGGCTTCGTTTGAGAAGTTTATAATCTCCAATAAAATATAAGCTATCAGGTTTGAATTCAGTAGTCTACTTCTCAAATTGCAGTTTATTCAATTGATACTTTACTGGTAGTAAAATATTATTATAGTGTTTATAAAATACACTCTAGTGAATTTTTAGAAGTTACTCTAAGCTGTTGAGCAGAGACATGTTGACACTATTTTCATTTGTCTGTTATAGAAAAGAAACATTAAAGTTTGCCCTGTGGAGTACTAAGTAAAGAACAGATTTAGAGCAATAATGATATCTCTGAGAACATAACTTTTATTGAAGAGCTATCACTCCCACGCTACTGCATTTTGTCTGTAAAAATAATTAAAGTTGTTCAAGGTACTCTATGCTTTTTATTATATCCAAGCAATGCAGACTGAGTAACTCATGCTTCATTCTAGGTCAGCCAAACAATATTTTGCATAAAAACCATTTCTAGCATTAGGGCTTCCAATTAACAAGGTTTCCCCTCCCCCCTACCAATTATCCTTGACTTTTAAGGTGCAGCTATTTCTAACCACTCGATAATTTATCAGAAAGAATCCTTATAAAATTACAGAGCAGGTGCAATGATAAATTTAGAGGTTGTTTTATGTTATAATGTGCACTTTACCACATCTGTTCTCCAGGTATTACTAATACTTTCAGACTTTCAATCATACCTAGTGATTTGTTTCGAGGTTGTTGGAGAATGATATATGAGGGAAGTAGCAGGCAGAACAGGTGGGAGAAAGCCAATCATGCACATTAATTTTTCAGGATCACCCTGATAAAGGCCAATTAATAGATAGAAACTTTTATTGCTTAATAGGTAGTAAGCAGGGTCAATAGATGTGTCACACTGTTCATTTGATTTATTTATTGGAATAATCTTCAGTATTTTATGTGAAATCTTCTGTAGAGACTGCTTACAGTGCAATGTCACAAATTATGAGGATGATCATTTTTCACAAGAAACACTGATTTTATATAGTTTTGTACATATATAAGCACTTCAAATATAATTTTTGTCAATGAGTTTTATATCTAATAGATACATAATGAAATTACCACCTCTGTTCTCAGCTGATATCAGCCTTGGTTTATCAAGCATGAAGTCTCAAGCATTATCTCATTCAGTCCAATATCTCTTTTTAAGTTAAAACAAATATTTGTTTTAAATTTCAGAATATTACAGGAACAAACAGATTTTGGTTACATAATTTGTTCACCCAGAATGTGTGTGTTGTGACACTCAGGTATGGACTTATGCAACGCCTCCTCAGTGCCCTCCTACCTGATTTCCATTGAGTTTTACTTCCACAAGTGCACTTAAGTGTTCATTGATTAGTTCTTAGTACATGTGATACTTGCTTTTCCATTCTTGAGATACTTCACTTAGAAGAATGATCTCCAGTTTCACCCAGGTTGTTATAAAAAATACTAAATCATCATTTTTTATGACTAAGTAGTACTCCAGGGTATACATATACCACATTTTATAAATCCATTCAAGAATTGATGGCACTTGGGGTGTTTCCACATCTTTGCAATTACGACTTGTGCTTCTATAAACATTCTAGTGCAAGTGTCTTTTTTATAAAGTGTCATTTTTTCTTTGGAGTAAATACCTAGTAGTGGGATTGTTGGATTACATGGTAGGTAGGTCTACTTTTAGTTCTTTGAGGTATCTCCATATTATTTTCCATAGAAATTGTCCTAGTTTGCAGTCCCACCAACAGTATGTAAGTTTTCCTTTCTTTCTGCATCCATGCCAGCACTTTTTAGGGATTTTTTGATAAGAGCCATTCTCACTGTAGTTGGTGATAACTCATTGTGGTTTTGGTCTGCATTTATCTAATGATTAGAGATGCTGAGCATTTTTTTCATGTGCTTGTTGACCATTAGACTATCTTCATTTGAAAAGTTTCTGATATCTTTGACTACTTGTTAACGGGTTGTTTGATTTTTTTCTTGCTGATTTGCTTGAGTTCTTTGTAGATTCTGGTTATCAGCCCTTTATTGGATGTATACCATGCAAATATTTTCTCCCTTTCTGTAAGCTATCTGTTTGATCTATAAATTGTGTTCTTACTATGCAGAAACATTTTAATTTGATCAGGTCTTACTTGTTTATTTTTGTTATTGCTATGATTGATTTGGGGATCTTCTTCATAGATTCTTTCTCTAGGCCAATATCTATATGAATTTTTCAAATTTTCCTCTAGAATTTTTATAGTTTTATGCCTTAGGTATAGGTCTTTTATCCATCATGAATTAATTTTTGTGAGTGGTGAGAGGTTCAGATCCTGTTTCAGTCTTTTACTTGTGAACAGGGATTCTTTTGAACAGGGATTTTTTCCCTCAGTGTATGATTTTGTCTGCTTTGTCAAAGATTAGATGGGAATATGAAGATGGTTTTATCTCTAGGTTCTCTGATTTGACTTATACATGTCTCAGTTCAACATTTCTTAACTATGTTAAAGTTAAATACAGGTTATGCCCTTTAATCTTTAGTGCAAAACAGTGTGCATGCTCATTTAGTTTACTTTACTTATTTGTACATGTTTTGCAGATATTAGCGAGGCATGGTAAAAAAAAATCAAGGTATTGTGCTAAAAAATTACTAAATATGTGATGTTAACTAAGAAAGTAATAACGTGGGCAACTACAAATTAAGAAATGTTGGACACTATATGTATATAAACCTCAGTGTAATGGATTTACTGACATGAGTAACAGGATAACACAGTAATAAAATGGTGACTCCTGAGCCTACTAAGGATAGTAGGCTGAATATGAATCATAAGCCCTCATCTTAAGAACTTGTTCATAGGTGCAAATAGCTAACTCCCTTAGTCTGAGTTTCTTCCACTGTAAAACGAGGATAATGTTACGTATATCATAGGAGTTTATGTGGATTAAATGAGATAAATTATATCAGGTATTTAGAGAAATGACTTGTAAATTCTGAATGTCCATACATGTCAGATGTTCCTATCATCATCATTATTATTATTGGCAGATATAAGATGACATACTTTTCAAACATTTGTGTGTATAACATGTTTTCAACTGAGATATGCCCAGCTCAATATACTTCACATATGTACAATGCTCTCCTAAGATTCAGGGTAGGTATATGTCTAGACTAAATTTCTTTCCTGAGCTCCAGATTGATATGTCTATCCACTTGATGGGCTTTTTCATTAATGACGTAATTTGAAAGCCTAATTTTACTGATCATTTTACCTTAAAACTTTGTACTTCCTTAGAGACCATCATACTAATAAATATGTATATATGTCACCTAGCTAAGATATATGCAACTTATCCTAGACTCTTAAATTTCCCTCATTGGCTCACTAATCAGTAAATAAGGTCTATTTATTCTATTTTGCAACTGTTCTCTTTTGATTTTTATCTAACATCTCTATCATTACAAATATTGCCTTATTCAAAACTGTCTCTCTCTCATCTTTTCTCTGCCTCCTTTTTTGGATCCCTGAATAGATAACTGTTGAAAAAGATTACTCTGGTCTACATATTTTTTTCATAGGACATGCCTTGTATTAATTTTATTTGATTTCTGTTTTTTTTCTTTTTTTTTTTTTTGAGACAGAGCCTCAAGCTGTCCCCCTTGGGTAGAGTGCCGTGGCATTACAGCTCACAGCAACCTCCAACTCCTGGGCTCAAGCGAGTCTCCTGCCTCCGCCTCCCAAGTAGCTGGGACCACAGGCGCCCGCCGCAACGCCCGGCTATTTTTTGGTTGCAGCCCTCATTGTTGTTTTTGGTGGGTCCGGGCTGGGGATTCGAACCCGCCACCTTAGGTGTACGTGGCTGGCGCCTTAGCCAGTTGAGCTATAGGCGCCGAGCCGATTTCTGTTTTTTTTCAATCCCTTGAAAGTTGCTTTGTCCATCACCATAGTCACAATGCAGAACATCACTACAAATATTACAAATATCCATCCTGTTGCACTTACATCACTATATCCACTATCCTTTGCCCCAGTTCCACCTCCCTGCCACTTCCCCAACCCTTAACAAGCACTAATATGTTCTCCATTTTAAAAATGTTGTCTTTTTTTTTTTTCCAGTTTTGGCTGGGGCTGGGTTTGAACCCACCACCCATGGTATATGGGGCCAGCACCCTCCTCCTCGAGTCACAGGCACTGCCCCCCCAATGTCATTTTGTTATATAAAAAAGTACCTAAACTTTTAGGATTTTTTTTTCATTCAGCATAATTTCTAAAGAGTCATCCATGTTGTCACATATAACAATAATTCCCTTTTGTGGTCCTGTGTATTAGGCTCACTAAGAAGCTTAGGTCCTAGACCTATTTTATTGCTATGCACCTTTCAGAACCAACTTTATCAGTGTACAATGTATGTATACTGAAATGCATTCACTTTAAGTTTACCACTTAATAAGCTTTGAAAAATATATGTACCCATATAACCACTAGTGATGATATAGAAAATTTGCATGATCTTAAAGTTTCACTCAAACCACTTTTGCCTAATATGAATTTTGATGTTATAAGCATTAGGATATCACATTATATATTTGAAAACATTAATTTTAATTTCATTGAAACTAGTACAAATTTTAATGTTTAGGGGTTTGGGAAGCGTTAACAAGAGAAGATTATAGATTATTTCAAAAAGAAAACTTCACTGATTATTTACAAAGGGAGACAAAATAATTTAATATATCTATGGAAATCATTTTCTGATTCCTAGAGGTTACTATTTGAGGAGTTTTTATAAAGTGTGATTATTATTTTGGCTTTGTATTAGGAAGATAAATATTTTTACAGACTATAAAATGTAGGGGTTATTTATAATTATACCTACCTTGACGTAAGGGGAAATAGAAGCTGAGCCATATTTTCGGGATTTGTTGACTAAGTGGCAGGTTAGTTTTGATGTTCTTATTTTCTCACTTGAGTTTTGTAGATATTAAATTCATTTGCCTATTTTTTCCAATCATTTTTACTATTTTAATTAGCTCATTTTTAATAAAAGAAACATAGTATAATGGAAAATTGGAGAAATGTAGTGCAGGAAGAAAATAATGCCACTACCCTACTACAAACACTGTATGTTATTTTTGTGTTCTTTCCCAATCTTCTTAAATGTAAATATAATACTCAAAATAACTTCTAAATTTAATTGCTTGCCCCTTATTGCATGCTATTTACTATGAAAAAATAGAATTGCCTAATATAACATACGATGTAATCATGATACTTTGCTTATCAGAAACACAAATTCACACATGCCTATACAACAGTGTGCATGACCCTTTGCAATATGCATATACAACACTTGGCCCTCTGGATTTGACTATCTGTGTTCCAATTTTGGCATTGCCATTTTCCTATGACCTTCAGTCAGTTTACAGAGTGTTCTACACTTCACCTCAATTTCTTCCTCTGAAAATTGAAACAGTGTTAGTACAAAACTCTATGAATTATCAATAAAACTAAAAGAGATAATAAAGGTAAAATTAGTAGCATTCTGTAAAGCACTTACCCATTGTTTAATAAAAGTTAACTATTATATAACTTACCTTGAGAATTTTTGCTAATTAAAGCATCTTTAATATAGCATTATTCTTAAGTGTCTTCATCATGTTCTAATTACATTCAAGCTGATAATTCAAAAGCATAGAAGTTAAAATCATTTTAAACATCAGAACAATTGATACATTTAAAGGTTCTATGCATCAGTATACTGAACTAAGTAATAGACCACACTATATCAAAAAATGTATCATTCCATGTCCAAGTAAATTTTGAATTTACTTTCTTACAAAAAATTATGTTGTGATCTATTACTTCAGAGCATAAATAATTTCAAGATTCAGATTAAAGACAAACATGAAAAAATATTGGCAATTTCTCATAAGTGATAGAGTCACACCATTTTTAAGTGGAAATATTTTGTAATCCTGATTACAACCTGCTTCCAGAGAGCTTCCATCTTTTGACAAGAGGACCCTGCAGTATTCAAGGGTGAAGTAAAAAATTATCCTTATAAAAATATAGTTAATTTCTTAATTATATGGGGGAAATAATTTTAAGAGGCATGAGTGAAAACATAAACATTGGGTAAGACTAACAGTATCTCAGTTATTTACTGAGTTTTAATTTGCTCTCTGAATATTTTGAAATTTTGACGTTAAAGTGATTTTGTATTAAATAACATAAATAAGTACAGTCAAATAATTCAAGTTCCAGTCAGGTAATTTATAATTTTCTTAGAAATCCACAAAACCATTAGATAAATTCAGTTTAAAATGTATTGTGACTTTTATTTTCATATAAGATGGAGTAGAAGGATTTACTTCTCCATCTGGAACATGAAGAAAATCAACCAAAGTATATCCTAAAACATTATCAAACAAGTGATAATTTTTTTTTAATCAGCCAAAGAAAAGAGACATTGCCTAAAGGAACAAAAACAAGGGAGACAGCAGATTTCTTATTGAAACTATGTGAGAAGAAACTAAGAAAGCACATGAAGACTGGTAAAATGAAAACGTAAGTTTTAGACTTCTATAGCTAGAAAATGAGTATATCAAAGTGAAGATAAAGCATTTTTCAAAATTCAAAAGCTAGGAAATTTCATTCAAAAGCTAGGAATACAATAAATGTCAAAGAAAATTCTTCACTTAAAGGAAATATCTAAAACTGTAAACACATAGGCAAACATATGTGTTATTTCTTATTTGTATTTTTTAAATCACTGTGTAACATACAGAATAAAATGAATCATATGGCTTATAAAGTATATAGAAGCTAGGTCTTTGCAATACTAATATGAGTACAAAATTTTAAGGTTTTTGTATAGTTTATACAAGCAATACTCAACTGGAACTTAAAGTTTTAAAATATTTGAAATAGCATACAAATATAAATGATTTTGAAATCAGGCTGAAAAAAATTATAAAAATACCAGAACATTAACATAGTAACTACAAAGCATCCACGAATAAGTGGAGAGCTTATGCTACATATATGGATTGGAGAACTGTGTATTGTTAAGATGTTAACATTTTTTTTTCTCAACTTAATCTACAGATTCAACACAATTCCAGTGAAAACTCAACCAGTTTATTTTTATAGAAACTGATACATGACTTTAAAATTTATATAGAAATACAAAGGACATTTAGTAGCCAAAACAACTTTGAAAAAGTATAATAAGTTGGAAAACTAACATTATCTGATTGCAAGGTTTGTTATTAAGCTACAGGCATGAAGACAGTATAGACTAAAGTTAGACAAATGTACAAATGGAACTTAGAAGAGAGTCTAGAAATACATCCAGGCTTATATGGAAAAATGACTTTTGGGGAGTGGTGACATGACAATTCAATGATGAAAGAATAGTCTTGTCAACGAACAATGCTGAAATAACTGGATAGCTATATACAAAAATATTAACTCTATTTATATCTCATATATATGCAAAAATTAATTTGAAATAAATTTTGAACTTAAGTATAAAATCTAAAGCTATAAAAAATTTAGAAGTCAATAGAGAAGATAATTTTTATGACCTTTAGCAAGACACAAAAATCTTAACTTGTGTCACAAACAGCACAATCCATAAAAAAGAAAACATAACTCATAAGTCTTCAAAATTAAAAATTTTTGATGTTCCAAAGATGTTCTTAAGAAAAATAAAAGTCAAGCCAGAGACTATCATAAACTATCTACAAAGCACATATCACATAAATGTCTTGGATCCCCAGTATGTAAAAATCTCACGAAAATGAGTAAAAGGAAGCAAATGACCAAATTTCTAAAAATGCAAAAATTTTGAAGAGATATTTCATCAGAAAAAGGCATACACATGCCAAAAAGCACATTAAAAGATTCTTAAAATTACTAGCATTAAGGCAATGGAAATTAAAAAAGAAAATAATAAAAAAGTACTAAACATTTTTTTAGAAGAATAGAAAGTAAAAAGATTGACCACAGAAGAGTTCACAAGGATGTGGACAACCTGGAACTGTCATGTACTCCCCATAGAATATAAAATCATTCAACCACTTTGGAAAATACTTTGCCTTTTTCTTAAAAAGTTATTTATATAACATATGAAAGGAAAACATTTTTTCCATACAAAATTGTTAATGAATGTTCATAGCAACTTTATTTATAATAGCTAAGAAATAAAATTAATCCCAAATCCATCATTTGTTGAATATATAAATACATTGGAATATTAATATGACAATACTACTCAGTAATTAAAGGAATGAATTTTGTTATATGCTATAACATGAATAAATCTCAAAATAAAGCTGAGAAAAAGAAGCAATATTTAAAAATAAATAATACTGTACTTATACACATTCATGTAAAATACTTAAAAAGGAAAAACAATTTATAATGTTAGAAAGGAAATCAAGAACATCTGGAAACATGTTTGGTTCTGAAGGGGAAAGAGAAAAAAATTATGTAGAGACATAAGACAACTTCTGAGGTTCATGGCTATGTTCACTGTCTTAGTAGTGGCAATGATTTCACAGGTGTGTTTATATGTTAAAATGTATCAAATTGCATAATGTTAATATGTCTAGTTTATGCCAGTTATACCTGAATAAAACTGTTACATATAACTTAAGAAAAAAAAGGATAGTAAATTTTGGGCCAATTGACAATACCCCCAAATAAGGTGTATTGCAGTAATCACTTGTGTAATTTTCCCCATGCACATGATATTTGGAAATAAACATTTCTCTTATTAATCTGCCTTAATTGTGACTCGATCTTTCAGTAAAAAGGGCAAGTTTCCCCTCACCCCTACAGTTTTCAGGAAAGCAGGATCTCAAAACCTCTCTTCTCTCCTGAAAACCATAACGAGGAAGATTGGAACTCCAATCGGCTGGAAATGTGGTTGAGATATTTTACTTACTAGTTGGCCTCCCAGTTTTCCTCTCTGTTGAGCAGATGATAAAAGATGATTGTCCTTTCCAAATTTAAATTTTTTTTTTTTTTTTTTGAGACAGAGCCTCAAGCTATCCCCCTGGGTAGAGTGCCGTGGCATTACAGCTCACAGCAACCTCCAACTCCTGGGCTCAAGCGAGTCTCCTGCCTCCGCCTCCCAAGTAGCTGGGACCACAGGCGCCCGCCACAACGCCAGGCTATTTTTTGGTTGCAGCTGTCATTGTTGTTTGGCGGTCCGGGCTGGGGATTCGAACCCGCCACCTTAGGTGTACATGGCTGGTGCCTTAGCTGGTTGAGCTATAGGCGCCGAGCCTCCAAATTTAAATTAATGACAGAAAAGTTTTCATGGGTGACTAGTCACGTGAGTGACTCTGGTAATGGTATATTTGTTAGTACTTTGTGGTGTATGAATATTCATCTTGTTTGATTCCATCTCCTCTCAGAAATGGCTTCTACTGTTGTTAATTGACTGCTGTTCTTGTTTTGTCAGTTGTGTTTCTGTGTCATTTTGTCATAAAGAGGTTGACCATAGTATGGAACTCTGGCCAGGCTTCCCAACACCCACTCCTTCCAACCTGCCCTGCATACTACCAGTCAGTTACACGGTTCTGACTAGTCAGGTGTCTTTTGAGAAAAACGTTCTTGTAGGTCCCTGAAATAAGAACCAAATGAAGAAACTTGTCTTGTTTTCAAGTCCCTGAGTTTGCCTCTTGGCTGAGTGGGAACTCTCTCCTCAGTCTCTGCCATCCAGAGGGTGAGTTTTGTTGGAAACATGTCTGATGGCCAGTCAGAAAAGATGGGGACTCCTAGACAGGAGCAGCAGCATGCTATTTGCACCAAATGTCACAAACTCTAGTGGAAGTCTTTGTGTTAAAATGTCCTACCTTCTCTGTTTTTATCTTCTCTATTTCTGAGAATGAAGTTTTGGGAATCTTGGAAATGGTCTTTTCTATGAAGAGGCATTGGGCCTTCTCTGTGCCCTCTTCAGGTTAACCCGGAAAATGATCACCTGGGGGTTCTATAAAGAGGCATTGGAATAAATATACCATTGATATTGGTGGATCCTTTAAATGAAATATTTTAAAATAAATTTTAGAGATCACTTATTCAGAACAATTGCCATATGTGTACTAATAGAGATAAAAAAAATGATGTGTTAATTAATTTTATCAATTTGGGACATGTTTTGCTAGTAAAGGTATACAGAAATACATCCAAAGAAGCATCACAAACCACGCTGAAGATAATGAAATGTATGACCTCGTTCTGTAAATAAACTTTCATTAGAAAATCACAATACCAAAAGGTATATTGAAGAGTTGTAATGTTAGGAACCAGCTCCCTCAGTTTCTTTTCTTTCTTTCTTTCTTTTTTTTTTTAATTTGCACTTGGTATTAGTTAAAAGGGTAAAATGAAAATAAAAAAGGAGATGCCAGAATATTAATAATTGTGAAAGTTAAATGTCCCCAGGTATTGTACTATAATTCTTAGAAATTATGTTGTACATTTTTACCTTACATATTGTATCATGAATTATATAATAATTTATCAAATTAGTCATTTTGAGAATGATGTAAAACAGTTTAGTATAATGGAAAAATCCTGGATTAGGGGACTTATCAATGTAAACTATACAACTTTGGATATAATAGTTAATCTTTCAGATTTTTCTTTCCTCCTCTATAAATTTAGAGTATTAAACATGTCTGGAAAGACCAGGATATTTCAAATATAAATGTACAAATTATAATTTTTATTTTTAAATCAGGTTAACCTATGTGTTTGTGTGTTTGTGCATGTACTCATGTGTACATATGCTCCCAAATGCTTCTTTTAGTTTGACTATGAAGATTAAGACTGAAGCAGACTCTAAAGGCCAGCTGTCAGTCACTTTAGAGCTAAAATGAAATAATAATTACAGTAAATATCTTCTGTCTTCAGTTAGTGCTAAATATTCAGATTATATAGAATCCACTCCATATGGGAAAATGAATCTTTTACAATGTTTTATATTCAATATACAAGTTGAATAATCTTTTTTAATGAAAACAGCAGCAAACCCTACATATTTAATAGTTTATAAATATGAATGCATTGTAAAAATACTAAAGACATTAAAAATTGGATGTCAGAGCACATTACTTTCACTTTCAAAATAATATTTCATGTATATTTTTCCTTTCTGAAAAGGAAATCATATTATTTCTTAAAAAGTAAACAGCTGTTCAATGGCTGGAGGATAATCTGTAGGTTTGTTCTTATCTTTAAGGAGCTATTCCCATCAGAAAGCACTCAGCTCACAGGATGGTGTAGCTTCCACCTGCTGTGACTGGAATAAAGAAGAATAAGATTTGAATAACTCCCTCTAATTTGCTCAAAATGATTTCTCAAATAAAAAGAATTTTAGAAATGACATGAAGTAATTTTCCTGTTGGGTGTCAATCTGAGGGGTCTCAGCTCTGAACTAAAAGAGAATGTAGTTCATGCCCTTTTACTTCCATCGTTCTTACATTCTTAAATTTCCACATTAGAGTTTACTAAATGGATTTAATTTATTTTCAAAACAATCCTTAATTAATATAAAATTATTTTATATTTTAAAACCACTCAGACTGTTTCCTGTTAATGGGGCTCTTTTATGTGGGCACCATGATTGACAATGTATTACATGACACTTAGGCAAGCCCAGGCACATACTCAAGGCTCCTAATGAAGGTCTCTGACATTCTTCATACCCAATGTTTGTTACCTGCAAGTATCACCTGCCACTCCCCCTAAAAAGTATGTATATCTGTGAGGACTCAGATAAAGATCTAAGTAATATCAATAAATTTGACACAATACTTATTTGTTCTTTATCCCAGTGTTGGGTTACAAGGCAGATAACTTTATGGGTGAAACTCAGCCTTTTTTGTCTCTATGAGACACATATATGATAGAAAATGTAGCTAATATGAAAATCAGATTGTGAATGTGACCCAGTACCATGCAATAAATTAGAGTTGTGCTAATGAAGCAAAGATCAGCTCATAAGCCCGAAAGTTATGATTTGGTGTTCTTTTTCTACTTTCTACGTGTGCCTTTCCCCCCTCCGTTTTTAGGGTTCTTTAGTGAGGTAGTAGAGACGAGTGGAGAGATGTGTCTTTATGAAGTACTGAGGAAAATGTTTTGAAGTGTGTTTAGTTCGTGAAAAAGCTTGTCCCTCTTCCCTTTGCCAAAGCAAACTGCAATACTAATTAACATAAGACATGTAGAAAGGTTGTAAGATTCTTCTAAGGAAGGGAAATATCTAACATTGTCGACTGGGCTTATATAACATAGACTACAGAGGTGGCCACTGGTCATCTTTGCACATCCTACATATTTAGGGACATCACTATTAAGTAGGTATTTGGAATTCTGTGTTTTGTTCTTCGGAAAGTCCCACACCACTTCTCAAAAGAAGGTACCGTTGGGCAGTGCCTGGGTTCAAAGGGGTAGGGCACTGGCCCCATATACTGGAGGCAGCAGGTTCAAACCCAGCCCTGGCCAAAAAAAGAAAAAAAAAAAAAGAAGGTACCATTATGGGAAAGAATTTGTCCTTAGATGATACTGAACTTACAGGCAACTTGCAGAAACTGAAGTTTTGAGGTGCAATTTTTATCACTTGAGGAATTTCATGATACATCACCAGCAATATTATCAGGATCTCACCCTTTGTTTTCTTTCCCATCATCCTCTTCCATCAGCATCCTGACTTCTAACCTTGCAGGTTATGCTTGCTCGCTCATGTACTTCAAATAAATAGTATCAAATTGTGTCAAGATCTCCAAGAGGACCTTCCAGAAGGACTCACAACTCAGAAGCTATTTATACTCACAGTCACATCTACTACAGCAAGTACATAAAGATTAAAATCAGCAAAGGAATAAAAGTGGATGGGGCAAGGTCAAGAAGAAGACATGAGACAAGCTTCTAAGTGATCCTTTCTAGTGGAGTTACATGGGCACACATAATTCCTCTCAGAATATTGAGTGACCACATGTGCAAATTGGTATCAACCAAGGAAGCTCACCGGAGCCTTGATGTCCAGAGTTTCTAGTAGAGTCAGTAATGACAATATGATGGCTTTCAGCTATTTAAAAAAAAGGCATGCGTTATAAGTCACACTATTCAGATAAACTTATCTGGTCACACTAATACATCATAGCTATATATTTATATTTAGCTAGATAATTGATCTTGACATATTTCAGTTTGGCCTTCCAGATATATCCTCTGGATTTTATTTTTATTTATTTATTTTTTTAGAGACAAAGTCTCACTTTGTCGCTCTCGGTAGAGTGCTGTGGAGTCATAGCACACAGCAACTCTCAGCTCTTGGGCTTAGGAGATTCTCTTGCCTCAGCCTCCTGAGTAGCTGGGACTATAGGTGCTCGGCTATTTTTGTTGTTGCAGTTTGGCAGGGGTCGGATTTGAACCCACTACCCTCGGTATATGGGGCCAGCGCCCTACTCACTGAGCCACAGGCACCATCCCTATCCTTTGGTTTTGAATTGTGTTGTAGTATACTTATAGATTAATTTAGGGTGATTTGACAGCTTTACAATATTGATTGTTCAATTTCCAGCCATAAATACAGTATAAATCTCTCCTTATTGAGAACTTTTATTTCCTTTTTTATGTGATTACAAAAGATCCTGTTGATGTCTAGTTTGTTAAGATTTAAAAAATCATAAATGTTTAATTTTGTCACAAGCTATTTCTGTATCCAAAAGATACTTATATATTCTCTTTTCTATGTGAGTGTAGCAGATTACCTTGATTTATTTTGAAATAGTAAATCATTCTTTCATAGTTAGAGTAAAACCCATTTGGTTGTAATAGATTATTCTTTTACATATTACAGTATTTGATTCACTAATATTTTATTAAGAATTGTTTAACATATGTTTGTGAGAGACTTTTGACTGTAATTTTCTTGCCATTGAAATCCTCAGTAGTATAGGAATCAAAGTTATATTGACCTCGTAAAAAGAGTTAGAGAATATTTTTTGGAATAGTTTGTGGATGAGTTTGTGCAAGATCGCTGTCATTTCTTCCTCAAATGTTTGGAACAAAATCACCTGTGAGTCATTTGGGAGTGGTATTTAAAAAATTTTTTTACAAATAATATCTCTACTAGATAAGGCACTATTAGATCTGCTATTCATTCTTCTATCAGTTGGGGAAATTTCACTCTTTAAGGAATTTGTTTCCTTTTCCAACTAGTTCATGTCGTTTGCCAGGAAAAGATAACTAATGATAAAAATAACTATGTTAAAATGGAAATATTATGCCTTTTTTTAACTTAGGAGTCAATTTAAAAATTAAAAACTTTTTAATTTTCATTATCATTAAGTTTATAAGTAAATTTATTCACCAAATCTAAGGTCAATGGAGGGCATGACCTAATCCTTAGAATGTCTTTGTTGTGAAATCAAGTTTATTCTTTCATTTATATATATTTTTTCTTCCTACTTGGAAGGTTTAACTTTATCCTACAATTACAAAGGAATTGTCTATCTTTTGCCACAATAACAGTCTTTTATAAAACCAGTAGAAGCCAATGTTTAATTTCATTGAAATTTTTCATAATATCAGATCAACAATTCAGAAATATAATTTAAACAGGAGAATAAAAAGATAATTGTAAGAAAGTAAACAATTCATCATGGATATTTCAGGTTCAGGCAATAACTTTTAAGAAATAAAATGTGGGCCAGGCCCAGTGGCTCACACTTATAATTCACTCTGAAAAGCCAAGGCAGGTAGATTGCCTGAGCTCACGTGTTCAAGACCAGCCTAAGCAAGAAGAAGACCCTGTCTCTAAAAATAGCTGGGCGTTGCAGCAGTCACATATAGTCCCAGCTACTCAGGAGGCTGAGACAAGAGAATCACTTGAGTTGAAGAGTGTGAGGTTGCTGTGAGCTATGACATCATAGCACTCTACAGAGAGAGAAAAAGTGAGACTCTATCTAAAAAAAAAAAGAAAGAAAATGTAGCTTATTAAAATGTTTGCCTCTTTTGTTGGTTTCGTACTATGTTGCTGTGGATGGAAAGAAAGTGATCTTTATGACTTTTCCATATTTTAGTGGAAATATGAATACCTATCATATCATCTATATTATATGAATCAGTAGATTGATAAAATATATTACATCTAAAAGTAAACGCTAACTCTCTGAATTTATTCATATTATATTTATTAGAAATCAATAGCTTTGGGTTAAGAAAGTTTGAGTTAAGATAAATACTCTTTTATATGTAAGTGCTATGGTCTATTCCTGTCTCTCCCCCTCCCCATTCATATATTGAAACCTAATTCTCACTGTGTAAAAGTGTTGGGAGAGTAAGCCACTGGGAGGTAATTAGGTCATGAGGGTGAAAGCCCCACAAGTGCAATTAGAGCTCTTCTAAAAATGGTCTCAGAGACCATTTCCACTCTGTGAGGACATGAGGAGAAGACTGCTACCTCTGAACCAGGAGCAGGCCCTCGCCAGAAACCGAATCTGCCCACACCTTTATCTAGGTCTTCCCAGGCTCCAGAACTATGAAAAGTAAACTTCTGTTGTTTATAAGCCATTCAATCTGTTATGCTATTACAGCAGCTCAAATTGATTAAAAAAATTAGATCATCTACTTCTATCATTTTTTAAATAATTTTCTGGTAGTATACCTCCAGGTGAATCTGTTGGCTGTTAGTGATATGAATGGGTAAAACATGAGAAAAATAAGAAAAGACAGAAACTAGAGCCAAGGTCTATGCCAACTGCTATAAAACTAGAAGTTTTTACAAGTACAACTATTCTTCCAAAGAAACCAATAATTCATTTTTTAATTAAACAGAACAAGTTGATAAAAAGAATTGTTTTGAATATTAAATTCCTGTTTCCTCTGTAGTCTCAGTGAGTATACTTTGCTAATAAGTGTTTGTGTTTAAAAATAAAAAGATTGTCAAACTACTTAAAAATAATTGAGCATTAAAATTATTGATATGGAAAAATAATTGAGCATTAAAAGTATTGATATGGAATACATTTTCATGAGTGTAAAGAAAAATTAAGAGCAAGTTGGAAAAACGTGGCAAAGAATCCAAATAGCAATGTACTATAAGGAGGACAAACATTCAAATGATGTCACTGCAAGAAAGATATAAAGAAATAAAGATTTAAATAGAAAGATTTCATTTCCACTTATCATTAGTATATGTGGTAGGGTTGTCTGTTTTTATGATAGTATTTTGGGGGAGGTGTAGAGTCTCACTCTAGTGCTGTGACAAGAGTGCGGCGGCATCATAGCTCACAGCAACCTTAGTTCTTGGGCTGAAGTGATCCTCTTGCCTCAGGTTTTTATTTTGAGATGACATGGAGTCTGGCTTTTTTCACTCAGGCAGGTCTCAAACTCTTGAGCTCAAGTGATCTGTCCATCTTCAGCCTTCCAGGGCGCTAGGATTATAGGTGTGAGCCACTGTCCCTGGCCTTATAGTATCTTGAGAGTATAACAAAACAACACTCTTATAAACTGCTAGGAGAAATATAAATTCATCTTCCAAACCTTCAAAATTTACCTAGCCAGTAATTACTTGCACTAAATTTTGTTCAAGATGAAGAATAAAAGGTTCATGCTTAGATTTATTCGCAAGAATAATATTTCACAGTGTTATTTAGGAAGTACAGGGAAACAATGTAAAGTCCGATGTGGACAACCAATTAAATAAAATGAAATAAATAGAATTTTGACTAAAAGTTTAAGGAAAAGCTCTTATGATATTTTATGTAAAAAATGATTATATATACACTGTGTGTATACACAAACACATATGTATGACCAAAAATATATGCAAAACACAAAGCTGCATGCAGGTTTCACTATACACACATACACGCACATGCAGTCTGTCTGGAGATTTCTGATAGTGTCTTACAGATAAATTTTTAGAGGTGTAGCTTTTGAATCAGATCATAGGTACATTTTTAAAGATATTGATGCTTATTGCAAATTAACCACTAGAACAGTGGTTCTCAACCTTCCTAATGCTGCAACCCTTTAATACAGTTTCTCATGTTGTGATGACCCCCAACCATAAAATTACTTTCATTGCTACTTCAATTTTATGGTTGGGGGTGACCACAACATGAGGAACTATATTCAAGGAAAGCAGCATGAGGAAGGTTGAGAACCACTGTTCTAGAAGATTTTATTATTTGGTACTTATATCAATTTTATAGTTATAATTATTAAAATATTGACACTGGTATGATTGAACTGAATGAACTATAATTCACTCAGAATTACAGGTAATTTCAACTTTTTATTTTTTCTGTATTATAAATCTATTATACCAAGGGTTTGGGATGTAGAGACATTCCTTGGTTTAGGCCCCCTTGCATGGATTGGTAGTGAATAGATTCTGCCACAGGTATGAATTCAAGGAATGTCCCAGCCATACTTGGTCCACAGCTCTTTGGCTACTATTGTAAAATCACCTATTCTTCCCAGTTGGGCTCTATAAGTAATAACAATGCGTAGCTTCCTTTCACATTTGAGATTAGAATATAAATATCTCCACCCATACTTAATACTCGAATTATACCAAATATTTTCAGCAATGTTTTCCATTAAAAATTTAGTGATTTCCTCCCTCCCCAAGCTGCTATGCATTTAGCAACAAGCCCTTCATTGGAGTTTGTATACTATTCAAGCAATGTAACAAAGTATTAAGTCTGGCGTTCACATGATTTGAAGTAACTAATCTATTAGCCTAGCTGCTAATTAGAGGAATATGGTAAGAAATAATATCATTTTGTGTTTCAGAAGCACTTAGTTGAATGAATGGAATCGAAAGCAGTGAGGGATATACAGGGCAACACCTACAGTCTCAGAGCTTATATGCACATGGAATCTTGATAAACAGACTAAATATATTTTTAAAAACGCATATTGGGCATTTGTACATTTCTATGCTATTGAATAATTGAGATCTTGCGATATGGATCCGTGGCATTGAATTACTTACTTAATTGCTATATATAGACCTTACATGTGATCTTTTTGAAGGAGTTAAATAGTTTTCTATAACATGTCACTAAATTAGAATGGATAAAATTAAAGACGGGAGAGCATAGTTTGAGGTAATATGGAGAGATTTTAAAACAACAGAGGCACTTGTCAATCATGATCAATAATGAATTAAAAAAGACTTTTTATTGAAAAATCTTGAGTTATTTTAGAGTAAAATTATATCTGTGAAATAACCTCAAAGTGCAGAAAGCAGGGAGAAAAGTTGTATTATAACATGAAAGTTTACAAATAAAGATAAATGTCAACAATAAAACGAAAAAGAACATAAAATTATGTTATACTTTAACGTTAAGAATAAGTTTCTTTTTCAAGATGTAACAGAGAAAAACACAGAGGGGCCCAACAGACCCTAATTTAAATTTTGAACATGGAACTTGTACTGGGGTAGAACACATATGAAGTCCACAGGGAATGCCTTGGTGCACAGGGAGTCAGAGCTTAGAAAGAATGGAGAGGGACTGGGCAGATGGATAAACATTTGTGGTTGGCTTTCTCTCTATGCGAATTATACTGCCAAGGTCAAAAAGAAATGAGGTCTCTGAGAAGGAGCAGCTGTATTTTGTGTGGCTAGAAGTCAACATCTAAATCAAAGCAAGAACCTAGGACAAGTAATAAAATATAAGCATTCTGTTATTGTCATCTGAAGAGGAAGAAATTATCTTAGAAAACAAGGGAAAAAGAGACATAAAATCTGGTCCAGAGTATGCATGTTATTACTTTAAAATCCTGTGATCTTGGGCAAACCGGTCACCTCTATGAAATTCAGTTTCTTAATTTATTTTGTGTATTCCAGACAGATTTTTTGAGCAAGGGATGAATTAATTAATGAAAAGCTATTCTGAAGATGATAAAATATCATGCAATCCTCCGAGCCAGTTCAACATAGTACCTATTAGTCTTGACTCTAATAAGCTCGGCCATTTAAACTAGCTGTGGGACACGTGCCCTAGCCTGTCTTGGTTACAATTGTCTTAACTTGCAGACTCTAAGGGACATGTTAGTGATGTATGTCTTAGGACTGTAAGAGTGATTCAATGAAAGAGCACATTTAATTCAGTGCCTAGTAAGCACTAGAAAAAAGTTACCTATTGTTATAAAAAGATGAAGCTTTTCTTGGTTGATTAGTGGCATATTCAAAATAATAATTGTAACAATGAATCTATCAGAAATTATAATAATGATTCTAGGCATTCAGTAAAATTGAGTTAATTCTACTAAATTTCCATCTTTCACCCAGTAGATTTTATTATTGTATAAATTATCACATCAAAATAAAGGAGAATCATGATTTGCTAATTGTGTTCACAAATATTTTAAAAATATAGAAGTGATAGTCCCTTTTCAGTTAATATTATGGTCTCAGTAATGTGATTATTGCCATCTCAGAAGGCTTTTGTAGTACTTGTGGGTCCCAGAGAGGAAGAGCATGCTCTCATTGGTGTCCATTAATCAACTACTCTGAGAAAAAGCTAAAGGGAAGAGAGAGTTTTTTCTTTTCAAATTACCCAGAAAGCTCCCATAAGCCCTTGTTCACCTGACACACGACATGTGGTGTTCAGAGCTGAGGTCCGGAGTCAGGTTGCCTCGCTCTCCCAGTTATTATCTATGTTACTTTGTCCACTTTGCTAAACCTCTTTTGCCTTTTCTTTCCTCAGTCATAGAAAAACTGAATAACAGAATTAATGTAAAGAACATATTGTGGTAATTGACATAGTTTTAAATAACAAGAAGTAAAACTTTTACTCATTGTAGATGATCATCATAAAACTCTATTAAAATCTACAAGGTTGATCATTCTGAAGATTTTAGAGAATATAACATCAATAGAAATGGTCCTTCTAGAGCTAAACTATTAAAAATTCATTCACAGTTGAAACTCTATATGAAATCTTTGGTAACTATGAAAATCTGTGACGATTCTAAATAGATTTGGCACTAGATTCTCTCAATGAGAATGCATTATCTATTTTATACAATAATTGTTTTGGAAATGCTCTGCTTTGTCTTAAAAAATTTCATCAGAGAAATTTCTAATGTATATTTATAAACTCTGAATATTTTTCTTTCAATTTATCAATTGTATGTACAAAGAGAATGGTTTTGTAATACCTAGGATGTAAAAGCTAGCAGATGAACCCAGGTTGCCAACGGCTGCTTCTATTGCTTTATGTACACTGAGAACATTATTGCTCTGTTAATGAACATTCTATACATCAAAACAGCAGCATTTATTCTTTCTTCCTAGAATCCTGAAGCCACATATAATATGTAGCAATAGAACGGAGCCTTGACAGTCATCAGGAGAATATCCCAGAACTTCTGAAATCTATTTCCAAATACAGCTATCACTTATTCTCCCAATGAAGTATAGTGAAAAATAATTGGCTATACATGGCCTTTCTGGGTTTGTTACAGACTTAATAAGTGAAAATAATATCTAACATTTATAAAGAACTAACCTCACACATGCACCATTTCAGGTATTTTTTAACATCTTCCCAATAACCTCATGAAGTGGGCATTATTTCTGTCATTCTGTACAGAAAGATTAAGGAATTCACACAAGAGTGGTTACTTAGTAAGTGCTACTGATATCGTGTGTGCACAGACAGGCAGTGTGGCTCTAGACTGGGCTTAGGCCCTCTGCTATTCTTCCTCAAAATGACTACTATGAAAGTGCTTAATAGAGCTATTTTTATAGATACGCTCCATATTCCTACCCATTCAAAAAGTTTTATACAAAGCCCTATTGTATTATAGATATTATACTATCAACCACTCCCTGAAGGACACTGTTTCCCTCATGATTCTAATTTGTGCTTCAGCAATCCCAAATTATTATAGTCAAGGGAACTTGACTTGCTTGCAAAAGACTCACAAATGTGCGGATTCATCTGTGAATTTCGAGTCTACAAAACAAATAACAATGAATATATAGCTAATTGTAATATCTACATTTTTAGGAAAGCAAGTTATTTAGTAGATTTGTTTTCAAAGAAAAAAATTAAAACTGTCAGTGAAATTATCAACACTTCTGGGTTTTTTTGTGAACTGCAGATAAAGATTAATAACTTTATCTTTTTTTTTTTTTTGTCTAATCATACTTATGAACCTTGACAAGCCTCTAAAACTATGTAGCATAGGGCCACAGTGCTGGTAGGTAAAGCTGTTAGTGAAGAAAGACAACTACATTTCTATTTATCTTTCTGTTTTTTTCCCTCTGGGCCCTTTAGGACCATGGGGTGAGATTTGAGTGGTTTTATCTTTGGAATGTGCTGCCCACTATCAAATATTAAGTAGAATCAGAGTGAGGCTTGTAAGAATATAAGGTGAAGTACAGTCTGTCTACTCCTTTCTCTTCTCTGGATACTAGGGAAGAGGGCTGTTAAGTGGGACACTAAAGTGCCTTACCATCCAAGCACAGCAGGGAGAGGTAATCTGTAGGCAGTTAAGGCTAAACATCTTTCCAGGAATAGTAAGGTTAAGGCTGGATTCTCTTGTGTCTTATTTTGATAATCTGATTCAATGTTGCTCAATAAACACTTTATGAACTCTCAATTTCTGCTTGTTCATGCAATGAAAAAAAAAAGAGTATTTAGATATATAGTGGAAAGACATTGCCTTAAATAAAGATGGATATTTTCAAAATTTAGAGCCCCCCCAAATAACCATAATATAAATTCACCCACTGTAGAGACTCTTATAAAAAAATATTCCTGCTTTCTAGAATTTTTAGGATTGTTTTGTGTTGTATTGTTTTCTCCTCTTAATTACAACTGTTCTCTTGTGTCCAACTGTTTATAAAAGTTCCTATGCTAATTTGTCCTTTTACTTCCTTCCTCAAAGATTAGAGAGATGTGATGAGGTTTAAAATGTATGTTATTCATTAAAATTGTTCTTTATTTGTTTAGAATATTTTTTAGAAGATGTATTTTGAAATGTACTGGGAAAAAAAAGATTGCAGAGACATGCTTAAGAGTGAAAGTGAATTGGAAAATATTCCCTGAGAGGTTCAGAGTCAAATTTGTTCTGAGGGTTAGTTGTAGGAAGAGAAAGGGAGGTTGTAGGGCTTGTCAAATATATAGCAAACCAGGCACGAATGGTAGGGACCCTATAACCCTTCCCAAAACAAAGCAAATACGTAGCCCTTTGCCATTATCACAAAATTTGTAAAGATGAACAAGTTTGTAAGATGCTTAAGGAGTACATGTGTATTGATATGTGAGACTGGGTCTCTGATTCAACCCCTGTCAACTCTACTAGTAGAATTCAGATCATTCAGACTTTTCTCTACTAGTGGAATTGACAGGGGTTGAATCAGAGACAGCACTTATGGATCCAAAAGCCTCAAATCAAAAAAAATTACAAGTATGTTAGAACTTTGTAATTTGATCTTTCATAGGATGTAGATCAGAAGTTGGAGAGGAAACCATGTCATTTCCAAGATCTTAGCCACATCTACACTACAATTAAAAATCATGTGAAAGTCTATCCTGTTCAAATTCAGTGTGGTAGCCAGCAGAACTTACCAATACCAGTTGTATTTTCAACAATTAATGATTTTATTTCCTTATTTTTTTAAAGAAAACGAACTAAACTTGTGATGGTATGGCACATTATCAAAAAGTCTTTAGATGGCCTCCTTCCAAAAGTATTGAGAGTTTTAAAGCAATCACTGATGTTGTCACTTAAATTTGTCCTCATCACTGTTCAAGAATGCCTATAACCAGGTATAATCAGGTACTGTTAAATGTGTTATAATTGGTAAGGGAGAAAGCGTATAACCAGACTTTTCAACATAATTTGAAAATGAAGATAATACTTTGGAAACCCAGGGTGAGAAATGCATAATTTTCAGGATCAGAAGTGACATCATAGAGGAGATGTGTAAAGAATCTTTAAGGGTGAGGTGATGTCCATTAGAAAGAAATTACATTCTTGGCAAAGAGAACTCACTCTGCAGATGAGACCCCATAGGATGTTCAGAATGGCTGCTGCTGCTGAAATAATAATTGAAGTTTAGATCAGAAGGAATTCCTGTGCCTTACTAAAAAATTTGAATTTATCTTAAGGATGATGGGTTATCATTAAAGGATTTAAAAGGGGGGGGTAAAAGGAGCTGATTTATGTTTTTGGAAGATTTCACTGTGATTATCTAGTGAAAGAAAAAGAGACAAGGGGATTGTGTTAGCAAGCAGACACAATCAGGAGAGAGGGAGCGACTGGAGAAGTTGATTATAGATTTAACAGTGTATGGTTAGTGGTTGAATCCTTATGGCATGGGAGAGCATGTGTGTGCATATTAAGTGTGTTTGTACAAGAACTTGGAGGCAAGGCATAAGAGGAATAAGAACTATGGGCAATAAGAACAAAAGACACTGACATTTACCATATGAGAGATTTATTTGACTTTTACAAAGAAAATTATGCTTACTTCTGAAGGGAGATAAAGTTTGTTCTTAGCAAAGTAGTTTGCTAATTTCTCTTTCACCCACAAAGGGCACAGAAAAATAAATAAAAGAAATGCTGGATTTTTTTTTTTGTCTATTATCACAGAGGATTTGAAAAACAACTTCCTGGACAGTACCAACTAGAATCTTCACATGAGCATGCACACACTTTCTAGAATAAAAAAGAAATTATTTCCATTTATATTTGTTTTTAAAAACATGTGTAGCTCTCAGTTAAGGAATTTGAAAAAAAAAGAGTGCTTTCTTTACTATGTTCGTTAGTTTAATGATCTCTGGTAATAATTTTTGAAAATTCTCTTCATCAAAAAGTACAGCAATTCACATATATATTTTTGAAAAGTTAAACCTCATAGGTATCAAAAAATTAAGAACATTGACATGTTGCAACATAACTGATTTGAACAAATTATTTTTCCCTTTAGTTTTGTGTTCAAGAAAATTTTAATCATAAAAAATTAGCTTAGACATCTACACTAGGTTATGACAGATATAACAGAAGATAAGGTTTGTCTAGTTCTGAAGAATATTTTTTGCAGGTTCATCATGTGCAAGTAATGGTATAGGAAGTTCCATTTAATATGTTTCAAAACATATTGTAGTACTTTTCTATAATGTGATGTGGTATTTTCTACTTCTGAATTTTGGTATATAAATGTAATGACTATTCTAACAAAAAGGGCATAAATAACAATAAGCAAATGAATAGATCAAATAATTGAAAATGACATTACAATTTATGGAACAGAAGTAGTCTATTTTAATGTCTGGTGAGGGTTAGTGGTGATTATTTAGAAGTAGCAGTGAGGAAAGCACTTTGGAAATTTTTAGGCAGAGTAAAGCATTTGTTAAATAAGCAAGGGATTATTAGCCTAAGGCAGTCTCTATTTTGAGTTCCTACATAAGAAACTATAAACTAACTTATCATTAAAAAACCTGAAACCTAATTTAGGATTATAACAAACACCTATGTTTCAGCCAACTACAAGCAGCCTGGTTTCAACCAATGGTAGGCAGCCAAGTCATCATACCATACCTAAATCAGGCAGCTATCTAGCTGTGGCCAGTAGGGAGATTTCTCTACTTCGCTTCCATGTTTAGCCTGCAACACCTCACTGTTCACACTCAGGTGGAGCTCTTAAAACCTTCTCTGTTTCTGAGTGCTTCCTAATTCATAAATCATTTTTTGCTCACATGAACTCTGCTTTTCTTTTAGTACAGTAGAGCAAAGACTGTGAGTTTGATCTTTTGAAAGAGGGTACCAGGGGTATTGTGGATGGAAAACAATGAGTGAGAGACCTGATCCAGAAGACACTGGTGTAACTGGCTAAGGTAAGACATTGCAGACCACAGCAAGGGGTGGGATTGTTTTCCAAACTTCATAGTAAGCCATCGAAAGGTTTTAAGGAGGGGAGCAACATACTTGAAATTGTGTGTGTGTCTTTGTAGAACACTGAGCACCAGGCTTATAAAAGGAGCCACTGGCTCTTGAAGAAGGCTCTGGGAGCACGGCAATCTCTTAGCCAGCATGGAGATATTTTTCAGCCCAGAGACAAGCCCTCAAGCAGCTGCATGTGAGATCAAGATCAGTAGCATGTTAGCAAGCAAGTGTTATATTTTGTAACATTTGTAGGGCGACAGAAAGGGAGCCAAGCCCAGGCAGAAACAGCACTTAGCAACCGTTAAACATGTGGTTCTAACATGTGGGCCCCCACTTCTGTGTTTTGAGGCTTCAATAAAAGGCCAAGAGAAAGCTTGAAAGGTTTCTTGGGGCTCTTGGAGAACAGACAGGAAACCCATCTCTTGCAGGCATGTGCCTTCAATCCGTGTCTGGGGTATTTTTATTTGCACGGTGATGGGGTGCCACAGTGGCACCCTGACATGGTTTTTTTTTTTCGATATTTTAAACACCATGCTGGTTTATCTGAGGGGAGTAGAAAACTAACTCCAAGAATAAGTATTTTTAAATAAGAGAAAACATCATGTCAATAATTTGTTTTAGTTGTACTTCTTAAACTCTTTGACATTATTTTATATGATACAACAAAACTGAAATAAAGAAAGTAGAAAGTTCATCACCTTCATGACAATCTCACTGAATGTTTCTAATCATCTCTGGATGAAGTTTTCATATAGCCTTTCTCTCTCTTACATATAGTTAGAGATGAGCTCCAGTTTACACATAAAGAAGCTGGTGAGTATATGGCCCAGCATCACTTGTTAAAGTCAAGATTAGAGTTTATAAACCCTAAATATCTACATAGCAAAGTGTACTTGCTCATTGATTTACTATCCACATTAATACTTTGTGAAGAAGATATTATAAAAGATTATTAAGTTATTAAATGCTTCCTTAATAGCTCTTTAAAATACTTCAGAGGGATTAAATAGCTTATATCTTTGCTTGATTAAATATTGGCGTCATTCAGACTTTTAAATCCTTGTAAAAATTAATTGAAAACCTACCCAAATTCTTATCTTTTAAAAGCTTATTATCAATTCTAATTGAAGCCATAGATGGACTGCAACTAAATATTCAAAATCATGCAGTCAATAATAACTTATTGATACATAAAGAATCTTGGATTTTTATAGCTTCTTATTTGAACAAAATAAACTTAAGAGTCAAGTTGACTTTTGATTTTTTACGGAAGTGATATATAAATGGATAAATAAATAAATGAGTGATGTTAACAAAGGGAAGAAGTATAGTGGGGTCCATGAAGTATGAGAATACAAAGAGAAGATAAAACTGGATATAAATGAAAAAAGGAGAAAGGGAGGAGAATGGCATAACAAACTTTCCTTTGAGAGAAGTCTTGATGCTTTCTTAGTGGTATGGCCACATGCCCAGGTAGCTGCATAACCACTGATTTCTTACCATTGCCCTCTAATTCAACTTTCAAGAAGATAAACATAGCAATGTTCGTGCCTTGTTCTTTAGGTCAGTTTGTAGGATAAGAGCACCCAATCACACTAGTTGAAATACCTAAATATGGTGGTGGGTTTAGAGTTAGGGATGAAAGAAAGTAGATAGTTCATCACCTTCATGACCTTCTTACCAACTGTTTCTAATCATCTCTGGACAAAGTTTTCACATAGCCCTTCTCTCCTTACCCTCTGTACCTAGGAGTATAAAGTGACTATAAATCTTTTGTAATAACTTCTAAGTCTTTCTCAAAGTTTGCTAATGTCATGGGGAAAGTCTTAACACATAACTGACAATGTTGTGATCACTAAGCCGCATGTGTAACTCCCAACTGTCATGGAAAAAAAGAGAAAGTTCTTGACAGTGTCAACTATTGGAGAGTTATAAGGTAGAAAAATATAAACAATGTTCTAGTTAATTATAGAATTTGCTTTCAAACTTAAGCCATACCAACTATGGTTCTGGCTGGACACAGAAATGAACACAATTTGAAAACACCTATTTGGCATATTTCAACAATGCATGTGCCAAATAGCCTAACCCTAGAAACATCTGTGGTTTCAGAGATATTTTGTTCTTTTCTGCAATATTATCACTGAAAAATCACTAAAAAGAGGATTTCTTTTGGAGAAAGCTTACTTTTTTTATTTTAGAAAAGAGTATTGTTCTAATATTTATTTCATAATATTTTTCAAATTTATAATTAAAGCAAATGAAAATGAACAGTTTTATTTTTACATTTTTCCTTTAATTGGAGGTATTGTTGTTCATCCAAAGAACTTTCTTCCTTGAAATGCTTATGACAAACACAATTTTGGAAATTATCAATTGTTCATTAGCATGGCTTATGAATTCCTTTCCATTCTTTTTTACTAATATAGTTTTACTTTAAATAATAAATATTTATTCCTTTCCTTGGCTAGTAACTCACAAAAATAACAAAGTATAAATATGAAAAAAACATGTTTTAAGTTGGTCTTCATATTGATTTAATGTAATTTGTTCAACTGGATAATAAAAATTGAAGAGCAGTATTGTCTATGAGACTATATTTTCAATGAGGTCATGTAACATAGAATCATGTAACTACTGTTTTATTGGTATAACTCATGAATATATATTTGGAAAATTAATAAAAAAAAAGGTGTTCACTGCTTGCCCAAACACTTGATAGGAACTTCATCTTCAATAGGAGATATCTTCAGTCTTTGAATCTCCACAATCTGTAAAGTAATGACATGTAATTATGAATAAATATTGTTTGAATGGGCAATTGAATGGGGTAAACATTTAGTAGTAAAAAAGTCACAAGCTTAGCTATCCCTACCTCATGTAGATCTAGTTAAGAAGACATAAATGATTTGAAAGATGAAACTATGACTCTAATTCTCTAGAAAATTCACAATACTAAAATACCTCAAGAAGTTGTTTTTAAAAGGTATCTAAATGATCTAAGTGTGCCATTATGCTTATAATTAGGAATAGTAGTAGAAAGAATAATTTAATGAACATCTATTATTTGCTAGGTATTTTATACCAAGAATTCATATAAACTGTCTAATTGAATTTGTATACCTCTTCTATTTTTAATCTCATGAACTTTAAATCTCAGAAAGCTTAAAGAACTAAGGCTGACAATTAACAATCTCCTGAATTAAAAATCTGAACCCAGTTGTACCACTTTAAGTGCCACATATACCACTAACAACCAACTTTAAAACAAGACCAGTTATCAATGCACAGCAAGAAAGATTAATTTTCATTACTTCTTGATTAACATAGAGTTAATCAATAAAATCATACAAGGCTGGAAACTGCCCTCAAACTCATATACTTGGGTAATTCATTGTCCCCTACAGAAGGCTATATGTCCTTTGACAAGATGGTAGGGAGCGCTGATACTGACATTACATAAAGCTCCACAGGAGTCAAAAAAATTTTAGTAAAAATGTCTTTAGAATGGTGTTACTCCTCTGACATTCTCAAGTCCCTTGGAGTATCTAGAGTAACTGTGAGTCATTCCATGTTTGCCATATCATTCATCCTTTCTTATACCCTGCTCAAAAATTCACAAGTATTTCTATTGTGTAATTTAAGTGGAAAGAGACCAACTAAGCAGGGGAGCACCTCCTGGAATAAGAAACCAGACAACTTTTGAATACTTCCACTTTATTAAAAAATATTGTATAATTATTCCAGAAAAATTACTTGAAATGCATAAAGGGAAATGTTACACATATTATTACCACCCATTGGTAACTAAGTTTAAAATATATCATTTATTTTAATAGAAATTTGTTGTTCAGCTCTATTCTAAAAAGAAAAAAATATAAATGTTGGTCTTTGAAAAAAAACTTCTGGCCATTGAAATTCAAATTCAGGGGCAAGATTGAATATATAAGGATATAAGATAATTAGAATAGGACTTGAACATAGACCTTAGGCAAATATAACTAAGGTAAATTGCTACTGGAAACATTTTATATTCTTTATTATTGAGAAAATAACATGATTTAATTAATTCTTGGTTACTTTCATAATTAATTAAATGAATAATTTCAAAATAACTATATATTGATTTTTGCTATAATATAATGTACTATATGTATTAATAACTACTTTATGTAATTTTTACTAATTATCACAAATTACTTCAATAGAATAACTTTGGAATCAACAGACTGTATGATTTATATTTTTATTTTATTCCAAAGCTTTGTTTTTGCTAAAAATCTAGTGGTTTCTCTGTTGTCTTGATCATTAACACTTGAATCACATAAAAGATCAGCCTTAAGGCATAGTGTGAGTTAAACTCCCTAATTTCATTTTCTAAATTAACTTGAGTTCTAGAAAGTATAATCAAACATGAATTAGTTTACTTATTTTGGATCACATTGTCACTAACATAAAAACCTCACATATTGATTGGATTGTACTTGTATAAAGCATGGGTCTGTTTGAATCCTTAAAATTGGATTTAAATGATATTTGTTACTTTTATTGTTAATATTTAAACTATTGTCTTTATGAAAATATTTTATGATCTCAAGATCTGGTGCACAAGGTTGGAGAGAACAAAAATACATTCATGATCATTTGAGATCCAATCAAGTACAAAAGCTTCCCAAATAATAATAATAACTTAGACCAGAAGGATGCACATCTCTCTCTCTTTCTCTCTCTCTCCTCCCCCCAACAAAGTTCCTCAGTGTTCTTATATATACATATTATAGATAACATCACTTTCTTGAAAGCATTGGAAATATTATGCTTTTTGTCACACAACAACAGTAAGGAGATGTACCAATAGTATTTTAAAAGGCTACCTTTCACTTCAATGAATTTGATTTGAATATTGAGAAGTGACTCTGGAGAAATTCAGTAACTTTCAGGTCAGAGCTTCCCACACTTTTATAGGCTTCAGAGTTATCTGGAGGGCTTGTTAACGCTTATATAGCAGGGCCTATTCCAGTCATTGGGATTTTCCCTAAGACTCAGCCCAACAATATGCCTTTCTAACAAGCTCTCGGGTAAAGGCCAGCATGCTGCTCTTTGAGTAGCAATTTTTCAAATGATACTTAACTTGCATTTCTCCTTGTGTAAATTTAAAAATATGAACAAGCAAAAATAAAGAAAATATCCCATCGAGATATTGACTGCCAAATTTTTATAGCTATCATCAGATCCATTTGTACCTCACACAAAATTTGGAAATGTCAAAGATTTTCCATAAGTGAATAAAACTGTTAACATGTTTGAAGCAAAGCTTATCTTAGGGTTACGTTTTCTTCTCATTAGCATGAATGCCAAATCCAAATCCAGAAATGTTTCTACCCTATTTATAAAAGAGAAAAATTAAAATCTATTTTTGTACTGATGCAAAATCAGTCTGCATGTTACCATGGTAAAGCTTTCTTCAAACCACAAAATACATTCCCTTTGGACAATAATAACAAGTATTCCACAGAAAATGGGGTTTGTGTTTATGTTAATCCATTCATATTTTTTTCTTTTTATCTTCTATAAGAGCCAATACTTTAGAGCACAGATACATGGAATTTAAAAACTGCACAAAATAAAGATCATATTTCAAATAAACATCAAAAGATAAATAAGATTATATTACAATATCTGTAATTTACCTTAAAATATTTCAGTATATACAATGTGAATCTAAGAAAGTTCTGGTTAGGTCAAGCTTCATTTCCACTCTCTGTCATGAGTTCAGGACAGCTGTCTCTGGAGGCACTTAGGAGAAATGCTTCACCAGTCTCTGCCTCGGCCAACATCTATGGCTTTTGCTCAACATTGAGGCTTTTGCTTATTAGCACGCTGAATACTGGGTTGTGTATTGGCTCTCACTGGTGTAATTAAATGCATTCAAGACATGTGGATTGACTAAATTATAAAAATCTTGCAAGGCTGGCAGCTGATATTTTTAGGATGGTGTAAGTTTTAAGGATTTTAACGATAAGAATTTGGTTTCTAGAGGGTTGCTTGTTGCCTGAGTCTGATTCTGAGGGTCCTAGATCCTTATCTTACACAATTGTTATGTCTGTCTTAAGATAACAGGATTCACCAAGTTTAATAATCAGGCTGCATAAACTATTTAGGGAGTGCTTGTTAAAGGATGCTTTGTAAATATATATTGTGAAGCTTCCTTTCATTATATCCTGGGAGCCAGATTGCAGAGGAATATTTAGTCATCCCTGCAAAAATCCTTTGTGGCAGCTATCATTGTAAACAGAGAAAATATAAGCACTGTGCATGCCAAAAATAGTTTAGGCCAAATTGTAATATTTAGGGCAGTTTATTTAGGGCAGTTGGTCAGTTTGCAGCATAGTGAAGTTGTCTAAGTCTCTGTTTTCCTCTTTCTCAAGAATCCACCTGAATCAAATCATGACAAAGTAAATGAAAGATTTTAAAGCAGAACTTAACATGGCAAGCTAATTTTGTAGACATCTGTAGTTTAAAATACTTTGTTGTCAATGAAAGCAACAGAACTTTGCACATTTCTTTTCACAAAGAAGTGATTGAATAAGAATAATTTCTGCCAATCTAGGGACATAGCCTGGGATGGTTTGCAAAAGTAAATAAAGAAAAGTAAAACAAATGAGCAAAATGTAGTGTGATCATCCTTTTTCTTAAACACGAGAGTTGTGTGTTTAACTTTTACTCTTTTAAATATGTATATGACTATTTTAAACCATTTGTCAGGTCAAACACATGATTTTTATTCTCTACGAATCTTTCATTCTGAGTAATGTGGCAAGAATTTGCTGCCACCGGCATAGGGGAATAGCAGTTCCCTGGATCAGACCTGAGGAATGCCTGCTGAGAAGTGGTCCCAGGAGCAAGGCTTGACCTAAGTGATTAATTTCACCCTGGCTATCTTCTTCATTAGAAAAGTGATTAAAAAAAAAGATAGTGAAGTCTAGGCTTGATGCCAAATTTAGCAACCTCTAAGATAATCCCACAAGTAAAGCAACTTTTTACTTATGCTCCAGAGGGGGTGATGGAGATTATGAATTTGTTTAGATTGACGTTGCAGAGTTAGAGAACCTGCCTTTGTTCCATATAAGTAGCACTTTGTGAGCTTCCCATTAAGCCCACAAAGCTTAGAATTTGATGGATATAAAATTAAAATTAAAGAGAAGTTCCTTAAAGATTCTGTATTCCATGTGAGTTTTGTGGAAGAAGATAAATGGGAAGAGCTGAAAAATTAAAAAGACTTCAGCAAGAAAATCATTACCAGGGCTGGGCTTAGAGGCTCATGCCTATAATCCTAGCACTCTGGGAGGCCATAGAGGGTGGATTGCTTGCACTCACAAGTTTGAGCCAGCCTGAAGAAGAGTGAGACCCTGTCTCTACTAAAAATAGAAAACTTAGCCAGACATCATGGCTGGCACTGATAGTCCTGGTTACTTGGGAGGCTGAGGCAAAAGCATCACTTGAGCCCCACAGTCTAAGGTTGCTGTGAGCTATGATGATGCCATGGCACTGGCAATCTACCTAGGACAACAGAGTGAGACTTAGGAAGAAGAAAATTGTTACCTATAATAGAGGGTGAACTGGCCTTATTCACTCAAAGAGCTACGTCTTAAATATCAAGCCCTTGGAGGAAGTAGAGATTGCCCTTTTTAAAGACTTTTATTATTCATTTTAAACTTGTATTCCTACATTAATTTAGTAAATTTAAAAAATCAACTATAATATCTAGAAGAGTCTGGGCAAAATCAGACTCAAGTGTCATGTTAAATTTGTAGAAGACAAATTTTAAAGAGTTCAGAAAAAAAAGCTTACCTCAGCCTCTTAAAAAGTCAGAAATCATTCAAATATTTCAAATGAAGGAAAATAAATATGAGGAATTTGTTATAAAAGTGTTGGATGAATAAGAGGAAAAAGAAAAAAGGAACTGCTGCCTGAGTAACGAGCCAGTAATGACACCTAAACCACAATGCTCCCTTCCCCTCCTTTGTTATCTCCTTTCAGTCCCTGCTATTGAGAGACTGTAAGAGAAAAAATAACTGGATTCAGGGAAATAGAGTGTCCAGGATAAAAAAATTCAACATTAGAGAACAGAAGGGCAGATGTGAGGCTGGGCGATGAAGTCATGCTTTGTTCATTAAAATTAGACCTGGAATAGCCGTTCTAGTCATTATCATTCACCACCTTCCTACAATTGTCTTCTTCATCTGTACTCATTTATGCCACCCATTGTCTGTACCACCCGTACTTATCACTGTCGATGTTACAATGCATTGATACATTACATGAGACTTTTTGTTATAGCCACACATAGAAAATAAAGACTGATGAAATACTGACAGTGTAAAAAACATTTAAATATATAAACTCACATTTCCTTCTACTAAAAAATTTAAATTTTGTGTTTAAGAAAAACAATAGCTTTCCTTTTATTGCCCTACATGGTGATATTCATTGGCCCCCTCCTGTCAGTCTACAACATGGACTAACAACTGCCATAAAAGAATATTCCTAGAAATGTCTCCCCATGGTATAGGGAAAAAGTTAGTGACTGTAGTCTTTCCTACCAAATGAGTTATTCAACTGGTGTGATGCAATTGAGAACATATATGACTAAAATCTGGTAGCACCATTTCAGGCATCAGGTGTTGTCAGAAAAAAGTACTCTCTTTTGCTAAATTTTCAAATTTGAATACCAAACTCTTAAAAGTAAATTCATTATAAATAAATTATTTGAATTAAATATGTTAAAAATTAATATTGAAGTGTTTAAAAAGTCAAAGCATGACTAACACTTTGAGGTGTTAATTAGATTTATTTTTACACAGCTTTAATCACATATGAGTAGCCCATGTGGAATGTCCATTTATAGATCAGGCAGTATGAAGGGCTATTTACATGCCATGGATTTTGAAGGCAACATACATATTTCTATCCTAATTGAAAATTTCCAAGTTGAGTGTTATTTTATAGATGAGTGTAAATAACTTTCCTCTGGTCACACAGGTCTTGAATAGACCCAGTTTGCCTAACTTCGAGTTTGACTTCTGGCCACTATGTCATACCAGATGACAGATCAGCTATAGTTTTTTAAACAAGTCTCAGTAGCTATCTTTGTTTTGATCTTTTCTCTCCTCTACAGCCAATGAATCAAGGATTTTAGACTTCTTCATAGATCCTTCATTTACTGCAGCGGTCTTTACTGTACAGGTAGATAGATGACATGAATGAAAGAGTAATTGAAGTAATGATTTTAGCAATTTTCTGGGAAAACAACTGTGAAAGGTGATTTGTTTGTTGATAACATTTTAATTTTATAATTAAAAGAAGGTTTGGTATTTTGGAAGCTGAGATAGTCTCACTTTACAAAATTACAAAGGAGGAGAAAAGAATATGGTTTCATTGTAGGCAATAGACAACCAGAATTGTTTCTTTGTCCCTAGTTGTCCCCTTCTACCTGCTTTTCCTTCCATGAGATATGGGCTATATGCTGCTATCCACTTTTCCTACTGCTGTTTAAAGCATTTGCGTGAATGACCTGTCAAAAAGACTATTCATCTAAATTACGTAGAGGAAAATTATATCTATTAACAGTGACTCAGATACAGAAGCACAGCCATGTTGTATCGTGTTTTGGTTTTTGTGTCCAATGCTTTTGGCATGTTTTCAAAAGAAAATTTCTTCCAAAATGCAATAAAATAAATCAGCAATGATTCTAAATCATTGGACTCGTTATCTAACAGTTAGTACCTTGTATTTTTCATTATTAGAAGACCACAAAGTGTTCAAGAAGTCATCTTTTGATGTGAGTCTATCCTTAAATGAAGTAAGGACAGTGTTCATGCAGCTGCTGACACACTCTCTGCTCTGGGAATAAAACTTTTAACTGAAAAGTAAAAAGAAAAAACTCAACCTCATTTAGCACAATTATAGAGTAACCATATTTGGTATTCATATTTCCCTTTCCCCAAGTCATAGATTTCATGTGAAAATTGCATTTTTCTCTGTTCAGTTGCCAGAAAAAGTATTCTTCTTTTCCTGAAAGATATTAAGTGTAAAGCTGCTAGTATTGTCTTGTGTGATTTTCAAACTATCTAATTATGGGCATGCACATGTAGTTATACTCCCACACACATACAAATAAAAGCTCTCTGTTATATTTACTCCATGACATCAACTGTTGTAAGTTGTAAATGAGAGTCTAAACAAACCATGTTGAGTCCTCTGCAGATCTGTCATCAGAACTCAAATCAGCTGTTTTCTTGTTTCATTTCCTTAATTTCCCTCAGTGATCCTGCCACTGAGCAGGAATTGTACATCTGGCCCAGTGGGGACAAAGGAGGGGAAACAGCTGGGAAGGAGCAGAAAGAGAAAAAGGAGGAACATGCAGAGAAATGTGAGGGGGAGCATGGGGAAAGAAGAAAAAAGGAAAGGAGAGAAAAGAAGAAGAGGAAGAAGAATTGTAGGAGGAGAAAGGTGATAAAGACTACTAATGTGTTTCTCTATGTACTTAAAAAACTTAACATGAAATAGAATACAGAAAAGGAAAAAGAAAGCACAGAAAAAAAGAACATGGAACTGAAATCCAACACATAGAAATGTACATGAGCCCAAACGTGGTCAAATTTAGAAGGCAGGTAAGCAAATAAGCTATCTATAATGACCCAGGACTGGACATGTTTTAAATTTGTTGGTAATGTTACTACAGTACATTTAATTGATAGCTGGCATGAAGTAAATATATGAATTACTATGGTTTAGAGAGGTGGCTTTGTTCAAAGAATGGTTCATTTCCCCCTTAGTTCTGATAGTAATAGTTCTAAAGGTTAAAATTATAACCTGAAAAAAAACTAATGATATTGACAGTTCATGGTCATAAACTATGTCCATAGTCATAATCTGAAGATGCATCACATCTTTCAACATGGCCATAGTGATTTAACAAAGTAGCCTGAAGCCGATGTGAATCCTTTCTGTCTTGCCTATTGTGTGAATCTCACTCATCAGCACAATATAGAGAGGCCTCATTAAAAGGTTTAGATGATTAACACACAGGGGAAAATACTGGAACAAGTATAAGAAGATAAACTGTGTAATATAGCATTTTTTCCTTTCTCTTTCTCTTTCTGATTTTTGTTTTTAACTTTGTAGGTAGAGCATGTAATTTATCTCTCAAACATCTGCGCCTATAAATAGCTAAGCAGATTTTTAAACTCTATGAATATATGGTTCCTTGAATGTTCCAATTCAGCGCTCTTCATCTGTCCTCTATTCTTCAGCAACAACTCATAAAATTCAGAAGAAATATTGAGTGCTACCGTGAAAGGAGGACATTTGACTAGGGTTAAGTCTCCTTTTAATTTTGACAACCTAATTGAGCTTTATGAAAGCAAGCAACACTGAGCAGCACCTTTCTGTGCTTTTATTAGATTGGAGCTTTCACAGAACTTCTTTTCACTTGTAAACCTCGTCACTTCTGAACTTTTTTTCACCTGTAAACCTTCAGAGACCAAACTGGTCAGTGAGTTCTGTTAGGAAGATTTAGCTGGGGTTCATCTTGAATAGAAGTCCATTTAATTCTGTATGCTAATAGTCTTATTGATCATGTAATTCCTGTGTCAATTGTCTTCTTAAAAATACTATGAAATGGTATGTAAATTTAGCATTATGATAGGTGTGTAGTCTTCAGTAGGCTTTCTTAAATTTTCATGAATGTGAAAGTGATAAAAGTTGCATCAACTCTTTGCATTGTATGTTATGTGGAATGCTCTAATTTGAGAGTGGTCAACTCAAGACTTCATCTCAAGATGCTACTACTTTGTTCAGCAGGATCAAATAAGTCAGAGTGTAAGCTTGAAATATGTAGACCTAGAGTCTTGATATTTTCCTTGTATTCTGAAAACATCACTCTTCCAGGGACTGATCGAGTAATGCTACCTCTTAGGAAATTGGTTAGTAATTAACTTACTTTGAGAAAGATAACTGATCTAGGGTTTGGGCAGAGAAATCATCAGTCCATTATCTCCTGGTCTGAATATGTTTCCAGGCAGCAATTTCTGTTTGTTTAGAATTAAATCTAAAGGCTAGTGTTGGTGTTGTGCATGTGAGCCCCGCAGGGTGGGGGGCACCACAGCTGCCACAGGGAGGAGGAGGAGGCTGTAGTTTGAGGGAGGCCCCAGCCCCTCTGCACCTGTGTCTGGCAGAACTGGTGTGAGACCAGACAATCCTTCCCAGTGGCCCAAATAATCAAGAATTTTGGCCAGAACTTTGAGCACACACTGGGATGAGAGTGAGAAGCCAGACAAAAAGCTGAGACGGATAAGTAAGGAACTTAGTGATTTGGCCCATGACCCTCCAGCACAATGCTCTGTAGGTCCAGTGGGGGATGATAGGTTTCATTGGCAGCCACAATTATGGGACCTAATGACAAACTATATCAAGGCGGTGTATTCTTTTTGACAATTCATTTTCCTACAGACTAATCCTTCAAACCACCTAAGGTTGCATTTACAACAAGAATTTATCATCCAAATATTAACAGTCATGGCAGCATTTGTCTTGATATTCTGAGAGCACAGTGATCTCCTGCTTTAACTATTTCTAAAGTTCTTTTATCCATTTGTTCACTATTATGTGATCCAAACCCAGATGACCTCCTAGTGCCAGAGGTTGCACAGCTCTATAAAAGAGGCAGAGATAAGTACAACAGAATATCTGGGGAATGGACTCAGAAGTGTGGCTTGGGATGCTACCTTAAAGTCAGAATAACCTGCATTATGGCTGGACTAAACTTTAATATACTGTTCCTTTTTTGATTTTTCTTATCCAGCTACTCCTCTATTAGACCTCATTATTTTTATTTTTATTTATTTATTTATTTTTTTGCTTACCTCCCTCCGTTCATTCACCTGCTTATCCGATAAGACTTAAATTCTTCCAGCTTTGGAAAATAACTGCTTTTAGAAATTGTAAAGTAGTTATAAGAGAAGAGTTGCCCAAGACCCCAAATTTTTTAAAAAACAGAATATGTGTATTATGGGGCCAATGTCTTCACTCTAATTTGGTTATGAGTCTGAAACCATTCCTCACTGCTCTAGCAGGCTGAAGAAATCACCTGAGGGGTTGGGAGATGGATGCTCAGTTGTCACATCGAAGGAACCAGCATTATTCAGACGGCATCCATTCTTGTTTAAGGCTTTCACTGTTAGAAATTTGAGGTTACATGATATATTTTATGCTTATAACTGATGTGGCTGGGGAACTGGTTTTGAATTTATAGCATCAGCAGAACAGAAAATGTGATATATTTTATGCATGTCAAAGGAATGACCTGTTCTTGTTCTACAGAGAATGGAAATTGGAAGTCAAACACCCTTTTTATTCCAAAATAGAATCTCAAACATTTTATAATTTTAATTTAAATTGTTAGGAGATTTGGTTAGTTATTAGTTACCTATCTTCCAATACACTGTTTAATATAGCACTGAAATAAATGATGCAAGTTGTCAATGGATGAGTAATCAACTAATAGCTCAGCTAGTAATTTATTTATTTTCCTTCAATAAAATGGCATAAACAACATAAATAACTTAATAAATAAAGGGTAGTGTCATCAAATAATAATGAGAAAAATTTGCGCATATCTGCCTCATAGTAAGCCCGAAGACTTCAGACCAAAGACTATTCTGTGGTTTAAGATAAAGACCCTTTGCAAATAAATGCTCTTTAGTTTTTGTCTTTTCTATTTCTCTCTCATGTTGCACAGTCACAAAGGGTCAGCAAGGAAACTTTGCTCTCTAACAAACTTAAGGACCAAGCTGGTGGAAAATTCCTTTTCATAGGGGCTTCCAAAATAATTTTACCAAGGGTAAAGGATCGCTACACTCACAATTTATTGCCTTTGTTCAATAGGGATATGCCACTTTCACTCACAATTCATTACTCATACAAAGGCATATAACCACACCTAATTGCAGTGGGGCATCGAAGTTTCACTCTTTCATAGATAGAGAAGGTGAAAAAATTCAGAATAACCAGGAAAAAAATGAAAGTAGACCTTCAGAATGCTAGATGGTTCTGTGGATCTTTATCCTCACTAAGCCAAAAAAAATGTATAGGTGTGATAGGTAATTGTGTTATGGGGAATTCTCAACACTAATTGACCACAAAGAATATTATCCTACCTAGGTCTAGAAAGCAAAAGTAAAGTAGATTAAAATCCGACACTAATTTATTTATAAATTTTTATCTTATTTTTGAATAGTAACATATTCAAATATTTGCAGTATAAAATCAGATTAAAAAGACATATATTGATAAATTTCACTTGGATTTGTCCCTACCTACCTACCTAACACCTAACAGTCTCTACACGTAGCCATTTTTATTAATCTCAAGTATCCTTTTAGTAAGTCCTCCTGCAAATACAAATAATATATTTTATATTTTTATATCTCCTCTTTTATTATATATAATATAATGTATCCATTGTATTATAACTTACTCTTTTCACTTCATGACATATCCTGGAGATTTTCCCATTCACTCTGTAGAGAGAATCTTTGTTTCCTTTTGAAGATGCCTGGTAGAGTGACTATAACATAGAAGACACTTGGTTGTTTCACTCTTTGGTTTCCACAAATGATGTTACAAACCACATTTTTTGTATGTGTGGAGTGAAACTGAAGGACAAATACCTTGAAGCAGGATGGCAAGTAGGTTTTTATGGTTAGTGGATTTTGCCACATTGCCCTCCATAAATAAAAAATTATTTTCAAACTTTCTATCTAAGTATACTGGAAAACCTTTTAATTTTGCCACTCTAATATGTAAGAATTTTCAGCCTCACTGGAAATCAATTGATCAAGGAGCTACTGACAAGTCAGAAGTCCAAGGTATACTCTTGTGTATATATATACTACAGATAAATGACAATGACGTTAGACATTCCTGGGCAAATTCTATCTATTCCACCTACAATCTAATATTGAACACACAGCCTTTTTCTTTCTTTCATAATTCTGCTATGGCTTAGGCAAATCTTTTTGTTTAAATATGCCAGAAAATTATTACCTCTTTTCATGAATCCATTAAAGCATGCACATTACTCATTTCCTTGAAGCTTTAAAATAAATCTCATTGACCTTTGACTAAGCAGAGAACATGAGTTGCTGGTACCAGCTTGGTGATGATGGAAAGAATGTGAGAGGAGGAATCTCTCTACCCTGTCCTTGTTCCCCCATACATACCACTGTTCCTTTCTCTGTACTAAGTTTCCAAATAAAATCCTCCTACATTTAAAGTGGCACAGCCTTCCTCTCTCTCCCAGAATAAATCTTCATAGACTTTGCAACATTCTCTAACCTTGATCTCTCAAAAAGAACTTTTTAAACTCTATGTCTCTGTTTATCCTCATGTGGAAGGCCACTGACAGGAAAACCAAAGTCTCATGAAGTTCAACTATTGCTTGATTATTTTATTGCAGAATAGAAATATTAAAGTATTTTGTACTATCTGAAAAAGTTCTTCTTACATTCAGGTAATTGACGGAAGTTAAAGAGACCCCAGTAGCAAAATAAATCACACAGATACCTTATTTTTAAACTGGAAAATCATTACGACCTTTGTAGTTTAACAAAGTAGCAGGAACCACCTACCATTTTGCCTTACAAATGTGAAAAAACCATAAATATAAGCAGATTTCTATGATCTGACACCTTCCTTGAAGAGTAAAAATTTCACCCTGATGCAATGTTTTCTTCCTTTCTTTGTAGTACTACACTTCTAAGAAAGGTGGTCCAGGACTTTAGGTTATCAAATTAATGCCAATATATGATTAGGTTACCCTATTGCAAATTAGTCATTTATTGATTTGGTATTTTCTTTCTTTCTTTATTCATTCCCTTATTGCAGTACATTGAATCTGTCCTTTAACCCAGCACGGTTTCTAGAATGCAATAAATACATATTAAATGTTTGTGGACTCATTGACTGGATAAATGAATTACTGAATTATGAATCCAGTGCTTGAGTAGTATTTATTGAAAAGATGTGTGAAATTGCATTTCTACATGACATTAAGACTTCTGTCAATAATGGAAAAACAGTCTAGAATTTTTAACCTAAAATCAGTGAAGGACAGTAAGGAGAAATAAAAGAGTGAGTATTTTTAGTAGACTTTTTTTTTTTTCCTACAGAGCCTCAAGCTGTCACCCTGGGTAGAGTGTCATGGCATCATAGCTCACAGCAACCTCCAGCTTGGGCTCAAGTGAACCTCTTACCTCAGTTTTTCTATTTCTTTTTTTCAGTGGAGATAGGGTCTCGCTTTTGTGCAGGCTGGTCTCAAACCTAGCCTCTCAGAGTGCTAGGATTATAGGTATGAGCCACTGTGCCAGCCAATGGACATTTTTATCATCTGTAAAGGATAGGGAAATATGGGACTTTATTGTGCTGCATGTGGCTTCCCAAGGAGTAAGAACTGGGCAGCTATGGCAGGTGGTGCAAAAGGGCAAGGGAGTGACCCTGGGGAATGCAGCTAAAGAGATATTCTGCTCATATATTTCTACCATGTGGCAGCACTGTGGACCTTATGAACACTCTGGTTAAGGACAGTGAAGATATTGTGTAAACAGGCTGCTTCAACAGCTAAGCTCAGACACAATGTAATTTAAAGCAAAGGAGGCAGTGAGAGGAAAAAATAGGGGAAGGAAGTAAACAAGAAGAAAACACACATGAGGAGAAACCAATGGAAAAATTCTGACAACGTGAAAATCCAGAATAGAGCAATTCCCCTAAGGGATCATGAGGCAGCTACTCCAGAAAACTCCACTTATAGAGAATTAATGAATTTGACAAAAGGGGAATTTAAAGCAAGGATGGCAAAAACAATAAAAGGAATAGATGAGACAATGGAAAGACAGAACCAAAAGTCAGACAAGAGATAATGTAGAATATAAAAAGGATATGGAAGAGCTTAAGGAAATGAAGGAGATAATTAGGGAATGTAAAGTTGCAGTGAAAAGTATCAAAAATAGGTTAGACCACAGAGAAAAAAGAACCTTAGAGCTAGAGGATAGAGTTTTCAAGTTAACCTAGGTAGCCAAAGAGGCAGAAAAGAAGAGAGAGAAAAAGCAGAACATTCACTCAGGAAATTATTGGATTCATGAAGAGTGTTCAAACATATGAATTATAACTATACCTGAAAGGAAAGAAGAATGTTCCAAAGGAATGGAAGCCTTACTGGAGACTATCATAAATGAAAATTTCCCATTATCATCAAACATTCTGAAACACTCCTTTTAGAGGGCTAGCAAACCTTAGCACAGACAGAGCATCTCAAAGACACATTATAATGAAACTTTCCAAAGTCAAGATGAAAGAGAACATTCTGTAAGAAGTCAGGAGTAAGCACCAATTGACCTACAGGGGCAGATCTATCAAGGCGACAGGGTATTTTTCATCTGAAAGTTTCCAAGGCAGAAGACAATGGTCATCTATCTTTAACCTTAAACAAAACAATTTTAAGCCCAGAATTCTGTATCCTCCTAAACTAAGCTGCAAAACTGATGAAGAAATAAAATGGATATGCATACAAGCATATCTCTTTGCATACAAAGAGAAAATTTGCCACAATAAGACTAGCTCTACAGAAAATACTCAGACCTACTCTCCACACTGAACATTGCAATAGACTACCAGCAAAGTAAACACCCAGAAACTAAAGGACAAACTTATCTTCCACAATGTCACAAAGGATAAAAGTAAGCGATAGAATTCCCCAAAATAAGATGAATTGAACTCTACTACACTTATCAATTCTCTCAATAAATGTAAATAGTTTAAATTCCCCACTTAAGAGGCACAGGGTGGCTGATAGGATTATAAAAAGCATCCACAAGCCATCCATTTCTATAAGAAGCACACTTAACCTTGAAGGGCAAAACAAAATTCAGGGGAAGGAGATGGAAAACAACATTTCAGGCAAATGCAAATCAGTAGACAGGAAGAGTCACAATCTTATTTTCAGATACAAATGGATTTAAAGTAACTAAATCTAAGAAAGATAGAGATGATCACTTCATACTGGTCAAGGGACAATACAACAAGAAGACATTCAATTTTAAATGTTTATGCACTCAACTTAAATTCTCCCAGATTTATGAAAAAGATCTTAATTAGTCTGAGCAATATGATATTCTACATAACAGCATAATACCAGGTGATTTTAACATTTCTCTGACAGAATTGGACAGATCCTCTAAACAGGAACTAAACAAAGATACAAGAAACTTAAATGCAACCTAAGAAAAAATGGACTTAATATACAAATAAAGAACATAACATGCCAAAGCTGGGGAATATATATTCTTCTTGTCAGCCCATGGAACATACTCCAAAATAGATAATATACTAGAAGACAAATCAAACGTCAACAAAATTAAAAGATTAGAAATCACTTGTATCTGCTCAGACGATAAGGCAATAAAGGTGGAACTCAACTCCAAAAAAAAATTTCATCCCCACACAAAGGCATGAATATGAAATAACCTTATGCTGAATGACAGTTGGGTGAAGGAAGAGATAAAAGATGAAATTATTACATTCCTCAAACATAACAGTAATTAATCTACAAATTACCAAAATGTGTGGGATACTGCAACAGTAGTTCTTAGAGGGAAATTAATTCCATTGAATGCCTGCATCTGAGAAACAAGGATAGCACATCAACAACCTAATGGATAATTTCAAGGAAATAAAAAGGAAGAGCAATTTAATCCCAAACCTAGCAGAAAAAAAGAAGTAAACAAAATTAAATCAGAAATAAATGAAATTGAAAACAAAAGAATCATTCAAAAAATTAATGAAACAAAAAGTTGATTCTCCAAAAAGATAATAAAATCAATGAACCATTGGCTAGATTAACTAGAGACAGAAAAGTAAAATCTTTAATAACTTCAATCAGAAATGAAAGGGGAAATAACAACAGATACAAGAGAATATCTCTGACTACTACAACAAATCTGTGCCCAGAAAATTGAAAATGTGGAGAAAATGGACCAATACCTGGAGTCACATCTTCTCCCTAGTCTTAACCAGGGATAAATAGAACTCTTGATCAGGCCAATATCAAGCACTGAGATCAAAGAAACAATAAAAAATTTTCCAACATAAAAAAATCCTGGATAGCTTCATCATCAGAATTTTATCACACCTTCAAAAATGTACCTATACTGCAGAACCTGTTCTAAAACACTGAGAAGGAAGGAATCTCCCAACATGTTTTATGAAGCAAATATCACCCTGATATCAAAACCAGGAAGGGAACAACTTAAAAGGGGAACTATAGATGACCAATTTCACTAATGAATATTGATGCAAAAATACTCAATAAAATGTAAGCCAATAGACTACAGCTATGCATTAAAAAAATTATACATCATGATTGAGTGGGCTTTATCCCAGGGATGAGAGGGTGGTTTTACATATACAAATACAAAAAATGTGGTTCACCATATCAATAGAAGCAAAAACAAAGACTATATGATCCTCTCAGTAGATGCAGAAAAGGCATTTAATAAAATTCAGCATCCTTTTTTAACAAGCATTTAAGAACATAGGCATAGGCAGCACATTTCTTAAACTGATTGAAGCCATCTATGATAGACTTACAGCAAAAATCATAATGAATGGAGTAAACCAAAAGCTTTTCCACCTAGAAGGGGAACCATACAAAGATGTCCACTATTGCCACTGCTATAAAACAGTACTAGAAGTTCTAGCCAATGCAATCAGACAAGAGAAGGATATAAAGGGCATCCAAAGGGTGACAGAGAAGGTCAAACTCTCACACTTTGCCCATAATATGATCTTATATTTACAGAGCTCGAGACTCAACCACAAGATTTCTCCAAGTGATCAGGAAATATAGTAATGTCTTAGGGTATAAAATCAATCTGTATAATTCAGTAGCCTTTGTATACTTGCATAATAGCCAAGTCAAGAAGCTAATCAAAGACATAATTCATAGTAGCTTCAAAGAAAATGAAATAACTAGGAATATACCTAACAAAAGTGAAAGATGGTTATAAAGAGAACTATGAAATCCTGAGAAAAATAATAGCAGAAGACATTATCAAATGGAAGAACAGACCAAGTTCTTGGCTGGGAAGAATCAACATTGTTAAAATGTCTATATTATCCAAAGCAAACTACAGATTCAGTGCAATCCCCATTAAAATACCAACATCATACTTAGAAGAACTGGAAAAAATATTTCTTCATTTCAAATGGAACCAGAAAAAAACCATGCATAGACAAGGCTATTATTAGTAATAAAAACAAAGCTGGCAGCATCACTTTCTCAGACTATAGGTTATGTTACAAATTGATAATGATCAAAAAATTACAGTATTGGTACAAGGATAGAGACATAGACATATGGAACCAAATAGAATTTCAAAAGATAAAATCGGTCTCTTATCACTATCTGATCTTTGATAAACCAAACAAAAGCATATAGTGGGAAAATAAATCACTATTCAACAAATTGTTCTGGGACAACTGGATAACCACATGTAAAAGACTGAGACTGGATCTGCACTTTTCATCACTTAAAAAAATTGACTCAAGATGGATAAAAGATTTAAATTTAAGACACGAAATGATAAAAATCGTAGAAGAAAAGTGTGAGAAAAACTTTTGAGGATAATGTTTTGGATAAAGATTTTATGATGAAGAATTCAGTGGCAATTGCAACAACAAGAAAAATAACCAAATAGGAGTTAAACTGAAAAGCTTCTGCTAAGCTAAGGGCACAACAAGTAAAGGAAATAGACAACCTTCAGAAAGAGAAAAGGCATTTGCATGTTACTAATTTGACAAAGGCTTGATAACTAGGATCCACAGAGAACTCAAATTAATCAACAAAAACAGAGTAAACAATCAACAAAAGAGAGTAATCAAAAAAAGAGAGTGATCTACCACTGGGCAAGAGACATTAACAGAACCTTTTCTGAGGAATACAGATGAATGGCTAACTAACATTTGAAAAAATGCTCATTGTCCCTCATCATCAGAGAAATGAAAATTTAAAAAAACACCCTGAGATATACTAACCCCAATGAGAATAGCCCACATTACAAAGTGCCAAAGTTGCAGGTGCTGGTACAGAGGTGAAAAGAAGAGAACTCTCCGCAATTGTTAGTGGGACTGCAAACTAATACAGCTTCTTTGGAAAGAGGTATGAAGAATACTCAAACTCAAATTAGACCTCCCATTTGATCCCTTCATCCCATTATTAGGCTTCTTCCCAGAAAGAAAAAAAATTAGTCTATCATAAAGACATTTTCACTATATTATTTATCTCAGCTCAATTTATAATTTCCAAGATGTGGAAACAACATAAATGCCCAAAAACCCAGGAATGGATTAACAAACCATGGCATATATATACCATGGAATACTATTCAGCCATAAAAAATGGATGCTTTACATCTTTTATATTAACCTGCATGGAGTTAAAACACATTCTCCTTAGTAAAGTATCACAAGAATGGAAAAGCAAGCATCCAATGTACCCATAGAAGCCAGTAGACTAACACATACACACATAAGAGAAAAACTCAATTCAAGTGGAGGTAGGTGGAAATGGGAAGACGAGAAGGGAAGAGGATTGGTGTGCTCCCACTTAATGGGCATTATGTGAGGGAATATGGCACACATTTTGGATGGAGGACACAACTATAAGAGGTACTCTGTGCAACAAACCAAATGCTGTAAACTATTTGTTTGTACCCTGACATTAACCTGAAATAAATAGAAAAATAGGAAAATACTTTTATGTACATTCAATGTTAAGAGCAATTTGTAGGCATGAAGATACAAAACAATTCTTCCCTTTAGAAGAAAAGGAGGTGACAAAAGTGGAAAGTAAAAATAATTTTAAAATTTAGGTGATGTGGTAATTATGGGGAACTGATTGATAATATTAATGTAAAATATTGAAAAGTCACATTTCAGTATAATATTTATTCCAGAGAATATTTACTGAAAAATAGAAGTTAGCATTCAGACATTTATGGGGTATCAATTGTGCCATGCTCAGGGCTTTGTGCTAAATCTTTCTAGGCATAGTGACATTTATTATAGTGTGTTAAATAAATAATGAAATTTTAAAAAGTAATTTATACTGTGCAACCTATCTACATACCTTGATAAAATACATTCAAAAGAAGGACCTTATCTGATAAAGGTAAATATTTTGAGATACTATCATACAAGTCAACATTCTTGTATTTATTTATTTAAACAGTGTCTCTTTGTTGCCCTTGGTAGAGTGCTGTGGCGTCATAACTCACAGCAATCTCAAATGTTTGGTTCAAGTGATTCTCTTGTTTCAGCCTCTAAGTAGCAGGAACTAATAGATGCCTGCCTTGGTGCCTGTCTATTTTTTAAGATGGAGGTCTCATTTCTGCTCAAGCTGGTCTTAAATTCCAGAGCTCAAGCAATCGACTCACCTTGGTCTCTCAAAATGCTAGAATTACAGGTGTGAACCACTGTGCCTGGCTTTCTTATAGTACTTTTTTGGTGGAAGCCACCAAGATGTGACTTACCAAACTACTAGACTGCTGGGATTTGAGAATTGGAGAATTATAGTTCTGACACTATTACAATCTTTACTTTTCATGTAAGTGATGGAGTGATAGAAGTCCTGGTTAAAGCCTCAAATGCAACCATCATTTTTCCTCTTCATCATCTCTGTTTCTAGATTTTCATTCATCATTTCCACCATTCTTTCCTCCTGGAGAATGGAAGGCCCTCCTCAGCTCCAAGGCTGTCATGAATAAAAAAGAGGAGAAATACTCAGTAGTCCCTGCCTCCAGCAGCTAAAACTATTTCACCACAACTTTTCTATCAATCCGTGGTAAAGCAGAGACAACTGTTTCTTATTTTGTTAGCCTAGGTTGAGGGTAAAAAAGGCCCTCATTCTTCCTATTACATTTTTCAGAGGAGAATAAAATAAACACATTAAAAAGGGTGTTTGTAGAAGAATTGCTGCCCAAAAGTGGGTGAAAAATAGAATACCTATTGCCAATATTCTTTTTTTTTTTTGGCAGTTTTTGGCTTGGGCTGGGTTTGAACCTACCACCTCCGGTATATGGGGCCAGTGCCCCACTCTTTTGAGCCGTGGGCACTGCCCCCCGATATTCTTTATTTATACTTCACTAAGAACTTATTTCTGATCTGTCTTCTCTGGTACTACAATTATTGTTCAAAATAATGACTCAAACCATTTTTGAAAGTCTTTCAAAGCCTACATTCAATTATTGACCCTCAAAAAAAAAATTTCCAAGTTTACTTTCTATTAATTAGAAAATCAACAGATCCTCAGGCATATCCCACTAATAAAATGCTTGGATATTTTTGCTCTTATTTTCTGTGTATAATGCTTAGAACTTTTTGGTCATGCAATACCAAGTGAGTGCCTGCTTTTTAATAATAACCTGTTCCCAAATGACCAATCGACACCATCTAAAATACCAGAAAACATTGAAATTAACAGTTTAGCATTTTCTAAGACTGTATATCACAAAAGCTATACATCTGTCATATAACTAAAGTAAAAACACTTGGAGTTACAGTTTTACTAAGAGTTTCATAGATGCAAATTCAAGGTTGATTTAACTTTTTCAGTCTATGAAATTTTCATGAATTGAAATATTTCTCCCACCTCTTCTACTTCTTCTTCATGCAGCAGTTCTCAACCTGTGGGTCACAACCCCTTTGGAGGTAGAATGACCTTTTATCAGGGGTCGCCTAAGACCATCCTGCATATCAGATATTTAAATTATGATTTACATTACGATTCATAGCAATAGCAAAATTACAGTTATGAAGTAGCAATGAAAATAATTTTATGGTTGGGGGTCACCACAACATGAGGAACTGTATTAAAGGGTCGTGGCATTATTAAACCACTGCTTTATAGCATCTTCTCTAATGTATGTGCCTGCTCCCCTCCCCCACGCATCCCTTCCACATAGTAAAGCAGTACCTGGAAGCATTCATCTTGCTGAAACTGGAGCACGTGGGGGCGGAGTGAGAGGGAGGTACACGAATAGGTGTGTGAGCTGAATGGGATTTTATAGAAGAGCTGCTTAAAAATAGGAAATTCAATTCAGAAACAGTACTAATTGCTAATTAAGCAATTTGTCAGATGTTTAGTGGGCAGAATCTGTTCTAACTCTAGCTACATTTCATTATCACTCTGTTTTTATGAGTGTAAAGTTAATATTTTTCAACACAGAATAAATTCAATACAGAATATTTACATTAAATCTGTTTGAATCATAAAAATTTATATTTATTGAAATAGCTATACTAAAAAAGTACCCCAAAATGTTAAGGTGAAAATAAAGGAAAGCTGCAGTGGGCTGTGTGGTTTCCCTTTCACTTCATGTCATATGTGTCTATGTGTACCTGTCGCTTATTCGAATCTCATTTGTAAGAGCAATCTCTTGTCATTATGTTTTAAAAATCTCTTTAATGGGTTTTAAGTATTATGGTGATAAATTACAACTTAAATAACTGTGTATTTAAAGCCATTACTTTAAAATATTAAGGTACAATTTTTTGAAATAAATCTCTGGAGAGACCATTTCCTTATGATAGTCGTGTTTGTGTGAAATTACAGTAGAATCTTTGGAAAGTGACCACAAGGGACTGTAACACACTGGTCAAAATACAGAGGTGGTCAACATTAGGAACTAGGCCTATTACACTGATACATGTGAAAATCAGGTCAACTTAGGAGGTGGTCATTGTAGGGAGGTGGTCAACTATGGGGGCTCTGTATTTGGTTAAAGGATAATATATTTTGAAAGATTTTCATAGATGTTACCAAATTATCCAGTTGAATGAACTTATAAGTTCCTGTTTAATTGCACCTTTAACATTGTCAAGATACACAGATATTTGCAATAATCACCAACTGAAGTGATATAGGCACTGGACCATGAGAACAAGCATTGTCCAGCCAGTGGTGATATGAATGTATAGCTTTCCTGTCTCTATCCTTCCATTTACATGTCTCAGAAATAACTTCAATGTAATGTTTTTGGTTTCTGATGATGTTAAATGCTACTTTGTATGTATCGCTTGCTTTCTTTTTCCATGAAAAAATTTTATGCTAATAAAATTTTAAGGAGAAAAAGACAGTGACCCTTTAAAATACTTTAATTACAAAGCTTAGAAAATACAAAATAAATCTCAAAGTATCTTTTTTTTTTTATTTACCCTTTTGTCACTTCTTTTCCATGTTCTCCATTCCTAACTTATCTACTAATATACCAAGAAGCCAAGAGGGATAGTGTGACTTCTTGGTGTACTTTGGACTAGGCAATGTACTTAGTTTTTTGGACTAGGCAATGACGACAGGACACATCGAATTCTGAGGAGAATGAAGATCAGTAAAGACCTTACTCCTAACAATTGTAGTGTTCATTTTAAATAAGTAATGCTTATTAGTATTTCTCTTCAATCTTCATCACTATTATAGAAAATCATTACACAAAACATCTGAAATATCAGAATTGTGATGAATTTTATATTTTCATTACCTACATTAGAGTGAAATATCACATGGATTGTTGCATGATAGATTGGTGTCTGGATGATTCTAGTGGAAAAAAGATTCTAAATATATGTATAAATGACATACATTAGCTAGTAATGTATTCTAAGTCATTTATTCTTGTTCATGGTGAATTTTTAAAAGTAATAAAATATCTTTTTAGAAAGGTGAGGGCATCTAGAGAAGATAAATAATGAGATTTTAAAAAGTCAAGATATTAAAAGATGTAAACTTATTTAAGACCATGCTACAGTTTATTTGGAAGTGATAACAGATTTGCCATTTGCTGATTACCCTTGGAAGATGCATTCAACTGCACAAGCAGTTGGTTATTTCCTAAGCTTACTATAGGAATTAATTGTTGCAGGAGAATATTACAGGCTCATTCATGAAAACTGGTATTTGCTACTGGCAAAAATAACTGAGAAGTAATGAAACTCATAGAATAATATTACAGAGCATTTTGGGGAGAGCAAACTAAAGCAACCTACCATTATTTCTTCATTTCCTTGTAAATTTTCAATTTATCATGTCTGGTAAAAAGAGATGTAGAATGAAAGTTGGTCCTATTCCTTCTTAGCTAGCTGTGAGGTCATATTGAATTCTTTAGGTGACCTGTAGCTTAATTTCCCAATCTTCAAAGTCAGGATCAATGCATTTATCTTGTAGGGTTTGAGACCACAGTGTATTATCTACCAGTTTTAAATTAGGTATATTAACTATGTTTATCTAACTGAGCTTGATGAGTGAAGTGAAAGTTCTTTTTGGAAAATGCGCAAGTTGTATTAATTGATCTTTAAGATTCCTTCTAATTCTGCTTCTCCTGCCTTCACTTCTCTGATGGGAATCCATCCTCTGACACTGAGACTGAAGTCTCACCCAAATACATGCTGATTATATTACTTCCATGGCTGCTCAAATACTACTGTGCATACTGAACAGCTATTTTATCTTTTTTCAAAAATCCCTGTATTATAGACCAGTGCACCTCAAATTATCTATGTTGGTTTGTCTTGGATAGAGCAAAGACCAATGAGTGTATGAGATAAAAGAAAATTTAATTTCTAAATAAGAAAAATTATTAAACTAAAGAATACATTAAAAATATATCTTTAAATTTTGTGTTGTTATAATAATGACATGAAATTACTTTATCAAAGCATTATACATTTTTAAAATGTTTTTCTAAATTTCTGTAATTATTTCATCCCTGATGAGTAATACCAATTCACAAACTGGCCCCAGTCTGTGAACCACAATTTAAATGGTGCTGCTTTGGAGTCTAGACGAGCAGTTTTGAAATTCTTTTTTTTTATTTTTCTATTTTACATATACATGTGTTTATAAGGTTTCCACTTTTTGCCTTCACAAAGTTAAAAAGGCTTAAAATTTAATAACAATAACAATGTTTAAGATAAGGACTAGAATAAAAAACCTCATAAAGAATGAACAAAGATAAATACATTCAGAAAAGAAATCAGATGATTGCTGCATCAAAATATTAAGCAACAATTATAATAATAATAATGCAAAGAAAGTAGCATTCACATTGTCAAATAAGAGTATGTCTATTATAGAATGCTTTGACTCTGAGGTTCAGTATGAAGTCATCAGTTAACTTCTTCTTCTTATTTTTTTTACCAAAGTTTCTAAAAATAAACAACTAATATTTATGAATAAAAGTAAAAGATAATTTCAAAAAATAGATCATGCCAAATATTATAAACAGTAGAAAAAGAAGAAATACTTCAAAATCATTCTACTTAATATGGATACACCTGATATTAAAATTGGAGAAAATATATTATTATAAAGGGGAAATTACAAACATTTTTCACTTATAAGTGAGTATACAATATCCTAAGCAACATTACCAGGTTGAATCAAAAATTAATGTTTAAGTAATATACTTTGGTCAAAATTAAATCCAATTTATGTGAGAATTAGTTACTATTTTCTTTTCTTATCCCTAAACCAGCAGTAAAATCATCTCATGGGAACTTGCTGAAAATGCAAATTATTGGGCCCTGTCCCAGATCTATTGAGTTAGAGACTCTGGGCCTGGTCCCCATCCCAGTTGCCTAGTCCACAAAGCCTCCAGGTGATTCTGGTGTAGGCTAATGACTAGGAAACACAGCTCTCTCTTTTCTCTGCTACTAGAAATTACTTTTGTTGCAATCCCTGAGAACTGTACTTTAACTCTCTGAAATGTGATTCCCAGCAAGTGGTAAGAACATGCTCTTCTTAGTAAAGTATCTCAAGAATGGAAGAAAAATTATCCAATGTACTGACTACTACTATGAAACCAATAGATAATCACCTACACATTCATACAAATGGTAAAACATAACTATAGTCCAGAAAGAAGGAAGGAAGAGGAGGGAGAGGGGAAGGGAGGGGGAACATCGGGAGGAGGGAGGGTATTTGATGGGACTTCACTTAATATGCATAATGCAAAGGTACATTTCAAAACTATTAAGAATAGAGTATAAATATCTTACCACAATAAATAAGTGGGTGAAGTGATGGTTATGTTAATCAGTTGGATGTAACCATTCCACATTGTATAACAAATCAACACATATAAATGCATTAATGTGCACAGTTATGATTTTTAATAAAGAACAAAAAAGTTTATTGTAAAAGTTTTTGTAGGTGGGGGCTACCATTGAGCATTTTAGAAATGATCCCAATTCAAAAATTGATTTTAACTTTGATAATTTGGGTCATTGTATTAGTATTTCAGAAGTAATATTATAAATTTGAGGCAGAAGTATCTTTTTCCAGCAATCATCCTCTTCTTAAGTATACTATATCATTTTAAGATTAACTTAACATTTTTATTCATAGATTATTGACATGTCAAGTTTATCATTAATGAATATACTTCACTGGAAAGTGTAAATATTTATGTATTGGAAAGGGAGAGCAACTACAATGAGATATAAGTATTTTACCTATTATTTCCCATACTTATTCATGATTTTCTTTTTCATTGACAATGAGATACACATAGTTTGTAATTAGAATAAATTTTTAAAAATTTATAGCTTATTTCTCATATCTCTTATTCCACTTTTTCCCTCGAAGGAAATGAGAGGAAAAAGGTGCTTCACCTTTAACATATAATTCTTTTTTTTTTTTTTTTTTTTTTTTTGAGACAGAGCTTCAAGCTGTCCCCCTAAGCAGAGTACCGTGGCATCACAGCTCACAGCAACCTCCAACTCCTGGGCTCAAGCGAGTCTCCTGTCTCGGCCTCCCAAGTAGCTAGGACCACAGGCGCCCAACACAATGCCTGGCTATTTTTTGGTTGCAGCCATCATTGTTGTTTGGCAGGCCTGGGCTGAATTGGAACCCGCCACCTTAGGTGTATATGGCTAGAGCCTTAGCCACTTGAGCCACAGGCGCTGAGCCTAACATATAATTCTTAAAACAGCTGGAGGGTGCATATAATTTTTTTTTTAAAGTAAAAAAATGACTGGCAAAAAAAAAAAAAAAAGGGATTGAAATAACCAGAGTCCAAAATCAAAAACAGAAGAATGAATTAGAGAATTATTAAAAGCACTTTAAAGATCAAACGTAAACCTATATGTAGAAAAAGTGAAGAATATTTGTTATTTTGTAGGATAAATTTATAAAACTTAAACTTGTACCATGATGTGAATTAAATCCCCAACTATCAAAGATTTTATATAATTTAGACAATGAAGGAAGAAAACAAAATATAACTAAATAAAATAAACTATTTTTGAAATTTCATTTACATTTGGCAAATAATAATTATTTATATTTATGGGGTACAATACAATCTTTTGATGTATGTATACATTGTGGGATGATCAGATCAAGCTAATTGACATATCTGTCACTTGACATATTTATTATTTCTTAGTGATGGAACTTAAAAATCCATTCTTTAAAAATTTCCAAATATATTAATACAGGGTAGACATAAAGTTTATGTGCAATTATGTCCTCCCTGTGTAACATGTTCTTGTTAACTATAGTGACCAAAATGTGTAATAGATAACCAGAACTTATTCTTTATAACCGAAACTTTGTACTTTTTGACTAACAACTCCCCTTTCCCCAACCCCACACCCCAGCCTTTGGTAACCACCTCTTCTTCTCTCTACTTCTGTAAGTTCAAATTTTTCGGATTCCACATGTAAGTGAGATCATGCAGCATTTGTATTTCTGTGATTGGTTTATTTCAATAAGCATAATGTTAGGAGCCTTTCTCATAGGGTTTCTTTTAGTAATTTTACAGATTCAAGTTTTACATTTAAGTGTTTAAACCATTTTAAGTTGAATTATGCATTAAGGTTTAATTTCATTTTTCTGCATGTTGATAGCCAGTTTTCCTAATACCATTCATTGACGGGATAGTCATTTTGTAATTTTGTGTGCATAGTACCCTTTTCTAAAAGCAATTGCCATATACATATGAGTTTTCTTTTGAACTTTCTATCCTATTTATATTAGTGTCTGTTTTTATGCCAGTACCATGCTGTTTGGATGACTATACTTTTGTAATATATTTGGAAAACAGGTAGTGTGATGCCTCTAGCTTTTTTCTTTTTGCTCAAGATTGTTTTGACTATTCACAGTCTCATATAATTCCATATAAATTTTAGCTCTTTCTCTATTTCTCTGAAAAATAACATTGGAATTTTGATTGTCATATCATTGACTCTGTAGATCTCTTTGGACATTTTAGCAATATTAGTTATTAAGACCCATGAACATCAGATTTCTTTCCATTTTTTTGTGTTGTCTATAATTTCTTTTATCAATTTTTTATAGCTTTCAGCATACAGATAGTTCACCTCCTTGATTTAATTTACTGACATTTTTTTAAAATGCTATTATAAGTAAGATTATGTTCTTAATTTCTTTTTCAAATAGTTTGTCCTTAGTGTAATAAAACATTACTGATTTTTGTATGTTAATTTTGTATACTATACCTCTACCTCTACTAAATTTGCTTCTCAGTTTTAACAATTTCTTAGTAAAGTATTCAGGATTTTCTGTATATGAGAACTTGTCTGGAGTTTTCCTGAATATGAAAGCTGAGACAAAGATCTGACTGCCTATAGTTTATCTGGGTGTGATTGAAACACCAGGGAATGATCATTACTATACATTACTTGTTCTCCCTCCCATGAAACCTCATGATAAGTCTTATAAAATGTATTTTGAAACTGTCCACCCTGCAGGCATTGACACCCTTGCACTTGTGGGTGGCAATGTCAGTTACTGCCCAAACTCCAGCTGATGTTTTCAAGTCACATTTGAGTAAAATGTGGCAAAACCTCCACTGAACTGTTTGCATCATCTATGGCTGTAAAGAGGTAAAGCCCAGAGAAAGTGAAATGAGGCTAAGAGGAGTATGACACAGAATTTACAGAAATTAAAACAAAAAATTATTGTAAAAACCCAAGCCTCATGAATCAAAGACAAAATCCAATGACAATTTGAAAATGTTTAGAACTAGATGATAACAAAACAATTGCATATTAAAAATTGAAGAATAGACTTGAAATATTTCTCAGCCATTTTAACCTAGAATATGTAAAAAGGGTTGATAAATAATGAGTTAGTCAATAGAAGTTGAAAAACCAAAGATATGAATCCAGATAAAGTAAAAGAATAAAAAATTAGGAGCAAAAACTAACAAAAATAATAAAGATACAATAGGCATATTAAAATTCAACACAAGTTTTTGTATAGTGATAAAAAAAGTTGCCAAACCATTAATAAGTTCAAGAGGACAAAAAGAAAATGTGCAGAAATCATTAGAAAAAATCTAGACATAATTGCAGCTATATCAAAGGATAAAAGATAAAGTATATTATAGATTAATATATGCTAAAAGTAAAGAAATTAGAGGAAATAGACAAAGTCTTAATACTTAAAACATAACTTTCTAAATAAGAAACAGCAAATATGAAGAGCCTCATAACCATTTAATTATTAATTTAATCAGTTAAATTTTTGTACTAAAAAGATCAGGCATATTAAGTTTCTTCTTGTCAGGATTTCCCCTATAGTTACTGAGATAATCATAGCTATTTTCTTTAATTGCTTAATTTTCTTTAATTATTGTAGTTTTTCAGCTAAAAATGTCAAGCATATTCTGTTTTTCTTTTTGATTTTTGTTTTCGATAGCAGAATTTAGAGGGAAGTTCAGAGATATTTCATGTGACTCTGGCCCTGACGCATGAATTGCCCCCTCCATTATCAACATTCCCCACCAGAGGGAGATGTTTGTTACAAGTGATGGACCAACATTGATACTCATTGTCATCCAAAGTCTGTAATTCGCATTAGTGTTCATTATTGGTGTTATACATTCTAAGGGTTTGGACACAAATATATTGGCATACATCCACCATTATAGTATCACACAGAGTCGTTTCAATGTCTAAAAGTTTTGTTTTGCCTATTTATCTCTTCTCATTTCCTAACCCCTGGCAAATTTAAAATTAAAATTTTTCTCAAGTCCCATTTATTTCTTTTTGTTATTGCTGTGCACAGCTAACAAAATAATCAACAGACCAAATAGACAAGCTATAGAATGGAAGAAAATATTTGCTACTGGAATCTTCAATGAGCTTAAGCTAATCAGGAAGGAAAAATCAAACAACCCCATTAAAAAGTGCTCAAAAGAAATAAGAAGAAGCTTTTCAAAAGAAGATAAATGAATGGTTAATAAACATATGAAAAAATGCTCAATGTAACTAATCATCAGGAAAATTCAAATTAAAGCTGCAATGAAATATCAATTTACCTCAGTTAGAATGGCTTTTATTAAAAAGTCATAAAACAATAGATGCAGGCATGGATACATAGAGAAAGGTATTCTTCTACATTATTGGTAGGACTACAATTTAGTACAGTGTCTATGGGAAACATTATGCAGAGTCCTCAAAGAACTAAAAGTAGAGCTAACATTTGATCTTGCAATACCGCTACTCGGTATTAATGCAATGGCAAAAAAATAATTTTATCTAAAAGAGCCTGTATATGAATGTTTACTGCAGCATAATTCACAGTTGGAAAGATGAGGAATCAACTGAAGTGCCCATCAATTCATGAGTGAATTAACAAAATGTAGTATGCGTATACTACAGAAACTACTCAGCCATAAAGAATGTTGAATTAGGCCTTTGGCAATAATTTGGATGGAACTGAAGAGCATTATCCTATGTGAAATATCTCAAGAATGAAAAAAAAAAAAACCAAGCACCACACGTACTCACTACTAAACTGGAACTAACCAATGAATACACATATGCAAAATTCAGTGGAAAACAAGCCAGGGGAAAGTAAGAGGAAGGTGAAAACCTATCTAACGGGCACAAAGAAACACTGTCTCTCTGATGGGCACACTTATAACCCTAAGTCAAGAATAATAAAATTGATTCATACACATGTATAACAAAAATCATTTGAATCCCTTTGATATGTTACAGTAAATAAAAGGGCAATTTTTTCCCACTAATATTATCTGGCATATTCAGTCTTTAATCTAATATTTAATCCTTTTCAGTAATTGTAGGGATTTTCTTCTCTATTATTACATTTTTAATGATTAAATGGCTATCATTTTTGTGGATGACACCAATCTAGCGATATACTACTTATACAATTATTTAGTTTGCTAACTTTTTTCATAGAATTTTTGGGTCTTTGTTCACATCATTTTTTTTTTTTTTGCACTAAACTATTTCATTCTGATATCAAGATTTTACTACTTTTCTAGGCTCTCCAACAATTTCTAAACAAATGAAATGAACTGGCCCTCAATTTTTTTGTAGAATCTACTATCTTATCAGTTCCTCCTTATGATGGTATTAAGGCAGCAGTGAATTTTAATGAGGGACAGACTAGATTCCTTCTGGAAAATTAAGGAAGTTGGATATTCATATCACACTATACATCAAGATAAATTTTAGGTGGACTTATATGTGAAAGATACATAGGTAAAACTTTTAAAAGAAAATTGAGAACAATAGCTTAATGACCTTTATGCATTTCATAAAAAGCTTTTTAACATGCTCTTATTCTGCCCACAGACGTACATAAGCAACACTCCACCAATGGAGTGAGGAGAATTTTCTCAGTGGGAATAATCATTTGCATTGGCTTCTGGAGATTTCTGTTATTTTTAAATTTATTGACTGAGTTTTGACTTCTTCCTATTCTAACGTATTTTATTCTCTCTGCTCATTTTGTTATTTTAAATAAGTATCTCAACTTAAGTTATTATTTATTAGAAATATACTATTTTATATCATTCTTTTTTTGCATTTGGATAGTGTATCTTATAAATTATAATTATTTACTTATCTAGATAGTACATTTGGTGAACAATTTTAATGTTAATTTTTCCTGTTTTAGAAAATTTCTATTTCATACATTCCACTAAGCAAATCAAACAAAAGTACATTTGCAGTATTACCACTTATTAAAATATTCATATTAATTCCATTTACTCTGCTCTTAAGTATTGAGGGCCTACTATTTGCCAAGTAGTAGGTTGCAAGCACTGATGTTTAATGTTAAACTAAACATATCTGATAACTGCTAGCAGGAAGGTATCACTCATTGAAAGTAATAATGACCCATTTAAAATGTGGGATTCATAGAATGCGAAAAGTTATTCTTGATTTATTCCACAAATATATATTCTGTATTAAAATGTGCTAGGCACTAAGCTGTGTCACAAGAGACTAGAAACAAGACGACATTTTAAGCAACTTACAATTCAAAAGCATATATGAAATTTATGTACATAATTAGTTCTATATAAACAGGACAAAGGATGATTAAGTTCCAGAAAGCACATCTAAACAAACAAAATTATACAGATAAGGACTGAACTATGTACTTATTTGAAGTAAGGAATTGGAAGGAGTCCATTGCTATTCTAAGGAGATAGGGATTGAATTAGTTATTAAAGGATGCATGGAGTTTGAAAGAAAGAGAAGTTGAAAGTTAGGTTTTCAAGGAAAATCAAAGGAAATGTGCCAAGGTACAATTCTGTGAGAACACCCAGGGTTTTCCACTTGTGAAGTATATATTTAGGTAGGGCTAATGAATGAAACACAAGGTTAGCTGATGGTGTTATCACATTGGATGTGATTACAAAAGTGGGTCAGGATGTTGTTCTTAAGGACTGGCCCTAATTTTGTAGGTTGTGTACTGTTTTGAAATATCTTGGATTTATAATCTTCATCATACTTCAATAATATGAATCTAGTTTACTAACCAGATGATGATGCAATTCTATAATAAAAGAATATCTGACGGTGAAGACAGCAGTGAGCAGTCGGTTTAATTTGAGGTATTAAGGAAATACATATATCTGCTGGGGCAGGTAGGAAGGCAAAGATTCATTTTATCAGATAGTGGGCAGAATTTGCTGTTTGGTTTTGGAAGTTAGTTACATCTATAAAAAATCAAGAGGGTGACTGCTATCAGGTGTAGTAAATATAAAAAGGAACTTGTGTTTTTCACTGTCACTGATTTTGTACAGAGCTTTAGGAAGAAAGCTACAGCCTGGGGCAGGGTGTCAGAGCCCTCGTTGGGGTGAGGGGGAAATCTATGTGAGGGAGGTGATTTAGTCACAAACTGTGAACTTCATTATAAAAAGGATAGAGAGTGAAAGTTTCTCTCTCAACCCTCTTCCACATTCTCCCAGTTTCAATTTCTGACCATAGCAGGTATCTACTATTACTAGTCAAATTTATTTTTGCAGAAATTATTTTTTATACATATTCAAGCCAACAAATATATATTTCTTTTCCTATTTTTAAAACAAATCATAGCCTATTATACCCATTCTTTTACACCTTGCCTCCCCCCTCAATAAAAAATATATCTTGGAGCTTCTCCATATCAGTACACAAAGCCCAGAACAATGTTTTCCAAATAACGTATTTTTATAAATACTTGTTGAATATTCTGATGGTTTATGTTAAAACTTATTCACACTTGCAATTAATTTCCTTACCTATTCTTTTCTTAAACCCACACTATCAGTGCTTAACATGAATAAAGTTAGCTGTAGAGCAAATTTTACGCTGAGAGTCTAATTACATACTCTAGGGTAAACTGATTTTTGTAACTCTCCTCTCCATTACCAAATTTTGCAGCCATCAAGTATATTCCTCTCGATTGATAAAAATATATGTTTGTGAAAGAAATGAAGGGGCCATATGTAATGATGTGCTGGAAACTGTCAGTTTTGAAAAAGCTAATGGTGCTCATTTCATCCAAACTCCACTTTAAACCATGTTTCATTGAAAATATAAAATTGCACCATGGAAATCAGCAAACACTAAAAATTTGGTATTCTTCCTTCCAGAAGTGCCAGTGGTTAAACATGTAACAGCGTACCACTGGCTAGGTAATAGCCATAATTCCTATAACCATATGTCCCAGGCAATAGAGGGTCATCAGAACGTGGTACTTTTGCTTATACAAAGGACGTGCTTATACGAGGGGCTAATGATAAAAACAATTATGAGGAGACAATGTTATATTGACATTCCGAGAATTTACCACATCTTCAGCTCTTTTCTAAGTGCTTTAAACACATTAATTCATCTAACCTTCACAACAACCTAATGAAATAGTTAGGTAGAGAAGTCTGGTTAATCCTACTTAACAATGGGCTAAACCAAGGCTTAGATGAGGAAACGCTGTGATAAACAGCAGTGAAACAAAACCAGCTGCTGGAAAGCTGCAGAGCAAATCATCCCTTTGGACAGTTAGTTATTTGAAGTTATTACCCTTTTGCTAAATATTGACAATGCTTACTAAGATAATAATTACCTAGAAATTCCTTCAAAATCCTTAATATTTCTTGCACAGAAAATACTTCTGAATATATTTCAATTTTGCAAATAAATATATATATATTTTTAAATCAGTAGCTGCATAGTTTATTATTTTGAAACATGCTGAATTCAACCCAACTCCTACTCGTGTTTTTTGGCTCTTAAATGGGACACTGCTGACAATTGCTGCACTGTAGCAGTCTGAGAAAACGTCATTCCTTTGCATGCTATGATTTATGTATAATGGGAAAAATCTTTTGAATTTCATGGCATGATGTAAATTTGTATTCTTTTCATTTTTTCTTTGTCTCTCTACTTGACAATTCATCAGCCATATTTATGTGTCACACACAGTATATGATATGTTTCCTGAGAAATTTAGAGTCATAAATAATTTTTTATTCATTGTAGTGCTGCTAGATGAAATATGGCCCAAGAATGATTCTTTAGTTCAATAGAATAATCGTAAACACAAACTTGATGGAAAAGCACTAGAAATATAATTTTACTTATTAAAATATAAATGCCAAGCTCTTTATAGGAGTGGTGGTAGATTGAAGAAAAGAGGGAGATTAAAATTAGATCACCTTCTCCCAACCACTCAATAAAAATCTCTAACTCTAGCTTATTTTGAGCACGAATCAATTTCGTTAGCAATTGATAAATTAAAACCCAGACCCTATGCTCCACTTCTGTCGATGAGGGGGTAGAGCCCTATCTGAACTGAAAATGTAGACAAGTTTCCTAAATAAAAAGTATTCCCTGTTATAAAAAGAAAGCTAAAACACCATAGGATTCTATCATAAAAACTCTAAGCAATCCTGAAAGAAAAACTTATTTTACTTTTTAACCTAAGTTTCACAAATACAATTCAATATGATAACTAATAACCTTTTGACTTGCTAGTAATTTATGAGATTGTAATGGTCTGTACATAATTTTTGGGACTGCTAAATACAAAAAAATATAAACTTTCCTTTTTGGAACTGGAATATTAGATATTTTATCCAGAGGTTTCTTATTTTTATTACACAGAAAATATAAATTGATATCTTCTAGAGTCATTAATGAAATTAATGACTAATATTATCCAACTCTGTGTATATGGAGTATCTGTTATTTCTTATCTTTAAAATCAAAGAGCATTATGCTCCAATACCATCCAAGTAATGATACTTTTTATAGAATTTCCAACAAAAATTTTAATGGACTGAAAGCCACAATAGTTTAGAATTCAAGTAACTGACTAAAGAGTTCTAGTAGAAAATAGCTCTTAATTTGTGTAATTAAATGAAAAGTTGTTAAACTTTTTCTATAAAGGGAAAAATAGTAAGTATTCTAGGCTTTTAAGGGAAAGCAACAAATGTCAAGGATATGTTGTAAAATGCAACCATTTAAAAATGTAAAGACCATCCTTTGCCCACTAGAATAGTTAGCATTCATGGATGAGATTGAAACCATGGGTCATAGTACTTTTCAATGACAAAAGCATCCCTGAAAAGGGGGGGAAAATAAGCTACCTCACTCAACCCCCTGGGGGAAATGCTGGAGACCATGCTGCTTGATCAGAATAGGAAGTTCAAAAATTCAACATATTCCTCTTCAAAGATCTCCCTTTTAAGTGACCGATAGCTTAAATGTGCCTCAATGGACAGATTTTACGACACATTCAATTCTATGTTATCCCACAAATAATTAAGTTTTTGGTGCAAATTGGGATCTGGGGCTGGTGGCATGTCATTTAAATAGTGGAGAGTGAGTATAAGTTGTGAGTCTCAGATCCACAGCAAGGAAATCACTTTGCTTTGGTACATCCAAGGGTTAACTGACCAGTGTTTATTTCTGTGAAGATTCTCATCCAGCCCCAAAGTAGAGCCTTTGGGTTAATGTTCCTTTGACTTGCTCACTCTTCTGCGTTTTCTGCAAATATTTCAACGCATACATACAATAACTTTTCTAGGTGCAAAGTGGCTATAGCAAATTATCTAAGCTATCTAAAATGTATGCCACAAGTAAGAACAAGAAATACTTCTTTTTGTTTTTGTCTCTGCATTTAGGTACACTGTCTGATACCACCTGTACCCCTCACCACTTCACTGGTCATCCTAGCTTCATCTACAAGGGGTGTCTGATTTTTCTCTTTTCTGCCACACATTGGAAGAAGAGTTATCTTGGGCCACACATTAGGTACACAAACACTGAGGTTAAAAACAAAAAAGATCTGTGCTTACATTTTGTAATATCTGATACCTTAGATAAGCAAAATGGTCCTCAAATAATCTGCATGAAGCCCATGGGTCACAGGTCAGAAACCTTTGATTGTCCCTTTCTAACAACAAAACACATTTGGTCCTTTCCAGTCTCAAAGAAGTAGTTCTTGCCATTTTAGAATATTGAGGGATTCTTATCAAATCCATCATGATTCACACAGCAAGGAAAGTGGGACTTTCATCAAATCCCTGCAAAAAAAAACTGACCATTGTTCACATGTCTTCCAGGACAATGGGGTCTGCTTTCCTTATACTGACATTATTATTTTTCTCCTACACTTTCTTCTAGAATTTTTATGGTTTCATACTTTCTGTTTAAATCTTTTATTCATCATGTATTAATTTTTTGAGTGATGAGAGTTAAGGATCCTTTTTTGTTCTTCTGCACATGGCTAATTTACCCAACACCTTTTATTGACTAGGTCTCCTTTCTCCAGGGTTGTCTTCTTTTCCAAAGAGTAGTTGCCTACATAGATGTTTCTATATCTGGATTCTCTGTTCTCTTCCACTGGGATGTATCTCTGTTTTGGGGGCAGTATCATGCTGTTTTGGTCACTATGCCCTTGTGGCATATTTTGAAGTCTGGTAATGTGATACCTCCAGAGTTTTTTTTTTTTTTTTTTGCTTACAATGCTTTGGCTTTTTGGGCTCTATTCTGGTTTCAAATGAAGTATGGATTTTTTTTTTTATCTGTGAAATATGATGTTGGTATTTCAATGAAGACTGCCTTGAATATGTAAATCAATTTGGGCAGCATGGGCATTTTAATAGTGTGGATTCTACCAAGCCATAAGCATGATATGTCTATTCATTTGTTTGTGCCATCTGTATTTTTTTTCTTTAGTATTTTGTTGTTCTCTCCATAGAGATCTTTACCCTACTCAGTAAAGTATATTGGTAGGTATTTTATTTTCTTTGTGGCTATCATGAATGTTATTGAGTCTTTGATTTGATCTCAGCTTGACTGTATAAAAATGCTACCGATTTGTGTATATTGTCTTATAACCTGAGACTTTGCTGAATTTATCAGTTTCAGATAGATAAACATATCATCTAGATAGAAGACATATCACCAGCAAAAAGAAATTGTTTGACCTCTTCTTTTCTAGTTTGGAAACCCTTTCTTTCTTTTTCTTACCTGATTTCTCTGACTGAGACTTCCAGAACTATGTTGAAGAAAAGTGGTAACAATGGGAACCCTTGTCTTTGTCCCAGGCTTAGAGAGCATGTGTTCAACTTTTCCCCGTTCAGTATGATATTGGCTGTGGATTTGACACATATGGATTTTACAATTTTGAGATATGTGTCTTCTATGCCTAGTTTCTTAAGAGTTTTACCATGAAACGATGATGGATTTTGTTGAATACTTTTTCTGCATCTATTGAGATGATCATTTGGACTTTGTTTTTGCTTCTATTTATGTGGTATGGAGGGGATGGAGGGGATGCTGGCACCCTTTACACACATAAATTAATAAATGTGTGTTAAACCATCTTTTTATCCCTGGTATGAAGTTCCCTTGGTCATTATGTGAAGCAGTTAAGGGAAAACAACAACTGACAAGGATATGCTGTAAAATGCAACCATTTAAAAATGTAAGGAGATGTGGAGTAGGGAAAAGAACTTGCCCCAGAAATGTACTATGAAAAGTCATCATCATAAATTCCAAGAAGCACTTAGAAAAACACACTGGGCTTTATGCTAGGATTTCCTATTTTAAATGATTTGGGGAAAAAGTGTCAAGATACATAGATAGATAGATAGATAGATAGATAGATGTAGATATATAGATATAGATATTTATACACACATATATATATACATATACATTGTATATTTTAATATACAATAATATAATATGATATATATAATATATATATGCTGTTGAATTCAGTGCTTGTATTTTATGGCAGATTTTTCTATCTATATTCATAAGAGCTACTAAACTACAGTTTTCATTTTTTGTTGTATCCTTTCTTGACTTGGGTATTAGGGTACTACTGGCTTCATAGAATGATTGGGAAGGATTTTCTCCTTGATGTTCTAGATATTGGCCTGGCAAAGAATTTATGATTAAAATCCCCAAAGGCAATTTTAGCAATAACAAAAATAAATAAATGCAGTTTGATTATATTAACAACTTCTACAAAGCTAAGCAAATAATCACTAAGACAATCTATTGAATGGGAAAAAATATTTGCAAACTATACATCCAATGAAGGGCTATGATGATGGAAGTTTTGAAATGGATTATCTGATAAACTTGTCAATTTTCATTGTCTATATATGTTCTTTGGGTAGCTTTAAAATAGATATATCTTATATATATTAAAATATACAACGTATATGTGTGTATATATATGTGTGTATAAATATCTATATCTATATATCTACATCTATATCTATCTATGTATCTTGACACTTTTTCCCCAAATCATTTAAAATAGGAAATCCTAGCATAAAGCCCAGTGTGTTTTTCTAAGTGCTTCTTGGAATTTATGATGATGACTTTTCATGGTACATTTCTGGGGCAAGTTCTTTTCCCTATTCCACATCTCTTATCTGCTAAAGGTAAAATAACAGGTGCACACATAGCTGCCTGTGCAGACTAGAATTCATGTGGTCAGAGTGCTGACTTAGGCTAGCATATTTTAAGATTGTCACCTAGTAGAAGTTCTAGGTTGCTTTGAATGTCTACCCTTCAGTAAGATTCAGATGAAGCAAATATCAATTCTAGACAGTCAATCCATCTGTTAACGGGCTTTAGTCTACACTCCTGAGCATGGGTTTACTTTTTGCCTTGTTATTAATTGTTCCATGTAGCATGTTAACAACATCGCATCACAGATGCAATGATAGAATAGTTAACAGTTGCAATATCTGATGACATTTGTTAAAGACTCTCATCAGCTATGTTAGGTGCGATGGCTGAAAGTCTGGGCAGATAAACAGATTTAGCTGTCTTGCTTAATTACCATTTAGAGATGCAGATGTTCAATAAATCTAATATTTACTTGTCTTTACTAAATATTTCTGGAGTGTGAGGCATTTTTCTCAATTTACTACATTTATGATCTCATTTAGCCACATGAAGTAGGTCCTATATTTATTTCTATTTTACAGATGAGAAACAGAAATGACAAATAACTGGGAAAAAAAAATCAGCAGCAATCTCCTTTACTTAAGCCACATGTTTGCTAAAACACCAGGCTCTGTTCTGGCTCCGATTTAAACCAAGCTCTACCATTTTCTAGTGGTCAGGGCACTACATTCTCTGGGCCTCAGTTTCTGTACCATTCAAGTAGAGAAAAATAGTAACTATTTCAAGAGGAATTGTGACAATTGCACACACACGGTAATGCAAAAACAGGCTTGGAACAATAATGGTTGCTCTCACCCAGCTAGTGAGTGGCCAAGTTGGAATTTGAGCCTATCAGATTTCAGAGCCTGTTGTTTTAACTACTGTGTCATTTTATTTGGTGCAGATTTTACTTTCTTTTGTTCGGCCACCTCTGTATATATACTAACTTCCTTCTTGAAGCAAAACTAATTCTCACCATGCCTTTACTTCATAAATCTTGTCTGCTTTGAGCAACATTTCAAAGCTCCTGGGCATACCCCCTTTGGCCCACATATCATCATTCCAGGATAATGCCCCTTGTGCAAGAGAAAAACAAAGGAGTTCTCAGCAGCCTGGGATGCAATCTGCACTTCCCTTAAAAACCTCTCAGTGAAGAATTCACTTGCTTGAGCAGCTGTGGAATATCTGAAGAGGAGAATTCACTGGAAAGGCACAGTGTGAAAAGCAATTTGGGTAACTAATTCTGCTATGGATTCGATTTTCTGAGTTCAGGCATGAAAGAGGAAGTTAAACTCATTCAGGATTTTTTTTTCCTTAAATCTGCACCTATAAATACCAGCTCTGTTCTGTTCTTTACCCTAGAAGCTTTTTCCTGTTCTCTGCAGAGATGGGCTTATGCATTTCCTTTTATGAGTAATGGCTCTATTTGATTAAATAAATAACATTTCACACTAATGTAGTTCAAATGAGGATTCTGAAACCATTAAGAATGTATTTAAAATCTCACAATGGACCCTATTGCCTAGTTCTCTGGAGCAAATTATAGTTTCTGACACATTAAAATTATACCCTAAGAGAGGATTCTCTGAACATTTTCCAAAAGTAGGCATTCAGTATCTCATTGAAAAAAGAAAAAAAAAAAAAAAACAAGAAAACATAAGCGCATTTTCTATGAAAGTCACAGAAGAAAGAAATGTTCAATTTTCTTTATGGCAAATTATTTGGCTACTCCATTAGCAAAATAACACTAGGCTTTAGCAGGGCTTAATTATTTTGCTTTTTCTGTGTTAAATAAAAGATGGATTACCTTATTCAATTCCTTAACAAAGTCCCTTTTGGAAATATTAGAATTCTCTTTACCAGCTTATAAGGTAGAACAGATCAGTAAACAAAATAAATATTTTAAAAGCATTTCTAACTTCAGATCTATTAGAAAAATATAGCTTGAGACAAAATTATGAAATAATTTTTTCTTTCTTTCTTTCTTTCTTTCTTTCTTTCTTTCTTTCTTTCTTTCTTTCTTTTCTTTCTTTCTATCTTTCTTTCTTTCTTCTCCCCTTTGTGTGCCCACACCTATCCTGAGTCACCAGTGGTCTCCCAAGTCTCCTTGTCTATCACTGTCCTTAATTGCAGAATCTCAGGATGAATTCTCTTTAATTTTCTTCCTCCATCTAAAATTAATTGTTCTCCATGGCTCAGTATTTGGACTATGAATGTTATCTTCCATTTACTTTTTCACTGAAGTCTGGATTTGAGTGGAATGCCAAAGCAGGTAATATTAGGGATTGTTTGCAAAAAGTAAGAGAACTAGTTAGGAGCCAGAGAGGGCTTTTTGGATCTTTCTATATCATACACTTGAGTAGCTGCCAGCTTAGCCTGTGCTTCAGATCAGCCTGAATCTGCTGATGGGTAAAAATGACTTTCCTCCGTCTGCTTTGATGGGGATTAATGAGCCATGGGTCTGAGGAGGCAATATAACCAATAATCATTTCTAAGAAGACTTCCCTGTCCAGAATGGCAGGCAGTTACCCTCCTGGACTGCACAGAAGAAGAAACTTTGGCTGGCTGAGAATAAATTCTGTGTTTGGGTTGATCATGAATGGAATGTTTAATTTATGACACTGATCTAATCAGAAAGCACCTTAGTGCAAAGTAACAAAGACTGTGTCCAAGATTCAGGTTGACTATGGAAAGCATTTGTTAGGCAGCGATTTACTTACAGCGATTGCTACACATGATGAAATCCATCCTAGATTTAACCAACTTAGGTGGTTTTAAATACTCTCAAAGATGAATCAGGAAAGAATTTTAAAAGCTCCAAATCTTATAGATGAAGTGATAAACTTACCTTCTTAAGAATCAAGCAAGATCGATGAGAAACTATAACTCCAAATATAACCCTGAATTAATTATTCTAGTAGCCTTTTGTAAGTCCACAGAGCTAGCTCTGCCATCCATTAGCTGCACGTTGGAATTGAGCACTTCATATCTGTTTGGCCTGAACTGAGATACACATTAGTATAAAATTCACGCCTGGTGCACAAAAAGGAAAAACATCACAATAATGTTTTTTATTTATTACATGTTACTAATATAGGAATAAACACTTCATTTTTTTAAAATGAGGAAAAATACTGAATCTATTCTCTGGTAACAAGAAAATTCTTTACTTTTTATGCTAATGTTATCAACTAAGGAAGCAAGAGAGATAATCAGGATTAGATTTATCAGTAGAAAGTTTATTAATATTATCAAAATAAAAATCAGATTTAAATTCTCTTATGCACTATACTTAGAAATAAGCAAAGAACTCTCATAATTAGGAATAAAACCTATTATCTTTCTTGCTAAAAGAAAAAAAATCTGTCTTACTCCTCAGAAATTTATCTATTGGTCTATTCTCTGAATGCCAACAATATAACCTTCCGAAGAGAGTCAGGGATGTGTTCAGTCCCACAGAAAACTAACTCAGGGTAGACATTGCCTTGCTCTATGTCTTAGGTTGCCATCCCTACCCCCACCCTCTCTGTGGGCTCTAGGATGGCATTTTTCCGGAAGAAACTTGTGTTACAAACTTATACGTCTTAAGGTGAGTTTCATTCCCCCATCATCCTTCTATACAAAGCAGAAATGCATTCCTTTGGAGATTTATAAAAGTCTTTCCCTCAGTTTTCATTTTAACAAGGAATTGGCTTAAAGGATTTCTCAGAAATAATCAGCAGTTAAAGTAGCCTTTTAAAAAATTAGGTATAAGTTATAATTTATGTGATTTAATTCACTAGGGATGTGTGGGCAATCAAGCTTAAAATAAACCAGAGTCACTTCAAAAATCTCTCTAGTTAGTATCTATATGAACTGAGTAAAAATGGTCAAAGAGCTTACTTAATCATTTTACATACATACCTGCGTCTTCCCAGGGTGTTATTTGGACATTTTCTGCAAAATTGCACTTTCTCATTTCAGTCTACTTGATTCTGAGAAATTAAAATGAAAAGAAGTTGTAATAAGGTGTTAAAAATATTTAAGTATTCACAATAGGTATTTTGTTATTTCTGATGAATGTGCTCAAAGTAAATCCCTAACTTACATTATCTTCAGCATCTATGTACATTTTTGAATGAAGATTAAGGGGGTTGTAAACACAACTAGGGTCTTAACAGAAGTCTCCTCCTTATAAGGCTTTCAAGGTAATGGGAAAGGGAGATTTAGTGCACTAATAAACACAGATGATGGGAAAAAGTTATCACAGAGATAACAGTACAACCAATTATAAGAAACATTGGGTTCACAATATCTACAATTTGAAAGTTTTGATTCATAAAATGTTAAACTGGATATGAGAGTTCTGATTCTTATAAGACTTTTCTAGCAGAGAAATATTCAAATAAGAAGAATGTAGACAGCTATCCAATAGAATAAAATTGCTATGTTCTTGCAATGCAATAATTCATACTTCTAATTCACTAGAAAATGAATACATCACATAGACTTTGATTTTTCATAGACAGAAAACAAGCTTAATAAAGTTTTAATTTGATTTTGTTCTCATGAAGTCATGAACTAGGTGAATAATTATGTTAATTTAAGTAAATTATAAAGCATATATGAGAAAAAATGCACAGCAAGAATGACAAGCATGAGTGTAGTTTGATAAGTAAGTGGGAGAGAAATAAGTTACAGCGTGGTGAGGAGGAAGAATGAAAGATTCAGGGACCAATCACCTGCTGGACAGTCACACATTATAGGATTTTACAAGAATTATATTCATTACTAAAAGTGAAGAGAACTAACCAATACATTCTGTTTCCTCTATAATTTACCATTGATTACCTGTTTTGATTGTAACTGAGATTTATTTTACAGAGGTGACTGAGGGACAAAGCACTGAAAGAAATTTTGTTACTTAGTTTCCCAGAGAAGTGAGCAGGCCTCTCCAGGCACTTTTCAATAGCTATAAAGAGCAAGGAAGCACAGGGGGAGCAAGGAGACAGAAGGAAGACGGGGAAAGTATGGCCCTGAGCTGTTGTTGACCTTCCATGGGGAGAAATGAATGAGGCGAATTTGAGTAAGCTTAGGATGGCATGGATAGTTGGAACAATTTCAGTGGACTATGGGAGATAGGAGAGCTCTACAGTTGTCCAGTACCTGGCCCTGGGGTGAGTTAGAGTAGGGAAAATATTGGCTTAGGTTGAGAAAGTTATATAAAAGAGGTGCCTGGAATATAGACTTTAGATTTGCTCGTTTGTTTCTTTGTTTATTTATTTATTTAGAGACAGAGTCTCAAGCTGATGTCCTGGGTAGAGTGCCACAGCGCCAGAGCCCACAGCAACCTCAAACTTCTGGTCTCAAGAAGTTCTCTTGCCTCAGCCTCCCAAGCAGCTGGAACCACAGGTGCCAGCCACAATGCCACTTTTTTTTTTTTTTTATTGTTGTTGTAGTTGTAATCGTTGTTGAGCAGGCCTGGGCCCTGGGTTTGAACCCTCCAGCCTTGGTGTATGTGGCCGGCACCCTACCCACTGAGCTATAGGCATCCCCATAGACTTGCTGCTTTGTATCTGAAAGGCATGCTCACAGGAGAGTTGTTGGCTGTCTCTGGGAATTAGCTAGACCTGGGAAGGGCAGCTTCTCACTAACTAGTAGGGCCCCCAAGATGTCAAAATAGTATTACCTAAGTATGAAAAACAAGAAACATGATTATTACCCTACTCCAATTGATGTAGTTGTATAAGGAGCTCTTCTTAAGCATATCTTAAGTTACTTACATTATTAATGTTATTATCAAAATAACTTTATTTTATTTATTGTTTAAATTAGTATCATCTATTTTATTTTTACTTTTTAATGTGGCTACTAGAACTTGAAGTTAGAAATGACATACTATGTAAAACAAAGGCAAATAAAAAAACAAGTTTCAGAATGGTATTTATATATTATCCCAGTTTTTAAAAAACATACATAAAAATATTTACAAAGTTATAACAAAAAAGTATCTTATAACTTAGATTTGGTAAAAAAATTGGAAGATATATAAAATATTGTTTTCAATTAATAGCTATAAAAAGTGAGGATAACAGAGCTCATTTTCCATTTCTGTTCTATTTTGATTTCCTTTTTTTGTTAAAGAAAATTTATTTCAGGTTAATGTGAGGGTGCAAACAGCCAGGTAAAAAATATGATTTTGTTAGGCTGAGTCCCTCTTGTGGTTATGTCCCCCACACAAAAGGTGTGTCAAACACCCCACCCTGTGCTCATTCAGTGAGAACAACCCAAACCCCTCTCCCCTCCCTCTTTACCCAAAGCTGCAGAGGCTGGTGTGGATGTGAAGAGAGGGGAACACTTTTACACTATTGATGGGACTGCAAACTAATACAGCCCCTTGGAAGTATGGAGAATCCTCAAATATCTCAAATTAAATCTCCCAATTGAGCCTGCATCCCACTACTAGGCATCTGCCCGGAAGAAAAAAAAAAATCACTTTATCATAGGACATTTGCACTAGATTGTTTATAATAGCTCAATTTACTAAAAATAATTTTAAAACTTAAGAATCATAATTTTTGAATGATTTTTAATTTATGATTAAAGGCTGAAAGTATTTATTTAACATTTTTCTCTCAGCATTTAAATACTCCCATCAAATATATTTAAAAACCTCATGCAATTAAACAGCAAAAATCAAAGAAAGGATGAAAAATAAGACCTGAAATGACATTTTTCCAAAGAAGACATAAAGTTGGTGTTTGATATCACTTATCATCAGGAAAAGCAAATCAAACCACATTGAGATATCTTTTCACATTCATTAGGATAGAAATTATAAAAAAGACAAAAGAAACTCATGTTGGCAAAGATGTAGAGAAAAAGGAGCTCTTGTACCAATAGTAAGAATATAAATCAATATAATCATTTTGGAAAACAGCATAAGGATTTCTCAAAAAAATTAAAAATAAATCTACCATATGTTCCAGCAAGCTCAAAGGAAATTAAATCAGCACTTCCTAGAGATAACTGCTCCTGTGTTCATTGCAGCTTTATTTACAATAGCCGAGATACATGAACAACTTATGTGCCCATCAACAGATAAATGGATTTTAAAAATTGTGGTTTATTTAAAAATTGAAATATTATTCAGTTTTTTAAAAATACTATGATTTGCAGCAACATGGATGAACCTGGAGGATACTATACAAGTGAAATAAGCCAGTTACAAAAAGAAAGATGCTGCATGATCTCACTTATATGTGGAATCTAAAAAATGTCAAATACATAGAAACAGAGAATAGAATGGTATTTAGCAGGGGCAAAGAGGAGGAAATGGTGAGACGTGGGTCAAAGGGTACAAATTTGCGGTAATGTGGGATGAGTGAGTAGAGATTGAATCCACAGAATGAGGACCACATGTAATAATATTGTACTATATACTGAAAATTAGCAAAGAAAGTAGAGTTTAAGTGCAATTACCATAAAGCAAATAAGGATAACTGTAGAAGGTGATGAATATGTTCATTTGCTTAACGGCAATAATCATTTTACATATCTAAACATGTTATACACTTTAAGCATATACAATAAAAATCAATAAAGTAAAGTAAAATAAAACAAATATGGGATGTTACAGTGATAATGACAAGGATTATGATAAGGAAACAGTAATTGCTATAGCATTTTTAATATTAAGTTGTATCATTTGTGCTAACATTAGTCTTGTTAATTGACTATATACTTTGACTTATTTAAAAACTTCATAAGGATTAAAACAGCCTTCAGGGAAAATGGCCAACTGGACTGGTAGCAACCCTCAGCAGAGGCTTCTGACCAAAGGGAGAAAAACTGGATGGAATCAGACTCTATGCCATAAGTATTTATTTTTGGTCAGGCTACCAACATAGATGCCAGGGAATTCTGTTCCTTGTATCCCCCATTATATATGTACGTTATCTCACATGAAATGTAGGACAGAGAAGTATTCTTAGCCTAATGGAGAATTCTTCCAAAGCATTGAAACAAAATTGAAGAAAAATAATTTCCTGATCCATTTCAGTAAGTTTTGTATAAAACATTAACAATGAATTCATTGAAACATTCTTATCTCATTTACTGCTGTAGACATGCATAGAAACATTTGCAAATTTTTTATGAGCAGAAATGTTGTATCTTTTCCTGATTGATTGTGTAGACCTATTTGTTCTTTTTCAACTACTTAATTAAAATTGGAGCAGAATCTTCCACTATGAAATTCTCAAATCTCTTTTCTCTTCCCTCAAGAAAGAGATGTGTTACTAGATATGGGCTCAATCCAAGATCCAACAAGTTAGGCAATGAAATTCTTTTTTTTTTATGAGATGCTTTTTATTCATTCATATGGACTTTTTAATTATATATATATATTTTACATATATGCGTGTTTACCAGGTTTCCACTTTCTGCCTTCACAAAATCAAAAAGGCTTAAAATTTAACAACAATAACAATGCTTAAGATAAGAACTAGAAATAAAAACCTTGTAAAGAATGCATAAAGATAAATACATTCAGAAAAAACCAGACGATTGTTGCAATGAAGTATTAAGCAATAATAATAATAGTAATGCAAAGAAAGTAACATTTGCCTTGTCAAATAAGAGTATGTCTATTATAGAATGTCTTGACTTCGAGGTTCAGTATGGAGTCATCAATTAACATCTTATTTTTTCCCCAAAATCTCAAAAAATAGACAACTAATATTTATAAATAAAAATAAAAGATAATTTCAAAAAACAGATCATGCCAAATCTTATAGACAATAGAGAAAGAAGAAATACTTCCAAATCATTCTGCTTAATCTGGATACACCTGATATTAAAATTGGAAAAAATATATTATTATAAAGGGGAAATTACAAACATAATGCACTTTTAAATGAGGATGCAGTATCCTGTATCCTAAACAACATATTAACAAGCTGGAGTAAAAATTAATGTTTAAGTGATGTACTTTAGTCAAAATCAAATCCAATTTATGTGAGAATTAGTCACTATGTTTTTCCTTGTCCTTACCCTCACCCCCTCCCCCTCTTTATCTCTTCTTTTTGTTAGATTAATCTAACAAAAAGAAGAGATAAAATCAGCATTCTTTGACAATAGTCTATTTGGATTTTTTCTTCCTTTTTAAAATACCTCTTCTTGGTTTTGATTGTTTCTTTAAAATCCTGTACTTTACTCTCCTGGAACTCTGTAAAACTCACTTGTCAAGTTGACATGGGGACACTCTTTTTGAATATGTGACCCCACTGACTTTCATTTCAGTCTAGTTTCACTAGCCTAGAGATTATATTGGGTTTGGGGACCAATGTCTCAGTTAATATACATTTGTCTTAACTTGTTTCTTTTCCATATATCTCTTTTGGGGACTTTATAGATATGGGAGTGAGCATAATTGCAGCTGAAACAAAAACTTACCAAGGGCTCAGTATACTTGGATTCCATACTCTACTATGAAGATACAATTTTATGTTTAAAGGTAAAAAGATATTTTTAACATCTCAGTACTTATTAAAGATCATGTTTGTTTGTTTTTTTTTCAGTCTACTGTTATGTGTGTGGGTAGAATTAGGTTACTGAATTTGTAAGTGATTTTAAGACAGAATTTATTTATGGAAACTAGTAATTAGTGGCTAATAATCATGCTTGTTATGGGAAAAGAAAAAAATAGATTCAGAATATCTAATTTTCTTACCATTTCAGAAATATTTCACAGTATTTTCATTGACATATTTGCAAACTTGTAAGTGGACTCATTTTTATATAATAAAGTTAGAAGTGTATATGATAAAGTTAGAAAATTAATGCCTTTATATTTAGCTGTTTCCAGGGGAATTCAGTACGTGTAATAATTTATATTTAATTTTCCTGTGAAGAAACAGGATGGTTGTTTCAAAAATCTTAAAAGGCTTATATGATAAAAATAATATGATTTTACAGTGTAAGAAAAATATTGCTTAAATTTAGAAATATTGTGGGAGGTAAAATCCAGACTGTCTGTTATAAACACAGTTCATGTAAAAGCTTTTTGCATTAGTTTATACAGCTAGGTAATAGAAACAGACAAGTATTACTTATAATATAATTTGAACATGTCTAAAGGTATTATATAAAATGTAAATTGATTTTCTAGTACCATTTTATTCAAATGACAAAATTTCTAAAAATCAGTAAATTTTGTAAGAGTTGTACAATTATCACCTTTTTCTTTCTTTTTTTAAATTAAATGATAGCTGTATACATTAATGCACACATGAGGTACAGTGTAGTGTTTTCATATACAATTTGAAATATTTTCATCAAACTGGTTAACATAGACTTTGTGTCATTTACTTAATTATTGTGTTAAAACATTTGTACTCTAGTTCTGGAAAAGTTCACTTGTACCCTTGTTAGACAGACCATGTAGGTGATCCTTCCAGTCACCCTCCCACTACCCATCCGCCCATCTCCCCTCCCCTTCTCCACCCCTCCCCATATTCTTGGGCTAGAATTAAGTTGTAGCTTTCATTTGAGAACTATAAATTAGTTTCATAATAGGGCTGTGTACATTGGATACTACTTCTACCATTCTTGTGATACTTTGCTAAGAAGAACATCTTCCAATTCCATCCATGTAAATATGAGGGAAGTAAAGTCTCTATCTTTCTTTAGGGCTGCATAGTATTCCATGGTGTACATATACCACAGTTTATTGATCCATTTGTGGATCAATGGGCACTTGGGCTTCTTCCATGACCTGGAAATTATGAATTGGGCTGCAATAAACATTCTGATACAAATATCTTTATTGTAATGTGATTTTTTATCTTCTGGGTATATACCTAATAAAGGAATTGTAGGGTTGAATGGCAGGTCAATTTTTAGTTCTCTAAGTGTTCTCCAGATGTCTTTCCAAAAGGAATGTATTAGTTTGCATTCCCACCAGCAGTGTATAAGTGTTCCCTTTTCTCTACATCCACACCAGCAACTCTGGTTTTGGGATTTTGTAATTATCACCTTTTTCACATTAACCCTGGCTTTGATCCATCACTTGACTAAGTGGCTAAACATTTTAATGGGGAGGTTCATTTTAGTAAACATAACATTCTCCAATCTTATATAAATATATTTGTCATCAGGTTTATGGAAGTGTTTTTGTGCCCTCAAATACATTTATTAAAATATAATATGCCCAACTAACATAGCCTCTCTAGAATTATTATTAGAATGCAATATGTAAAAAGTAGTAAAATAAATGAAAGGCTAATGCACTACTTTAAGTGTCAAAATATAAAAGAGTTGTAAATTTGTATATAATGGTGCAAATACACCAATCTGATGATGATATTCATCAAGGGCTTGTGGTCAAATCCGAACATAAAAGTTCTGACTAATGTCATTCTCTACTAGGTAAATTCTATCCTTGCCTTTTGGTCTTTTCTTTAGGCAGTGGCACTATTACCTCTCTTTATCATAAACATAGATTTGTCCACATCCCTTTCTTTTGGGAACACTCCTTTTCTGATCTGGATAAATCTCCTGGCATTGTCAACCAAAAGAGCCCACTAATCTAACACTGCCCAGACAATTAGAGGCTTCCATCCTACTCTCTTTCCCAGACACAGTCATAATGTAGAGGTTGGCAGGAGACACTGTAGCAGTAAGTTGGGCATCTTCTTATCTTGGATAGAGGTTTAAGTTTCTGGGTAAAACCACAGAAAACCTGTCAGGCTCAGTAATCCTAGCACTTTGACAGACTGAGGTGGGAGGATTACTTGAGCCCAGGAGTTATAGACTACCCTTGGCAACATGGCAAGACCCGATATCCGCAATTTTTTTCTTTTAAATAAATTAGGCATAAGTGTGAACCTGCAGTCCCAGCAGCTTGGGAAGCTGAGTAGGAAGGATTACTTGAGTCTAGAAGTTCAAGGCTACAGTGACCTATGACTGCACCACTGCACTCTAACCTGGGTAACACAACAAGACTGTGCCTCAAAAAAAGAAAGAAAGAGAAAAGAAAGCCTATCAAAGATCCAAGGGAAAGATATTAGAAGCAGAGCCAAGAAGAGAGAGATTGGGAAGAGGAGGGAAAGACATTGAGACACGGAGAGGGAACTAGACTCACTAGTGAATTTGTTTGGGTTCTTGAATATAGTCATTCTGGATTCAGAAACTGGCTGAATCTTCTTGGTTATTTAAGTTACATTGTCATGACCCATCCGGCCCCTATGGCCCTGGTCTCGATCCCCACAAGAAGCAAGTAGGCATGACACAGATTAGAAGTATAAGCTTGTGGGACGTGGGCTAACCCTTACTTGCAGGGTAGCCCCAAGCAACCTCCGCACCAGCCTTTTATTGAGACAGAATAATACAGGTGAGGGGGGTAATTAACAATGACTGCGTGCCTTCATGGGCTCTTTCTCCATCAGGAGCTCCTGTGGACAAGTCGCCCGAGAGTCCACCCCCAGCTGTAAATCATCTTGCTTAGAGGTCGTCCGTCTCTTGGCATTCTCTACATTACATATTTACCATCTCTAAAAAATATTATGGTTAATTTTTCCTTCAGTCATGTGTATCTTATATTAAACTTTATATGTTGTATACAAAATTTTATTACTAGTTTGTACTGAGATAGATTTTATTTAGTTTTATTTAGTTTTTTAAAATATATCTCTTATTTCAAAATATTAGGAGGATACAAAGGTTTCTGTTAAAAAGAGACCTTATAAATACCTAAGTCAGAGCTTTTGGTGTGCCCATCACCAAAATAGTATACATTGTACTTCATAGGCAAGTTTTTATCCCTCACCTTGTCTCATCTCCCCCTTCTTGCTTTTCATGTCCTTTACATCTCTTTGTGTCCTTGTGTGACAATTGTTTAGCTCCCAATTATTAGACAGTACAAATGGTATTTGTTTTTCTATTTCTGAGATACTTCACTTAGGGTAATGGTCTCTAATGCCATTTAAGTTGCTGCCAAAGGTTATTATTTCACTTATTCTATAGGTGAGTAGTACTCCACGGTGTATGTATATGTGTGCATATGTGTGCATGTGTATATGTGTATAAATGCGTGTGTGTGAATATATATATATACACACATAACATTTTATTTATCTACTCATGAGCTGATGTGCCGTTATGTTGATTCCACATCTCTGCAATTGTGAATTCTGATGAGATATACATACAAGTGCAGTAGTTGTCTTTCTGATAAAATGACTTCTTTTTTATTTTGACAGATAACTGAGTAGTGGGATTGCTGGATTGAATGACGAGTCTACATTTATTTCTTGGAGGACTTGACATACGTTTTTCCATGGAGGTTGTGCTAACTTGCTACCCTACCAAAAGTACGTAAGCATTCCTTTTCCTTTCTTGCTGGCTTCACCCCAGCAATTATTGACTTTTTACTTTTTGATAATAACCATTCTGACAAGAGTAAAGTTCTTTTTGTGGTTTTAGTTTGCATTTTCCTCATGATTAGTAATGCTGAGCATTTTTTCTTATGTTTACTGTCCATTTGTCTGTCTCCTTTTAATAAAACTTCTGCTGAGATCATTGGCACACTTTTTAATGGGTTTTTCATTTTTGTCTAGCTCATTTCTTTGGGTTCCTTATAAATTCTCTGTATTAAGCCTTTTGTCAGAAGTACAATTTGCAAATATTTTCTCCCATTCTGTAGGTTGTCTATTTACTCTGCCGATTATTTCCTTTGCTGTGCAGAAACTTGTTAATTTAATTAAGTCCTTTTTATTGATTTTTTGTTGTTGCTATATTTGCCTTTGGTTTTATAGTCATGAATTCTTTTGCTAGGCCATTGCCTAGAAGACGATATTTGTCCTACATTTTCTTTGAGAATTTTTATAGTTTAATGCCTTACATTTACATCTTTACTATATTAAATTAATCTTTGCATATGGTAAGAGGTAGGTTTCATTCTTTTGCATGTGAATATCTAATTTTCCCTACACCATTTATTGAATAAGGCTTGCTTTCCTTAGTTTCTTGTTTTATGAATGTGGAAGAAAGGTTGGTTTTTGGTAGATGGTTTTACTCCTGGCTTCATTATTCTGTCCATTGATCTGTGTATCTACTTTTATACCAGTTGTTTTGGTTACTACAGCATTTTAGTATAATTTGAAGTCAGGTAATGTGATGCCTCCAGATTTGTTCTTTTGGCTTAAGATTTCTCTGGCTACTTGGGTTCTTGTTTTGTACAAAATTAAGTGTGAAATTATTTTCTAGATCTATAAAATATGATGTTGCCATTTTCATAGGGATTGAATTGAATCTATAAATCACTTTGGCAGTATGGATATTTTAACAATACTGCTTCTACCAATCCACGAGGATGGGATGTTTTTGCATTTGTTTGCATTGTCTATGATTTCTTTCTTCAGTATTTTATAGTAGTCCTTGGAGGGATCATTCACCTCCTTGAGTAAATAAATGTATTCTTAGGTATTTTATTTTCTTTGTAACTGTTATAAATAGTGTCAAGGTCTTGACTTGACTCTCAACTTGACTGTTATTGGTTACTGATGTTTGTGTATGAAATTTGTAACCTGAGACTTTGCTGAATTTATTTATCAATTCCAGGAGGCTCTTTTTCGCATGTTTAGGGTTTTCTAGATATAAGATCATATTATCAGTAAGGTCATATCATCAGCAATGAGTAATAGTTTGTGTTCCTCTGTCCCAATTTGGATATCCTTTATTTACTTTATTTTTACCTGATTCCTCTGGCTAAGACTTCCAGCGCTATGTTCAGTAGACGTACTAACAGTGGTCACCCTTGTTTGGTTCCATTTCTAACAGGAAATGTTTTCAAAGTATGGTGTTGGCTGTAGGTTTGTCAAATATAGCTATTATAATTTTTAGGTTTGTCTCTTGTATGCCTAGTTTGTTGAGGGTTTTTATCATGAAAGTGTTGGATTTTATTGAATGCTTTTTCTGTATCAATTGAAATGATCATGTGGTCATTTTTTTCTTATATTCATGTGGTAAATTGTATGTATGAATATTGAGTATGAATATTAAAACTGATATCTCGGCATCCTTGGGATAAAAACCACGTGGTTACAATGAATTATCTTTTCCATGTGTTGTTGAATTTGGTTTGCTGTCATTTTGTGGAGGATTTTTGCATCTATATTTGTAAGGGATATTAGTTGGTAGGAGTGTTTTTTGTTTTGGGTTTTTTTTTTTTTTTTTTGACACAGTTTTACTATGTCAACCATCACAGCTCACAGCAACTTCCAAATCTTGGGCTTAAGTGATTCTCTTGCCTCAGCCTCCCAAGTAGTTGGGACTACAGGTGCCAGATGCTTGGCTATTGTGTTGTTGTTTTTATTGTTGTAGTAGTAGTTATCATTGTTTAGCAGGCCTAGGCTGAATTCAAACCCACAAGCCCCAATGTATGTGGCCAGTACCCTAACCACTGAGCCATGGGCACTGAGCCATCCATAGGGTTTTGTTGTTGTGTCTTTTCCTGGCTTTGGTATCAAAGTAGTACTGGTTTCATTGAAGAGTTGGGATAAATTCTGTCCTTTTCAATGTTATGTAATAATTTCTGTAAAATAGATACCAATTCTTTCTTGAAGGTCAGGTAGAATGTGACTGGGAATCCATCTGGTCTGGAGCTTTTTTTGTTACTAGGTTTTTTATTACTGTGTCAATCCCACTTCTCATTACCAATCTGTGCAAGATTTCTATTTCTTCCTGATTCAGGCTTGGGAGATTGTGTGTTTCCTGGAATTTATACACTTACTCTGTTTTCCTGTTTGTGCACATAGAGATTTTCATTGTATTTGTGGATGATATTTTGTATTTCTGTGTTATCAATTGTAATGTCTCTCTTTTTCTTTCTTGATAGACATTATTTGAGTGTTTTATATTTCTAGTCTAGCTAGAAGTCTATCAATTTAGCTTATCTTTTCAAAAAACTAACTTTTTATTTTACTCATCCTCTATATTGTTTTTTGTTTGGGGGTTTTATTGTTTGGTTTTGATTTTGTTTAGTTATACCGTGAGTTTTATTTATTTCTTTTTTCTGCTAGCTCTGGGATTGGTGTGTCATTCTTCTTCCAGTTGCTTGATGTGTTTCATTTGATTGTTTATTTGTAAACTTTCTGGTTATTTTTTTTTTAATGTAAGCATCAGAGGTTAAGAATTTTCATCTTAATATGCTTTTACTGTATCCCAGAGATTTTTGGATGCTTGTGTTATGATTGTCATTCAGTTCAAACAATCATTTAATTTCTATCTCAATTTTGTCAATGACCCAAGGATTGTTTAGCAACAGATTGTTTAATTTCCATGAGTTTTTGTAGATTCAAGATTTCTCGAAGACTATTCTGCTGTGGTGTGAGAAGATACATGGCATGATTTTGATATTTTGGAATTTGCTGAAACTTGTTTTGTGGCATACAATACGATCTATCTTGCAAAATGTCCCATGTGTTGATCAGATAAATATATACATTCTGCAGTTATTGGGTAGAATGTTCTAGAGATGTGTCTTAGGTCCATTTGTTCTAAAGTCCTGTTTAAGTCCAATGTTTCTTCATTGATCTTCTTCCTTGATGATCTGTTTAGTTCTTTCAGTGAGGTATTGATGTGTCCAGCACTTACAGTATCACTGGCTTTTTCTTTACTGAGATCTAGTAGTAATATATTTATGAATCTTGAAGCTCCTGTGTTAGGTAGAAATATATGTAGAATTGTTATATCATCTTGCCGAGTTGCTCCCTTTATCATTATATGTGTAAGAAACATTTTTTTTTAACCATTGTTGATTTAAAGTCTGTTTTATCTGATAAAAGAATAGCTACCCCTGCTTGCTTTTTGTTCCCATTCATATGGAAAAATATTTCCATACTTTTATTTTGATTCAATGAGGATCTTTGCAAGTTAGATGAGCTTCTTAGAAATGGCAGATACTTGAGTTGTATTTTTTTTCATTCATTCAGTCTATGTCTTTTAAAAGAAGCATTAGGAGTGATAGCATCAAATATTAGTACTGATATGTGAGATGCTGTTCTGTTTATCATACTGAATGATACCTAGTTGCTTTGTTTTCTTTCTATATTGCTGTTTTATAAGGGTTTAAGCTTTAATTTTTGGGTGTTTGCATTGGTGAGCATTGATTGCACTTTTTCTTTCTTTCTTCCTTTTTTTTTTTCCCCCCCTAGGGACAGAGTCTCACTTTGTTACCCTTGGTAGAGTGCCATGACATCACAGCTCCCAGGAACCTCCAGCTCTTGGGCTTAGGTTATTCTCTTGCCTCAGCCTCCCAAGTAGCTGGGACTATAGGCTATTTGTTGTTGTTGTTGTTACAGTTTGTCCAGGGCTGGGTTCGAACCCGCCACCCTCGGTATATGGGGCCAGCGCCCTAATCACTGAGCCACAGGCACCATCCTGATTGTGCTTTTTCATGGATAGAACACTTTTAAGGATTTTATGCAGGGCAGGTCTAGGGATGATAAATTCCTTTAGGATTCACTTATTTAGTTAAGACTCTATTCCTCTTTCATTTGTGAAACTTAGTTTTGCAGGATACAAAATTCTTGGTTGGCAATTATTCTTTTTAAGAAGATTAAAAATGGAACCTTAATCTCTTCTTTCATGAAAAGTGTTTGCTGAGAGGAATGCTGTTTTTCTGATGAGTTTTCCTTTGTAAGTAACTAGTGGCTTTCACCTCACAGCTTGTAGGATCTTTCCTTTCAGTTTAACTTTAGTTAGGCTGATTACTATATGTCGTGGTAATGTCCTATTCACTATGAATCTTATGATCACCATCTTGTATCTAGATATCCAAATCTTCAGTGATATCAGGAAAAAAAAATTTTTATTTTTCTCCTAAATAGGTTTTCAATGCTTGTTACTTTTTCTTCTTTTCTTGTAGGGATAACTATAACTCATATTAGTTTTCGTCACGTGATTCTGTACATTTTGTAATGTTGATTCACTCTTTTTTTTTTTTCCTGCATTTTTTACTGACTGGTTTACTTTGAATTATTGGCTTCAAGCTCTAAAAATTTTTCGTCTTCTTGGTCTAGTCTGTTGTAAAAACTATCTGATGTATTTTACAATTCCCTAAATGACTTTTTTATTTTTAAGAGATAGAGTCTCACCCTGTCACCCTCAGTAGAGTGCCATGGCATCACAGCTTACAGCAACCCCCAGCTCTTAGGCTTAGGTGATTCTTTTGCTTCAGTCTCCCGAGTAGCTGGGACTACAGGTGCCTGCCACAACCCCTGGCTATTTTTTTGTTACAGTTTGGCCGGCCAGGTTTGAACCCACCACCCTTGGTAATGGGGCCAGCGTCCTACTCATTGAGCCACAAGTGCCACCCCCTAAATGACTCTTTTGTTTCTTTATGTGATCTCTTTTCTAATATTATCTATCTTTTTAGTAATAATTTCATTTATATCTTTTTTTGCTTGTTTTTAGATGGTTTTCTACCATCTCCTTGATTCCATTCATCTTATTTATCATCTATAAATTTGATATCTGTCCTTCCAACAACTTCCTTTTGTTCATTTCTGGGTGCTACTGGACTCCTTTGGAGGTGTAAAGACAGCCTGTTTTTAGTTTTGCTGGAGTCTTGTGCTGGTGCCTTCTCAACTGGTACTATTTCTCTCAGTTTGAAATAGATACCAGACATGGCATACCTGTTCTCTTCTCCTAAGACCTTTATGGCTCAATGAAGACAGCTATGGGTCTCTGGCTGATATGCTTGGGTCATACCTCAGAGATGCTTCATCAGGCAGGAGAGGGGCAAGTGTACTCTGAGCCTTTAACGGTGCTACTCTGCTGCATCTTCCTTTATTCTCTTGTAGTTGTCACTGGGCTCCTTTGGTAGAGTTGGCTCATAGTGCCAAGTACACACATGAGGTAGAACTGAGGGCAGAATGGGGCATGCTTTGGGGGAGGAACTATGTCTTCTAGACACAATGCATAGGTGCACAGAACTAGGCAGCTAAGGTGCCAGGCATGTGGGGTGGGGTGGGGTGGGGTGAGGACCATGCAGGGTTTGCCACAGGAAATAGTTTGTACACTGGTTATAGTGATCCTCTAGGACTATGAAGCATAGGGCAAAGCAGCCCCCAGTGTGGAATGGATTGCCAGGTCACACCTAATGTGTAGGGTGGAGCAGGATAACCAGATAGAGCAGAGTCATGAGGAAGGGAACCTATGCTGCATAGAGCAGGCCTGAGGAGTATGATATTTGCACAGGTGGGCCAGGGAAGCCACAGTTTGGGGCACTTGAATAGCATAGGGCATGCACAGGGCGTGCTTTCTAGGATGCAGACAATTACGCAGAATGCTATGGGTCTATGGTATGCAGACACCTCAGATCCAAAGGCTATGGCTGAGTTAGTTCTCATCCCATTTGAGGCCTTTCAGATAGTGGCAATGGTGGCAATGTTCCAGCTGCCCCAGCAGTGGGCAGTGGGTGCCAAATTTTGGGTATATGCTCTGCCTGGTTCCCGTGGGAATTTTGGTTTAGCAGGAAATCCCAGGCCATAGCAGTGGCTACCATGCCTATGTTTCCCACTCTGCCCAGGGCCCCCGGTGGTGGCAGCTGTGGGAGTGTATGTCACCTGCCATGGACACATATAAGTGCCAGGATTCCTCACTCTTTCCCTATCAGTCAGGGTAAAGGGAGACCATAGTTACAGATCTGAACCCTGAACAAAAGTAGTGTTCTGGGATAGGGATGTTATTGTGGTGCTAGTCACCGCACCCAGGGCTTTCAAGCCAGCTGTATCTTCCTTCTGGAGCAACACACAGTTCTACAGCCTCAGTCAAGTCTCTCAATGAAGCAGCCTGCTGCAATGGAGAGGCCTCCCACTACTCAGGTTGCAGTATCCTCAGGAGAAGCCTGGAACCTGAGATTTTCTCCTCTGTCTCTTTCCCACATATGGATGCCTCCCCTAATTACTTCCAGTCCTGCTAAGCAGCTTGTCTCACTTCTATCTTTCTTCACTTTACTCCTGCCTTCTCTCTGTGGATTTCCAGTGCTCTTGCTCAGACAATCAATCCAAAGTTGGATATCTATTCACCATTTTTTACTCTCTCTGGGAGAATGGCATTGTGCAGACTGTTTTTAGTCTGCCGTCTTGGCCTCTTCCCCTAGATTTTCTTTTAGATTAATGGTAATCTAGTTATATTTTTCTTTCTTGTTTTAGCTAATATTTATATAGCATCTTGCAACTATGATCTCATACAATCCTGATAATAATCCTATTGTTTGAGAGGTAATAAAATTTCCATTTCAAGTTGAGGAAAATCAGACACAGAGAAATCTATAAATTTTTCCAGGTTCATCCAGCTGGTAAGAATCAAAACCAGACAGTTTATGTTTTAAAGTATATTCTCTAAATCAATGACCAATATTCTTTTATGTGATTATCTGTTAAAGGAGAGAGAGAGAGAGAATCTTTTCAGAGATATTTGATGTGTTTTTGATGTGTTATTGTTACAAACTTTCTTAGTTTTGCTTATCCAACACATTTTATGGCTTCTTAGAATGTAGATTTGTACATAGAGAAAAAATGTGGTTATGTGCACGTTAGCAATGTCTTTCTTCTTCCTCATCAAAAGGATGAAATGGTGCAGATTCTCTTTTCCTGGAAGACTTTATTTGAACCTCAGTCAACAATTTTTAAAAATACATTTAGTGGGAAATGAGCACTTTTGTGAGCTTCTGATGAATACTATGTAGTGATGCTTCTTTCTGTAGTAGACATTGAACAGACTTTCAAACTTAATCTAGTAATGCTTTCTTGACATGATGAGCAACACAAACATCTGTGTGTGGGCCTAGATATTTAACAAAAGCAAATTTATGCCTGCATGTGAAGAGGAAAGCAAAATGGAAAATTTCTATTTACAGCCAGTATAGTATAGGAAGTTTTTCTCTGCCTGCCTATTTCCTTTAAAATGTTGTTGGTCAAAATGCTTCATTATGATTTAAGTCTACTACTCTGAGCTAATCAAATCTAGGGTCTCTTCAGCAGAGATCAGGGTTCAATAGCAAGACCAACCTCTCTTCTTCCTTCTCTTCCTCAGCTTAATCAATTGAAGACAGGAATGAAGATTTTTATTATGGTCCATTTTCACTGAATAAGTAGTAAACATATTTTCTTTTTCTTATTATTTCATTAATAACATTTTCTTTTCTCTAGCTCACTTTGGTGTGAAAATATAGTATATAATACATATGACATAGAAAATATGTGGTAATGAACTTTTTAGGTTACCAGGAAAGCTTCCTCTGGTCAAAAGTAGGTTATTAGTAGTTGACTTCTTGTGGAGTCAAAAATTACACATAAATTTTTTGACTGCATAGGGGATCAGCATGACTAACTTTCAAGTTGTTCAGGGGTCATTGTTATATAGAAAGCATTATCAAATGAAAAATGATGCTTAGCCTCCTTTAAGTTACATTTGTATGGATATACTTTTAATAGGCATTCCCAGACCATATGAGATTCCTAAAAACCAAAAAATTATCTTTTATATTTTGGTCATTAAATTATCATTTTTTATAGAAATAATCAAACTTTTTTTCAGTTCTGCTTATAACAAACTCTCATCAGATTTTTAATCAGTAATTTCTCATGCACAATTATTGTGTAATTATCCTCAAAACATTTAAAATTAGATTCATTAATACTTGATATTAGGTATTCTTGAATATGTTTTTGATAGCTTTAAGATCAATGAACTAGGTAAGAACTTTCATAACTCTAATTAAAAAGAAAACTGATGAGTTACTAAACTGCTAACCAAAACTGATCAAAATAAGAGTTAATTATATAGGACCAAATAAACAATGAAAACAATGTTTCTCATAACTTTCTAAAATTTTGGTTTTTATTATATTTTATTTTCAGATTAATTTTTTTAATTTCTTTAAAGCTATCTATAGCTTATAACAATTTGTTATTTATGCAGAAAAAATTAAGAATATTTACTTTTTCTTCTACCTGGTTGCTTAAGAATTAAAAACTATTCTTAAGTAGTCTTATTTTTATAATAAGTAGCTATTTATATAAGTTTAACAAGAGTCTGCTATCTTTATAACAAAATTCAATTGGAAGTATTAGTTATATTACCAAGATTTTTATCTGGGATGTCATATTTTAAATTGTTTGTAAGTATTGAACGTGAAATTTGAAGTCTGCCTTGATTTGACTTTCTAGCCTCAAGAGGCTTTTCAAAGTCCTGTCTGAGACTTCTTATTACAAGACTCAGCAAATCAAACTGCACTATTGCAGATAATCAGGCCAAGTTGAGTGAGACTAGACTTGTTTTACAAATAAATTGGTTTTACTATGATTATATTAGTGGCAATGGGGCTAACTGTAAATATATATATATATTATATATATATGCTTCTGAAGAGAAACTACAGTACACTTATTAGAGTGTAGCTACTTTAATTATTTTTGAGTTTTTATTATCAGCCCTTAGACTGGACTAGATCTTAAATTCTTCTAGCTTCCTTTAATATCTAGCTGTAACTCTCCAACCAAGAATAAGAAACATTTTGTTTCCAAAGCCCTATAAGGCTAAGATAAACAACTTGATATAAATTTCAAGGAACAAAACTTGTACCTAATGCAGGCCCCACAAAAAGTTCACCAAATCACCTGAGAGATATAATCAGAGACATTCAAACTGCAAACCAGAATAAGAGGTTAATGGTTTCATTCTATGGACTTTCTCCAAGGCATCAGAACAAGTGTCCTTTATAAAGAAACTCATACTGTTTACTTCACTTAATTTCTCCTTGCTAATGCTTACCTGTTTTTTATTTGTTGATTGGTTGGTCATTTAGTTTTGGGGCTGAGAGAGTTGCTTAGCAAGATAAGGATGTAACTAAAATTTCACAATCAGTAGCTTCTGCAGGTAACTTGAGAAAATACTAAATCTGTCATGCTAAATCCAAATATTTATGTGTTCTAAGAAATCCTTTCAGTAAAGCATCCCTAACACAACTCATTGTTCAAATTATACTAGTGATCTCTTTTTATAGAGTTGGGACTCTCTACTATAAGTTAACCTATTCACAGGATAGTAAAGAATAGAATTGCTACCTATTAGCTATACAAGGAGATATCTATGGCATCACTGATACTACATGCAGTAACTGGGTAAATTTCTCTGGGAAAACTGAGATCCAACCATATAGGTCTCACTCAGTCTCCCATGGTAGTTTAATTTGTTTAGTTGGTTGCTTGGCTTCTGGTTCAAAACTATTATACGAACTGGATTTGCTATGTCCTGTTGATTTTGTTGTTTATTATTTCCTTTAAACTTTGTACCTGTTACCTATCAAATTTCTGCAGTAAAAGCACCTAACAAAAATGATGCTGGACAAGTGCATTGAAGGACAGCCAGTGCCTTTTGAACTTGAAACCAGGCAGACACAGTCTAAGAGCCACTCCTTCCAAACCTTATTTGATGTCAAAGCATCTTAACATCAACTCATGATCGTTGTCTATCCCAACATGGAACCAGTCAAAAGGTGCATTCTGGAGCTGAGGGACAACAAAAACCTAACTACAAATTAGTTTATCAGTGATGCTTTCTTAATCGAAGGGAGAACAGTACAAGTAGCTAATGTCAAGGTGCGCCCACTTACATTAGACCCAAACAAAGTGAGATGGAAGGTCATGCAGGAAGGGATCCCACATTCATATGTTTGATATAAGAACTATTCTGAGGATCTTCTAAAAAAATAATAAATTTCCTCCATATACGACAGATATACTGTGGATATCCTCTATATTCATAAATGTATACAGGGCAATTTTGAAGAAAATCCTCAAGATTGAATCATTCCAGATAAGCCACCCTTGTTAACACATGTGCTTACCAATGGATGCCTACACCAAGGCACTAGCTCATGGAACAAGACCCTGTGACCAGTGACTCTTTCCTTTTAAAGTAGCTCTTGTGGTTCTCTCTTCTTTCTCTTTCAAAGTTTCCCCTTAACCAAATCTCCAAACATGCCTGTGATCTACCATAGGCATATCCTTCATTATAATTTCCTCTGTTTTCCTGAATAAACTCTTTGAGAGCCTCTCTCTTTGTTATTATTTTAAATTGACAACTCAAAATTGATTTATCAATTTAGTGTATTCTTAGTTATAATTCCAGTAGGTTTTTTTTGTTTGTTATTGTAGAATTTGACAAGCTGATTCTAAAATTTATATGAAAATGCAAAGGATCTAGAATTCATAAAGCAAAAAAGAAGACTTACATGCTGGCCAATTTCAAGAATTCTTATTAAGCCAGAGTTTTCAATATAGCATGATACTGGCCTAAAGAATGACAAATAGATCAATAGAACACAGAACTTGAAAACTACTCCACTTACAAAGTCATTTGATTTTCAGAAGGAGTAGAAACATTCTAATGAGCAAAGAAACATTTTCAACAAATGGTGCTAGAATATCTATAAGAAATTAAATAAATCTTAACTTTTACTTCATACTGTACAATCTCAGTGTTTTAAGAAATGGGCTGCCCCTTTGGCTCAAAGGGGTAGGGCACCAGCCCCATATGCCTGAGGTTGCTCAAACCCAGCCTCAGCCAAAAACTGAAAAAAAAAAAAGGCTCTTTATGAGTAAAATAATTGACTAAATAAAGACAAGTTTCTTTCTCTCTCTGAATTGTTCTAAAGAAAAAGTGAGGAATATACCTCCATTTCAGATGTGACAGTATTGTCATAGATGGGCCAGATAGAATGGATTTGTACTCGTCTTGTTAAAAAAAGACACAATTTTGTGGGAGATTGAACTACTCTCAGGGATGTCTACTAAGTTATTGACCACAGTCAAATCAAGTATCTTAACTTTACCAGAACATCAAAGACATGGGCCCTGTTGATATTCACTCTTTTTATGGATCATGTTTTTGATATCAAGTATAAAATTACTTTTTTCCAGGCTAAGATACCTATGCTCTGGCTAGGCTGAAGTAGAGTCTCTGAAGTGGGGTCTAGGAATTGACATGGTAAATATTATAAATATCTGAGGTGACATTTAACACATATAAGTTTGAGTATATAGTTATGTGGCATCAAAGAAAATAGAGAAATACTAACAAAAACAAGGCAAATTTGGTCTTAAAACAACCTAGAAAAATAGCTTTGAATGTGGAAGTAGGCTTTCTGGTCAGCTAACTTCTGGCTTTATTTTTCTTGGCTGTTCCCTGATTTATTTTCCTATTTGGGAGATAAGTTTTCCCTGAAACAGAATGGCCTCAAGCCCCAAATTATTCCTTTCAAGATTTACCACTTGAAAGGCTACCTCACATGGATAAAAATGACCAAGGGAGAGTGTGAGGGAACATTAAAAATCCTTGACTCTAAAGGGCTCTTTGCAAGCATGTAAATCTCAAGCTAGACACAAGGAGAGAGGGATTCTTCCTGTCTCCCCTTCTCTCTGGAGTGCTAGATGCAACTTCTTCCCAGAGAAGATATGGGAGAAACAATGAGGGTTTTACAGGAATTATTAAGGTAGAAAAAAGACAGAATCCTGACTCTTCTAGCTGAGGCCAAGTCTAGAAAAAAGATAACTGGATTCAGCTAAAATAATTGGATCATGAGGGTCAGAATTGTGGGTGAAGTTGTTTAAATATCTTCTGCCTAAGGGTGGGATTGGTCCATAGCCCAGGGTTGTTGTAGCCCACATGAAATCAAGTATCTTATAAATTGAGTCAGAATTAAGATCTTCTAATAAAAGTTAGAGCACCTGAATGGGAATAGAGCTTAACGAGAACATCTCCCAAAACTGTTATGAGAAAATACTATTTTTTTTTTGTAGAAATAAATGACCATGTTCTTAGAAAAACTCAGTATTGGCAACATTTTGCCAGTTACTTTTGTTTTTTATAACATTTGAACATTTAAATATTCTTCTGTATTAATAAGCTTAGTGATCATTCACCCATGCTATTAAGTGACAAAAGCATAAGATCAAGCTTCAAATATGGAACATAAAATCACATGATCACGAAGCAAAAAAACACCATCTATGTTGTTGGGCATGGCTGGTGGCTTTCAGTTCTGTGCTTTGGTTCCAATCTTGGATTGCAGCAATCATAATTACAGCAATATAATTTTGCCTACCTAGCCATTTAACCTATTTAGCAGTCAGGGCAAAGGGCAATCACAATGCATTAGGAAACAGTGACCCAAAACATAAATTATTATCAAGGACATTAGTTATACTCAGCTTACATGAAATGTCCAAAGACTTGTTTGGAAAAGGGTGCCCTAAAAAAAGCAAAGGAGTCATGTTAGCAATGCTTATCACAATTCATAAAATGATTTTAATGCCACACCATCCAAAAATGATAATCTGAATTCTCTCCAACATCCCATGTTAGGCCTCTAGCCAGATAAACACTGTGGTTTAAAGTAATTACAACAAAGAAGCCATGTGGGTTTAGAAATATAACCTGTAATTGTTTGCCAGATCCTTTTGACAGGGTCTTTTATTTCAGAGTGTCTGTTGCCTAGATAAACACAAAGGAGGAGGTGAAACTCTAATTGATTTTCACTTATGACTCAAGGCTGATTTGATTACAATAGGCTCTGTAGGATGTTCAACTTTCTAGATGTCATGGAATTTTATTTAATCTTGAGTTGTTTGAAACAAGTGGGCTGAAAGCATGAGCTTTGTGTGTGTGTGTGTGTGTGTGTGTATTCATGTGTGCATTTCCATTATAACTGTACTACTCCAATGAAACCTGATCTGCCCTTTTATTATTTTTCATTTACCATTTTATTTGCTAACAATATTTGCTCATGTCTATAGTTATAACTTGTTTTAGAAAAAATAATTGGAAAGCACATAAGAACTATATCCACATTCCAATTAAAATGCCCTATAATGAGGTTAAACTAAACTAATGTTGTATCTAGTACATGAAGCAGTGAAAAGAAAATAAATCTCAAAATAGTAATTGTAAATGTCTCTAAAATTCTTGTATAAAAATATTTTAACCTTTTTAAAAGTTATTTTTGTTGTAGCTTTTGCATAGATTATCAAAATAGTAACATTTTATATTGCTGACAACAATTCTGAACTAAACATAGAAATATATGTTATAACAATATTAAGTTTTGAGAAGCATAGGCAGGAATTGAACCTCAGTTTCAGTCTACAGAAGGGAAATTATACAGGAAAGTGAACCCTAGTTCTGAGGTCCAGCCTGGAAGCCAAGGGTGTTCTTGATTGACTTGTGCAGAAGAGTTCAGGACTGAGCTTCAGAGTAAAGCAAATGTAGGTTTACTAAAGAAAGAAAAGAAAAAAAGGGGGCATGGGACAGCACCTATCTGTCAGAGCAACAGAGAGTAGCACTTTGTGTGTTTCACTTAATTTTCATTTAATTTCATCTTTCCTTTAACTTCATGTTAAGCAGAGGAAGGAATATTCATAAGAATTTTGGGAAAAAGAGAGTTCTCAGACTTGATGATTCATCCCCCTTTGAAATCATCTAGACTAACTTTCAGGAGTTGCCATGGAATTTGTAAACTGTCGTAGAGTTGGTGGGTTGTTTTTTTGAGTATGCTAATTAATTATACCTAGTGTATAATATGCAGTAAGGGTAATCTGGGGTCATTTTTTATGGCCATCTTGGTTCTAGGTGCTTTTGGCCAAATCTCTACCACCTCCTTTTTTTTATCAGAGACTTTCGTTCGAGTTTAATGACTCCTTGTCAAACAGAGAGAGAGAAAGAAAGAGAGAGAAATGGATCCCACTAATATGGTAAAATCCATATTTGGAAGAAAAAGTATCCAATGTACTCAGCCCTACTATGAAACTAATTTATAGCTTTCAAAACTATAACCCAATTATAACCCAAGAATATGGGGAAAGAGGAAAGGGAGCAGAGAGGAGTGGGGAGGATGGATGGAGGAAGGGTGATTGGTGGGACCACACCTACAGTTCATCTTACAAGGGTACATGTGAATCTTTCTAAATGTAGAATATAAATGTCTTAACATAATAATGAAGAGGATGCCATGAAGGCTATGGTAACCAGTTGGATGAAAATATTTCAAATTATATATAAAACCAGCACACTGTACCCCATGATGGCATTAATGTACACAGCTATGATTTAATAAAAAAAAAAATGGCAAAATCCAAAAAGAACAGCCAGACAGTATTTAAAGGTAGCAAATGCAGATGAAACACTGGTAAATGCCATAGACAGGTTCAGTCCAAGTAGTGTGAAGAGCAGTTAGCAATAGTCCTCAATTTAAGATTTCATAGTTGTGCCTTTTTAAAAAAAAATATAGGTTTCTCCCCTTAATCCCCACTACAGAAAAAATAAACTAGATACTCTGGTATGGAACCTTGTTTTCTTGTTATTTCCTTTTTTTTTTAACTTTTATTTTGAAGTAATGATTGTTTATTATGCAGTTTTCATATAACAATGAAGAGAACTCACACACCCTTCACTTGTTTCTCCCAGTGGTAACATCTTGCATAACTAGAGTATAAAGCCTTAACTAGAAAAATTGACATATATACAATTCATGTATTATATTCTTATTCATAACACATTCATTTGTGTGTATATATTTACTTCTTTGCAAATTATCATACATAAGATATCACATAACCAACCACAGTCATGACACAGAAAAGTCCCACCATATGCATCCCTCATGTTACCCATTTATAGTCACAACTACCTCCTTTCCTCCCTAGCAACCCTGGCAACTAGTAATCTATTCCCCAGCTCTCCAATGCCATCATTTCAAGAATGCTATAAAAATGTGTATATATATATATATATATATATGATGTATATAAACTTTCGTAATTGGATTTCTTCACTCAGAATAATTTTTCTGGAGTTGTATGCAGGTTGCTGAGGGCATCAGTTTTTTTTTTCTTTTCATTGCTGAGTAATATTCTGTGGTATGGATATACCACAATATGTTTAATGAGTCAGAGAGTCTCTCAGTCATTTCTGGTTTTTGACTACTACAAATAAAACTGTGACCAGAATATATGTAAATATAACTTTTCATTTCTAAGGGCACAAATGATATATCAGCTGTATAACTGCTAGGTTATATAGCACTTGCATGTTTAAGTTTGTAGGAAATTCTCACTATCCCATGGATCATTCTTCAAAATTGATTACATATTAGGACTCAAGTATAACCTCAGAAAATTTAAAAGAATGGAAATTATTCCTTGCATGTTCTTGGACTATCATGGAATAAAAGTCAAACTCAACAGCAACAGTAATCTTCATGCAAAAACAAAGTCATGGAAACTAAATAACCTTAGGCTGAATGATAGCTGGGTCAAAAATGAGATTAAGAAGGGAATCACCAAATTTTTGGAACAAAATGATAAGGAAGACACAAATTAATCAAAGTCTGTGGGATACTGCAAATGCAGTCCTAAGAGGAAAATTTGTAGCATTAGAAGCCTTCATCAAGAAAACAGGAAAAGAGGAAGTCAACAAGCTAATGGGTCATCTCAAGGAACTGGAAAAGGAAGAACAATCCAACCCCAAACCCAGGAGAAAAGAAATAACCAAAATTGGGGCAGAATTTAATGAAATTGAAAACAAAAGAATCATTCAGAAGATCAATAAAACAAAAGTTGGTTCTTTGAAAAGATTAATACAATTGATAAACCTTTGACTAGCCTAAACAGAAACAGAAAAGTAAAATCTCTAATAACATCAATCAGAAACAATAAAGGAGAAATAATAACAGATACTTCAGAAATTAAAAAATCCTCAATGATTACTACAAAGAACACTGTTCTCAGACATGATAATCTGAAGGAAATGGACCAATACCTGGAAGCACACCACCTTCCTAGACTCAACCAGAATGAACTACAATTTTTGAATAAACCTCGACCAACCACTGCAATAGCATCAACTATACAAAATCTCCCACAAAAGAAAAATCTGGGACCAGATGACTTCACATTAGAATTCTACCAAACCTTTAAAGAGGAACTAGTACCTATATTACCTAACCTTTTCCAAAACATAGAAAAGAAAGGACTCCTCCCCAACACATTGTATGAAGCAAATATCACCTGGATCTCCAAACCAGGAAAGGACCCAACAAAGACTAATATCGTTAATGAATATCAATGCAAAAGCATTCAATAAGATCCTAGCAAACAGAAATCAATGATACATCAAAAAAATTATACAACACAATCAAGTTGGCTTTATCCCAGTGTTACAAGATTGGTTCAACATATGTAAATCTATAAATATAATATATCACATGAATACAATAAAAAACAAAGACGATATGATTCTCTCAATTGATGCAGAAAAAGCTTTTGATAATATCCAGCATCCTTTCATGATTAGAACACTTCAGAAAACAGGCTTAGATGGGACATTTCTTAAACTGATAGAGACCATCTACAGAATAGAGTTAAATTGAAATCATTTCCACTCAGATATGGAACTAGATAAGGATGCCCACTGTCTCCACTGCTACTCAACATAGTAATGGAAGTCCTAACCATCACAATCAGGCAAGAAAAAGGGATTAAGGGCATTCAAATGGGATCAGAGGAGGTCAAACTCTAAGTCTTCATGCATGACTAGATCTTATACCAGGAAAACCCCTCTACAGAGCTTGTAGAAGTAATCAGGGGAAATAGCAGCAACTCAGGATACTTACAATCAATACTAACAAATCAGTAACTTTTATATATACCAACAATAGTCAAGCCAAAAATATAACCAAGAACTCTAGCCCTTTACAAAGGCCAGAAAAGAAGATGGGATACCTGGGGATTTATCTAACAAAGGAAGTGAAAGATCTCTATAATGAGAATTATGAAACCCTGAGAAAAGGAATAGCTGAAGATGTTAACAAATGGAAAAACACACCATGCTCATGGTTGGGAAGAATCAATGTTGTTAAAATTGTACATACTACCCAAATCAATCTATAGATTTAATGCAATCCATATTAATGCACCAATGTCATACTTTAAAGAACTTGAAAAAATAGAACTTAATTTATATGGAATCATAAAAAAACTCAAATAGTCAATGCATTACTTAGAGATAAAAACAAATCAGGAGGCATCATGTTACCAGTCTTCAGGTTGTACAATAAATCTATAGTGATCAAAACAGCATGATACTGGCACAAAAATAGAGGTATAGATATAAGGGACAAAATAGAGAACCTAGAGATGAAGCCAGCCTCATATCATCATTTTAACGTTGATAAGCCTAACAAATACATACATTTGGGAAAAGAGTCCCCATTTGTTGATGTTTGCCTAACAAATTCATACATTTGGGAAAAGATTCCCCATTTAACAAATGGTGTTGGGAGAACTGCCTAGCAATCTGCAGAAGATGAAACTAGACCCTCACCTTTCATCACTAGAAAAAATTGATTCTCACTGGATAAAAGATTTAAATTTAAGATATGTAACTATAAAAATACTAGAAGAGAGTGCAGGGAAAATACTTAAATATATTGCCCTGGGAAAATATTTTATGAGGAGAACCCACCTGGCAAGTGAAGCAACACCTGATCAAACTAAAAAGCTTCTGCACAGCTTCTTAATTGGTACATTTGGTCAAGATGAAGGTAAAGCTATTATATGATCAATATGCCAACTTTCTTTATGACTTCTAAAATTTTTATTAGGATTATGAAAAGTTTTGTGATCTAAGTATCTAAATGTACATACTACTTTTATCTATTGGAATGTTTCTGTTTTATATGTAGATTTCTCATTCTGTTTCATTGATCCCTTTCAATGAACTTGGTATCTACTCTGTTGAGAGACACTGCCCTACTTCTCTTCCTGACATCAACCTCACCCTGGGAGTTCCTTATGGCAGGCCCTCCCCTTAATTTAGAGCTCTCTAACAGCCTGAGAACTGTGTCCTGGCACAGCAGTTCCATAGCACTTTAATTAATTACCTTCCCAATTGCTCAAGGGACTGCTCTGGCTCCCAAGCTATATTTTCTCTGTGCCTCGGGAGTTCTTTGTGTTGTATTAGAAAACTTTCTTTTTTCAGAATTCCCTATTGAGTTGTCAGTTGGTCACGTCTGTGGGGATTCTGCTCTAATTAAATGCCATCTGCTTTATATCTTTAAGAAATCTTCAATAATTCTTGCCCTTTAAAGGCATCTTTCCTGTTTTATAGGGAGCTTCTTGAAATGATTACATTTCAATCTGTGTTAGGAAGGAAAGCAAATTAAAGTTTAGGTAATTAGTCACATGATCTAGAAATGAATGATGTATTTTAAAATAATCTTATATGTATTATAAAGTCTAAATCATATTATATACATTATAAAGTCTACATTGAATTTTAACATTCAATTTAAAAAGAAGTATTTAATATACATAGTATAAGGTTTGGATTAGATAAACAAAAATAATCTCTTGTCACACATTCAAAACATACTTTTACATTTTCATATATGTAATTAATTGGGTCAAAATATTTAATTTAGGTGATATTAGTTTTGAGGTGAAAAGTCAATACTTAACATGCTTACCTAATCAAGGTAAAAAGTTTAACTTGTAATGGTAATATTTAAAGAGAATGACAGTTAATAACATTATTAAATAAAATCATTATTAAAATATCATGTAGCTTGTGAATGAAAACATAATTTAATAGGATTTGGAATAGCAATCTGAGGCATACATTGAGGTAAAAATGATGAACTGTTATTTTATGTCTTGTGATTGAAATCATGTAAGCCCACAACATGGTAGGAGGAACTGGCAGGAAGAAATGCAAGCATATTTTACAGATGGCAAAGCAGCATCACAGTACCCTGCATAACTTATCAGGTACTGATGACATAGCGACAATGAGAGGCTAACAAGATATTTAGGAAACAGTGGAAGACAGAGCCCATTGTCAATATCAGTAAGTGAATCAATAGTGGCAGTGGTTAAAGAGGCAGAACCTGAGAGAGAAAATATCAAAAGATTCTTTTTTGTTTAAATCTCATCATGAACATATGAACCACCTTCTGATTCACATACAAGAGTTGGAAAGATCTTAAATTTAAAATTTTGTGGTAGGAAAAAGTTCATTTGACTTTCTCTAGGGAGTATTGTATAGTGTACATATGCATCTGGAAACCCAGCCCAGTCAATAGCTAGAAATATTGATTGACATAGAAGAGAGTTATTTAAGTCACAGGGCTGAATGAGTTCACCCGGAGTGAGTGGAGAATCCCCTTTAGGGTAATACTTATATATAAGACATTATAATTATAAATTATAATTTTTTATTAGTCAGGTGCCTATATAAACTTACAGAAATTACCTCATAAATGTGTAAAACTTCATTAAACAAGATATAATGTTTACATTATCCTTCGATTTAAAAAAATATTTTGGGCTGGGCAATGGTGGCTCACACCTATAATCCTAGCACCCTGGGAGGCCATGATGGAAGGATTGCCTGAGCTCCCAGGTTTGAGACCAGTGTGAGCCATACAACAGACCTCATCCCTAAAAATAGCTGGGCATTGTGAAGGGCACCTGTGGTCCTAGATAATTGGGAGGCTGAGGCAAGAGGATCGCTTGAGCCCAAGAGTTTGAGGTTGCTGTGAGTTATGAGGTTATGGGACTCTACTGAGGGTGACAAAGTGGGATTCTGTCTCAAAAAAAAAAAAAAAAATTGGAGCACAGCTCAAATAGCATAGTAATAGTAATTAGCATACCCACCTCAACTTTTGAGTTCCATTTTTCTAGTAAGGATGTTCACAGTAACTTGTACCAATACTGAATGGAATTTTTTTAATGTTATAAATATATACTATGTTCCCAGGAGAAATAAGATGTTGTGCTTCCTTCTTTATAACATTAGAACTACAAACTACGCTGAAAGATGTATAGCCTACAAGGAGAAAAAAGTATATATAGGACTAACCATTAAAAACAAAGAAAATGCAGCAAATGCAAATAAAAAGTACAGAAAAGTGAAATTGAGCCTTGTCAGAATTTGGAAAAGCTTCACCAATGAACTTTTGGTTAGTTCCTAAAAGAGGAATATGATTTTAGAAGGGGATGTATAGAGATAATAGATGAGTGAAAAGAAGGGAGACCGAGGATCAGAGCAACATTCCTGTAGTAAGGCTTGCCCAGAAGTATTGAAGCATAAGAAATGTTGGTTGAGTGTATGTGGGAGTGGGTTGTGTGTAAGGGGCAGCCTTATGGAAATGATACTGCAGACAGGATGCATTTTCATTTGGCCTTGACCGAACTTTAAGGAGTTAAGACTAAATGTTTTCAAGTCAGCGAAAGGTATGACAAATTATTTGTGTATAGATACCTAGCATTTCATTGGAAGTGAAGATAAAATGGAATATCTACAATTCTAAATTATGAACAATGTTTTACTCCATAATGTTTCTACATCTAATCTGAGTTAATATTTCAAAGGTGGTCTTAGAGAGGTATTACTAAGGATAAAATATTTGCCCTCTTTCTATGTTTAAGTAATTTTCTAATTTACCATATGTACATATAAATTATTATTTATAAGAAAAAGTAGCTTTCCACTAAAGAACATAATAAATATTTTTATACACTCATCTTTCCTTCCTTTAAATTATTGTTAATGGCATTTTTTTTCAGTTAGATAAATGAGTCAAAAAGGAAAAATATTTTACTTTTCTAACTATATTCCTATATTTATTTGAAGGAGAAAATTCCAATTTTCACCTCACTGGCTATTTTCACCATTATCCCACCAACATTTTCAACATTGTGTGTTTTAAGTGCATATTTGTGCTTGTGTGCTTGTGTGTAAAACATTTGCAAACATAGAAGATACATAATGGTAACTGACAATTGAAAACTTTTAAGTGCTAAATTCAAGGATCCAGTTTATTTGGAACACTGAAAAGTCTTCATACTGTAACTTAGTTGCCTTTTATACCATAGTTACTCAATAAGCATGTATTAGGAGTGAAAGAATATGGTAAGGCATGTTTATTATAAAACATTTAGAATACATATTATTTTTAAAAAATAAAAAGCAAAATATCTTGTAATTCTGTTACCTAGAAATGATCATCATTAATAATTTACTGAATGTCCTTCCAGTGTGTGTTTCCTAATGTACTTGTAAAATTATTATTGGTAACTTGTATCTAACGTTAGAAATCTGTTTGTCCATTTTACAAGGTCATTAAATATGACTCTATGACTTGATTTTTGGTTTTATAAGTATTCCAATACAGGATATTTTAAGCGCACTTATATTATGATGGGAAATGGTATTTTGACATTTGATTTTAAAAATTATTTTGTTTAATGAAAACATAGTTTAATAAAAGAGTAGATTGTGGTTGTTTATTCTCTAATAAAAGTTAAATTAAGAACATGCATATATGTGATTGTTCATTAATGCTTTTATTCATTTCATGTATCTATTCATAAATGTTACTACAACTTCCCATGTGCCTTGCCTTATGCTACTTGCCAAGGAGTCTATTAATGTAATGAATACTTCACCCTGGAAGCATGAATCAGACATTGCATTGATATAACTGGAATAAAGAGTTTTTCTTTTCTTTTTATTTTTTTTCCTTTTTTCTCCATCAGACACAAAGTGCAGCCAAGGCATGAGAGGCAAATAAAGTTCAAATATTTGCCTTATAATTTATTATTTGCAAAGAAAACCATGTGTGCTCACTGAGGGACCTGATGTGAAATATTTTCCTCTTGTTTTGTACATCCTAGTGTAACAACTTTCTGTAATTACAAAACCCATAAAGTACTTTCAAACGACAGATATTTTAGTTCTGGATTTATTATAGTCTTATTGCCTCAACATTATAAAAAGAAAGGTGGAAAAATCTTATAAGATACTCAGATTACGTTAGTAACAAAACAGAACTCTGAAGGTGAAATTACCTTAGTAACAAAACAGTTCTGAAAGTGGACCTTCCTTATAAAGTTTATTATTAAAAAAAGGAGTTGCTTAAATTAGGATAAAAATATATTTAAATCTAGAATACACAATGTTCTCAATAATTTGAGTGTTTAAACTTATAATTTAAAATGTTGTAAAAGTTTAACAGTACCATTTGGAAATTAAGAAACCTCACAGAAGCAAAACAGAATCATATTTATCCCTTGGACTCAATATTCAAAGTTAGGATCCAAGATTCCTAATACAGTAATGATTTTAATCTTCAAGTATCTTTTCTTCTGCCCCTCAGTTAAAATGGTGTCTAAAAATACCATTTTTAAAATTTAATGCCAACTTTCATATCTTGCCTGGGTTCTGATGCATAGGAGGTCTTGTGATTAATAACTGTAAAGGTTTAGAACTGTATCTTCAGATATTATTTCTTCCATGAAAGGGTAGATAAGTCTGAAACAAAATGCTGAGCTAGTTGCATGCATTACCTATTTCTTCCAAATTTCTTGTGAGGTAAATACAGAAGGCACAGTGGAAGCGGACAGGTGACTTACTCAACGTCACAAGACTTACACGGGACCTGGGATGGGATTGTAGGTTCAGCTGGTTTGAAAGCCTGGAATGATGTCTCCCTCCACCGTATTCGTCTTTTAGTAAACCATGCTTTTCATTACAGGTAGTAACATGTGAAGTAGACTTTGACTGCCAGGTAATTTCGGCCGTGAAGAGAGATGGGCTGGTAGATGGAGCAGTAAAGAGAGGCACGGAGGTGTGGCTGCCTGACAAGACCATTGTGCCTTTGTCTTCCCTAGTTTAGCAAAACAGCTGTTTCAGAGATTACCATTGGTCTGAACATTTCCAAATTCTCCCCAGCCTTACATGGCGAATATGTTCTAGTTCCCTCAACTTTCTGACGTTTTTTCCTGGTAGAAACCTAGTTATCCTGGACTTGTTCCCCTTCCCTGTATCTTCCCATCAAGTCAGTTACTGAGCCTTTTAAAATAATGTTTCAAAGTGTCCTTTCAGTTTGTCCACTCTTCATCATTGCTGTCCTCGCTTCAGCCTGAACTGCCATCATGCCTCACAGCGACTCGCGTCAGTCTCCAAATGTTCCAGAGCTTATTTTCCCCCTGCTGACCACTATCTTTCTATAGCCCAGGGCTGATTATATCCTAGTCTCTTTAAAAGTCACTGTCTAAAAATGAAGTCCAGCTCTGGAAAGCGGCAGACTATCCTTCAGGCAAAGTTATCATGCACAGTTCTTGCTTCTTGTATGGTGACTCCTGCTAATTCTCTGCGTAGCCATTTAAGAGATGCTTTAGCTGTTCTCTGATTTTCTGTATTCTCATATCTCTGAGTTGCTGTTAACACTCTCTTCTTTAGAATGCTCCCTTCTCTCCATTTCGTACACCTGGAAAATGTTTACATGTCACTCAAGTTCAAGAATCAAGAAAAAAATATCTTTGTTATTTTCACCTGGCCCTGTGAGCTCTCCCTAGCCACTTTAAGATAATAGTTTCTCAATTTGTTTCTTTCAGTTATTCCTTTATTTAGTTTTTAAACTGACATATACAATTGTATGCATATATCATGTATATCAGGAACATTATGAGGTTTTGACACATATGTACTGGTGGAATGGTCAAATCTAGATAATCTGTGTTCATACATAATAGAATACTCCCTACCCTCCTAGAATCTCCCACGTTACACCATTTTGTTTCATTTCTACTTGACTAAAACTTCTGTGAGCAGCAATTAATTGAAAAAATTAGTATTCATTATAAAAATTCAGTTCACAATATAAAAGCAAATAAATAGAGAATTGCAGTGTTGTAAAAGCTACCTTGCATGTCACCTATAAATAGTTTCTCTTCAAATGAAAAAGAGTAAATTATTTTTATGGAAAACATAAATTCATAAACGTATCATAGAAAAATTAACAGTAATTACTCCAATTCTTGACTTTTAGTGTCATAAAATAAATCAAGCTAGACTTACATTTTTATTCCTCTCAGTGTAATGTACTTTCCTTTTTAAAAATAGCTATCTTTGTACAATTTTGGAGACAAACTTCCTAAGTTCTGAAGTCTAACTCTTCTTTTTATTTTTTTTTTTTCTGTAGTTTTTGGCCAGGGCTGAGTTTGAACCCACCACCTTGGGCATATGTGGCTGGCACCCTACTCTTTTGAGCCACAAGCACTGCCCAGTCTAATTATTCTTGTTTTTATTATTTCTCTAACACCTCATTCCTGTGACATCTATGAGGCCATAGTTGGCCTTGCATGCTATACTTCTGAAAGTCTTAATGTGTTTTAAAAGGCTCATAAATTTATGAATATACATGCTCACCTTCTTGTTTGTACTATATTTTTAGCAGCACTAATTTGGAAAAATAATATTTAAAGTTAATATGAGTAGATTGAAATGATATAATGAAGAAGATATAATACTTTAATCCAAGATAAAAATAAAGTTTTATTATTCAATCTGTTATCATAATACAATACTGCTTTATTTAAAAACTATTATGACAATAATGATGATGGTGATAACTGAAATTTTACAAGACATCTACAAAAATAGATGATAACCACCAAAAATGATAATGACAACAACAAAAAAAGTCAGTGAGATGTGTGCTAACAGTCTAAACACTATTTTAAACAGCATTTTGGACCTCTGGTAGGAAAGCAAGAATACTCCTCTGAAGTTGTAAATATGACTTGCCTATGTTTTATTCCTCACTCCTTTCTAAAATGATGATAAATCTTTTCAATTTGTCTTTCTTTAAGACATACTTGCATGTTAGAATTTCATTAATTTAAAGAGAAAAAAGAAAGAGCTTTGAGAACCTTCCTATTTTTTTCAATAAGATCATTAACAAAAGAAATAAATATTACAACCATTATCGAGCATCTTTTTTTTTGTTTTTAGGGGTTTCTTTGTCGGGGGCTGGGCTTGAACTCACCATCTCTGGTATATGGGGCCGGTGACCTACTCCTTTGAGCCACAGGTGCCACCTTCAAGTATCTTTTGTATGCTGGGGACTATGCTGGATACTAGGTACAAAGTAGTAGATAACATAGCCCCCATTCACTGGGAGGAAAGCAAATAAATAGATAATTTCAGTGTTGTAAAACCTACCGTAAGGGTAGATGCAATGCTGGTAAATCGACACTATCAAATCATATGAATCTGAAGGCAACAGAATGAGTAATCTGATTATATTACTGGAGTGTAGACCCCTGGTTCATCTTCAGCTTATCTCTTACACTAAAAATGTAAACCATTTGAAAACATATTTTTCCAAATACGGACTTTCCATATATATGTGTGGATGTACAGGTATATAGAAGATCATTTACCTTCAAAATCTTTAGAAGTACACTAATGATGAGACTATGTTGATGGTAAGTATCTTAAAATATTGAACAAAATGACTAAGTATATTAACAAACAGCATTAAGATCTTCAGAATATAAAATTTTTCCAGGTTCCACTTAAGAGACTAAGGAACCTCTCAGACTTTGGGCTGAGGCTGAGTTCACATGTCCCTCCTCAAAGGTGTTTTGGATCAGGCCCAAACCAGCCCAGAAGTGCGGAGCCTGTGCAGCGCTTTCCACAACCGTAACTTAAGTGACATCACACCGATAGCTCAGAATTAGCCACAGTGGCAGTCCTTGCAAATCAGCAAAGGCTACTAATCAGAGTTTCTTTATTCTTATCTTTCCCCCTCCACGGAGCTGGTTTACTTGTATAACACTGCGTAGATGTGATGCCTGCCTAGTAATATGGTAGTTGGATAACTCTGTTCCAGAACTTCATCCTACTGTCCTCTGATTAGACAGGTCCACTTTCTACTCAATTCAAATGTCTTCCCTTATGAGTAACATGATGCCTGATTCCTTCATATGAAGGCTGATTTCATTCAAGTCAGCTTTATCCTCAAAATATGTATAAATTTAGTTTCATCATCCCTATCCTTTTCACTCTTATTTTATTTATCTCCAAATCTAGAATGTGACATTGTTTGAATGTGAATCTAATAATCAACATTTTCTTCCTTGTCATACTTCATAAAATATCAGCAGTTATCTTGGCAAGGGAGCCTTGCCAACAAGGCTGCTTTATATTGTATTTTTACTTTTATTAACATTCTTAAAATCATACACCTGACCATTCTATGAACACTGGGCATATTTCAATAATGATTCTCACAATTAGTTTGTGTATAGTTAGCGATTGCTAATCACATGTTTTAATAACTCACATAAAATGCAAGAATCACCTGGCTTTCTTTTTGTGGATTCTATCATTTCAAACAATTTAACAAAATAGAAATGCTACATGGCTATGCTGGACATTTTATTTCATATTCAGTCACCAAATAATGAATATCAAATTATCTATATTATTTCCTCATAGTGTGGAACTCAAGGATAATACTGTTTCAACGTTTAAGTGTGCTACGGATACAGAGAACATTCTGGGCAAGAGTCACTGACCAAAGAAATGACTAGAGTTCTTTTAAGAATTGCATGCTTGTTTGCATTTTATTTTTTATGCAAATTCAAAAACAACATTGTGCAAATAACCTTTTGAGTAGATACTGTGCTTTTGTCTACGAAGAACATTTTTCATTTCTGATTTGTGAAAAGATGGCTTGCCAAAAGCAAAAGTGATTTGTGAAGTAGAATTCTATTTGAACCCCTGTGGACTCCCAAAACATCACCTCTATGCACTGAGATGCTTTGTCAAGCGTCTGTATGTGATGGTTGCAGGAAGGATGCATTTGCAACTTCCAACAATAGCAACAAATTTCTGAAAACTTAACAGGCCCTGGGAATCCCATTTTAAAATCCCCAGGTTGGTATTTAAACAGTGACATGAATTCTCTGAGAACTCTTTTCTATTCTACTGAATATCTGAGCATAATATAATATAAAATACAACTAACCTCTTCTAGGTTTAAGGAAACCTGTGTTTCTTATAGGTCACAAGTTCCAAAGTTAAAAATACAGGTAGTTACAAAATAGTCCTTTTCATGTTTATGATATCAATAATTACAAGTGCTTGAAAAGATTTAATTTCCTGAATCTATACTGAATCAAGGTGAAATTTACAAATTGTGTTAATATTTTGCTCAAGCCAACAGATTTTAAAAAATATAACAGCATGATACTTAACTCCCATATATTCATTTGTACTATAAATAACATTACCTAGCTCAATTATTACCAATCCCTTACAGATCATCAAAACATGATGATATTTGCAAAACTGTTCAAAAAATTGCAGAATACCAAACTCCTCTATGTAGATCCAGATTCAATAGGGCCAAGGGATATGAGAGTAGAGGAAGGGAGCGTGGAGGGAAGTGGATACGTCAGAGCTACAGGTACGTTGTGCTGTGTGTGTGCTCATGCGTGTATGTTAACGCATGTATGTGTAACACTCCTAAGTGACTTGGGGAAGTAGGAATCTAAATTGCTTTTTAGGCATTATATATATGGAAATCTGACTATAAAGTATTAATACTATGTTTTACCAGCAGAGGAAGATCAGGAAATAGAGCGGAATATAGTTTTCTCTTTTTTTTCTTTTTTTTTGCAGTTGGGAATACTGCAAGGATTCTATAAAATAAGAAGAGAATGATCAAATATTAAATAATAAAAACAGCAGATGTGGCTTTTATAGGGAACTTTTGAGGAAGACACAAAGAAGGAAGAAGTGGAATGCCCCTGGGACTCTGTTCTACAATATTCAGTGATTTATTCTTTGCAAAGATTTCTGGTTAAGGAATGCTTTTTATTTATTTTTTCTGACTGTACAAAAACCTAACTTTAAGAAAGAGGATATCAGTACAGTTCCAATTATCTCCCTTCAAATACATACTTATCATCGCCGTGGTTTTAACAAATGTCTGCCAATTTTTGAAACTCCTTCCTCAGAAGGTTCAGCTTACTTAATTCACTTCCTCCTCAAGTGTGGGCTAGACTTAGTGATTCTCTTGTAGCAAACAGAAGTGAAAAGGGAAAAATAGGAAATTTATTCTAGTGGAAGAATGTGGCATACGCCACTTATCCAAGTGATCAAGGTTAATATCACCAGTCATAATTTATGTTATTATCGTGTAACCACTGATACAAAGCAATGAAAGTTTTTCACCTCTGTGGTGTTCTTTCTAAGAAATACATAAGCCCAGGCTAACTGTGAGAAAACATTAGACCCAAATTCAGAAACATACTGCAGAATACCTGATTAGTACTCTCCAAAAAATGCTATGGCCATTAAAAACAAGGAAAGAGAAAGAAACTCTAATGGGCTGGAGGAGGCTAATGAGATAATGACACTAAATGTCACGTTGGATCTGGATCAGACCCTGGAACAGAAAGAGGAAAACATTAGAAAAATTGTTCAAATACAAATAAAGCCTATTGTCAAGGAACAATAATTAATGACTAAATAAATGCTTTACCAACACCCAGTAAAAAGATATGTTGTTGCTTTGAAAATATAGGAAAACATATAGAGAAAATATAAATAGTCCTTACTTCAGATATTCTCATATAACTATTTTTAATATTTGATGACTTTTCACATGAAAAAATATATACATATTTTACATAGTTGAATTCGTAAGAAGTATTAAATGTTGATTCTTGTCTTGTAATTCATATATGTAATATTGTAAATATGTTGTTCCTTATCCCAAAATTATTAATCACACAATTTTAACCATTTATAATACATAAGTAATTATCTACACTTTAGGATTTTAATATCAACCTTATTTATCCTTATAAATTTCAGTTCTTATATCTTTAGGACCAACATGTTTTGTTTTGGTGTGGAATTATTACGCCTACTATATTAGGAATTTGGGGGAAGAGGGGATATAAAAATCTACCTATCAGGGCAATGTACACTATTCTGGTGATAGGTATAGTAAAAGCCCTAACTTCAGCATTATATAAATCACCTATGCAACAAAAATCACTTGTACCCCCTAAACCTATTGAAATAAAAATGGAATTATTTTAAAGTTACATTCTGAAATTGACTTTTAAAAATATTTTCAACTCAATATCTCCCTTCTTAAAAACTACAGATATATTTAATGCAATTCACTGCAATTTTTCTATTACTTATTTGAACCAGTAGGTACGTATGGCAACAGGTGGAGTGGGTAGATTACTCTTGATCTTGCTCTGCATTCACTTGCCAGAATATATAGCAGAAGGCAAACTGATGCAAAGTCTAACCAAAATTCTACAGTTTAGCAAGCCTTCATCCAATCAGATATGCTGAAACCCAGTTGGTTTATTTTATGACCTGTAATAGAGTTTTAACATTTGCTTTATTTAGTGCATGTTTTTTAATAAGTATATCTGAGATTATTTTATTTTTTCAGTTGCTGCTATAAAGGAAATATTTTCTTTAATTTCACCTTTTAAGTTGTTGTCCTGGGTATAGAAATGACAGAGATGATCAGATTGAATACAAATTTATTTGTATACATTTTATGGCTATGTCTAGTCATATGCTTTCTAAAATTAATTTATAAAGATGCAAAGAGTTTAAAATTAAATAATAATTAGAAAATCTAAAATTAATAATATAAAAATATAGGCTTTAAGCCAAAAACTCATTATTTAGTACCAAGGCCTACTTTTTATTTGTGCATATTCATGAAGATGTAACCACCTGTCCAGGTTTTATTGACCCATGATTGAAGTCACAATTTCTATACTCAAAATATTGAGGCATGTACATGAACTATTAAATTTTCAGGAAGCAGGGACTTGTAACAGGATAGGTTTTCATAAGCATCCTGTTTTCTGGTAACTTCTGCTGGGACAGATCGCGAAGGCCTGGGTATGGAGCTCTAGGATCATCTACCATCTTCTGCATGCTCACCCTTAAGTTGTTCAGTGGTTTCCAACAAACCCCCAAACCTACATTCCTACATTCCACTTCGGGATACTCCCTCCCCCATTTCTTTCCCAAGCCCTCTGCAATCTTCTCTATAGTCTGCAAATTTGTTTGCTTCCTAAAATTGTTTTCCACCTTCTAATTTGTCTTTTTTCCATTGCTCCCAAAATAAGCTAATCAAACCTAAGATCCTGCACTTGTGACATCTGTGAGTGTGGCTTTTCTGAGCCTTTACTGGAAAGAGGGACTCTGGCAGCAAAAGATCTTAGGAGTTCTTTTCAGTCTTCTGCACGTGTGGGCTCTTTTTACATATCCCTAATTGTTTTTTTATCAGTAAGATTTATATTGGTGCCTTGGTCATTATCAACAGAGGTACCCAATAGTTATGATCTCACTACTGCTAATTCTTAGCATTCTGCTTCCTCAGTTCACCTTAAGACAACTATTTACCTCAAGGCCAGGATGCTCACAGGAGGAGATTCTGTCATGAGCCCCGGCACTGCACAGAATGGGACTCCTCCCTCAGGGTTCTGGTGTTGAGATGGTGGTCCCAATACACACATCCCCTCTTTTCTCATGGTCCATCCCATTCTAAGTGTTCTTCATTATCATCTATTCATTGACTGTAGTCACATCTACTCATCAGAAATGTATTTTTAGTTTTAAATCTTAAAGTTCAAAATCTTAGTCTCCTTCAAACCAGTCATTCCACAGTTATGTAAATCTGAAGGTGCAAATACCTACCTTGATCACCTCAATCCCCCAACATAGTCTTCCACTTGGACCATAGCAACTTAAGTATTTTCATTTACACACTATTCTGGAAGAGTACATAGATTCTTCTTTTACATTTAGAGAATTCAAAGTATCTATTCAACTAGTTCTACGTGGATAAAATGTAATCTAGCTTAAATTTTATTTTTTATCCTAATGTGCTTATAACTTTTAACATGGTAGTTTTTATAGCATCAAAATTTTACCATGTAGTTTTTCTTTGTGATCCAATATTTCCCACTGATAAAAAATATTTAAGGATAAACATAAAATATCTTACCGTAAAAATTAAAATAAAAATTATTTGCTTATAAAATGTAGTTCTTTACAAAAGTTACATGTATTATAGAGTGATGTTAGGTAATTTAAGAGTGGTTCACTTTTAACCTCAAATGTAGATTTCTTAGAAACGATTTCAGGTATTTGTTATAGTTCCTACATAGTGGATAGAGGATATCTAAACCATGCAGGGCTTTATGCCTTTCACTTAATTGGATTATGTCCTTTCCTGGCATCATTTCATATTGTTTCCTTGCCTTTCTTCTCTTTGTTCTTTATCTTCTTTCCTCCCATCTCTCTCCTTGTTACACATAAACTATATAAGCCTCCTTCTGTCTTCCACCTGTTTTCTCTCCTCCTTTCGTTCTCTTCTTCCTACCTGTGTTGTTCCTACTTCCTCTTTATTTACACTCACCTTACTTCCTTTCTTTCTTCCTAGTCTTTATCCTCTTCTCCCTTGGTTTCTTATTCTTTCCCTTATTTTTCATTTGTCTCTTCCTCACAGATGCTCTACTTCTCTTTGAAATTTCCTTCATTTCTTACCTTTCCTTTCATTTGAAAAGCTAGGATTTTTATGTAGAGGAAATGGACCAATACCCAGAATCATACCACTTTCTCAACTCAACCAGAATGAATTAGAAATTTTGAATAGACTTAAATCAAGTCCTGAAATAACATCAACTATACAAAATCTTCCAAAAGAGCAACTCCCTGGATCACACAATTTCACACCAGAATTCTACCAAATCATTAAAAAGGAACTATTCCAAAGGAATAGGAACTAATCTATTCCAAAACAGAGAAGGAAAGAATCCTCCCCAACACATTCTACGAAGAAAATATTACTCTGATTCCAAAACAAGGAAAGGACCCAACAAAAAAGAAATCTATGTGCTAATATCATTAAGGAATATTGATGTAAAAATATTTGATAAGATCCTAGCAAACAGAACACAGCAACACATAAAAAAGTTATACACCATGACCGAGTGGGTTTTATCCCAGGAATGCAAGGTTGGTTCAATATATATAAAACAATAAAAGTAATTCACCACATAAATAAAATAAAAAACAAAGACCAGATGATTCTCCCAGTTAATACAGAGAAGGCTTCTGACAAAATCCAGCATCATTTTTGATAAGAACATATACCAAAAAAGGAGTAGGCAGAACAGTTCTTAAACTAATAGAGGTCATCTACAAAACCTCACAGCCAATATCATACTGAACGTGTAAACCTGGAAGCATTTCCACTCAGAACTTAAGCTAGACAAGGATGCCCACTGCTATTCAACATAGTGCTGGAAGTCCTACTGATTGCAATCAGACAAGAGATGGCAATCAAGGGCATTCAAATGTGGATTGTGGAGTTCAAACTCTTGCTCTTTGCAGATAACATTATATTGTACCTGGAAAACCCCAGGAACTCAACTACAAAGCTCTACGAAGTTATCGAGGAATATAGTAGTGTCTCACCATACAAAAATTAATGCCCACAGAACAATGACCTTCATATATGCCAGTAACAGTCAAGCTGAGAATAAAACCAAAGACTCTATACCTTTTAGGTGGTGCCAAAGAAGATGAAATACCTGTGAATATATCTAAAAAAGGACATGAAAGATCTCTATAAAAAGAACTATGAAACCCTGAGGAAAAAAAAAAAAAAAAAAAACAGCAGAAGACATTGGCAAATGAAGAACATACCAGGCTTGTGGCTTGGAAGAATCATGTTAAAATGTCCGTACTACCCACAGCAATCTACAAATTTAATCCAATCCCCACCAAAGCACTAATATCACACTTTGAAGAACTTGAAAAACTAGCACTTCATTTTATACAGAGTGAGAAAAAACAACCTGAATAGCCAAAACTATTCTTAGAAATAAAAACAAATCTGGAGGTGTCATGTTACCAGACGTCATGTTCCATAGTGCATGGTACTGAAACAAAAATAGAGATATCAACCTATGAAATAGAATAGAAAACCTAGCAATGAACCCAGCCACATATCACTATTTTATCTCTGATGAACCAAACGAAAGCATGCACTGGGGGAAAGAAATCCTATTTAATACATGGTGCTAAGAGAACTGGTTAGACACATGTAGAAGGCTAAAACTGGATCCACACCTCTCACCAGTGACAAAAATTTATTCTTGCTGGAAAAGATTTAAACTTAAGACACAGAACAATAAAAATTCTGGAAAAGTGTATGGGGAAAATGCTTAAAAATATTGGCCTGGGAAAACCTTTTATGAGGAAGACCCCTTGGCAATTGCAGCAACACCAAAAATAAATAACTGGGATTTGATCAAGCTAAAAAACTTCTGCACAGCTAAGGGTACCATAACCAAAGCAAACAGACAGCCTTCAGAATGGGAGAAAATTTTTGCATGTTATAAGTCTGACAAAGGCCTGATAACTAGAATTCATAGAGAACTCAAATTAGTCAACAAGAAAAGACCAAACAACCCATTATAAGAGGGCAAGAGACTTGAACAGAAATGTCTCTGAAGATGACAGAAAAATGGCCAACAAACACATGAAAAAATGCTCATCATCTTTAATCATCAGAGAATTACAAATCAATACCACTCTGAGGTATCACCTAACTCCAGGGAGATTAGCCCACTTCACAAAGTCCAAAATCTGCAGATACTGGCATGGGTATGCAACCAATATATATACAATTAAGTACCTACACAAATGATAAAACACAAATATGAACTAGCAAAAGGAAGGGAGAGAAGGGAGGGGGATTGGCGAGAGAAGAGAAGGCCATTAGCAGTCTTTCGCCTAATGAGCACAGTGTGAGTGTTCAGCAGGCCTCCTGAGTGAAGAGCTCAACTACAACCTGAATTTTACCTTAGAAGTGAGAATAATGTAACTTAAAAGTTTGTATCCTCATATTAATTTGAACTAAAAAACCCTAGAATTTATCTTTTATACAGTCTGTTTTTGAAAGGTACAAGTAGCTTTGTACACTTAAGAGTAAAAATTAAATTAATTTTTTAACATTATAAACTGGTGAATGAATCTTAAAAGTATAGTTCAAAGTACATATTTGTTTAAAAAGTTATCTATATATCCCTAAAATTACACAAAACCATATTCATTAATAATATGAATTCTTTTCTGCTGCAATGTTTCCTTTCTTCAGCTATTACTTAAAACAGCATGAAAATTTAAGGCATAAAACAAACAAAAAATAATACCATTATTTCTTAATAAAGCCACTCATCGTCTAGTGAGGATGGATGTGTAAAATGTGTCCAGATGGTCATACAAAATATTATGTCCACACTCTCAGCATGTTTTGGTTTGTATTTACATATTCTACAATTTGTTTCAGGAAAAAAAAATGAAGGAAACATGGTTTATGTACACCATTACCAATATTATAATCATTTTATACTGTGCAAAAAGGAAGATGAGTTCTTGCTTATTTGTGCAGCTTCTATTGACTTAGTCTGTTGCCTGTGTATACTAAATGATTCCTTACTAAAGAGTACTCATTTGATTCAGCAAACCTAATAAAAATGTATATTGTATAATTATGGCAAAAAAGTATTCAACCAAGACTTCACCTTGTGCAGAAAAGGACAAAAAGGGCTTCCTCTGCCTACAGGGCTTTTTGTTATCTTGGATTCTACAAAGGAATATATTACATTTACACACTCAGACACACATGCTCACAAGTAAATGTATATATGCTTATGAAATAAATACATAGATTTGTCTCTGAGCTCATTATAAGTGTTTCCCATTCTTTTTTCTCTTTGAGGCTCCAAATTTGAGTTAAGTTTCTGAACAAAGAGAGTTTCATTTAAATTGGTCTCTGGGGCACAGATGCCACGTCTGCTACTAAGCAGCTCCATTCTCCCTGCAGATGGAAGCACTTTCAGTGTCAAACAGGTCACCCTCCTTTGGAGGCCCGCAGAAACTGTAACAGAGGCTGCAGATGGTACGGTATCACAGAGCTCAGCATTTAATTAGAGGGGTCTTCAAAATGGTGTCACCCTGATATTCCAGTGTCTATACTGGTCATCAACTTACAATTAAAAATATTCTGTACCTTTTAGACAAGGAGGCTTGGTTCATTTATCTCAAAAGTCCACTCCATTTCTAACCTTTCTTTTTTTTTTTATAAATCAATGAATAATTAAATACATTCAATGAGTAAAAAAATAATTAGCTGAGATAAATTTACCTTGCGTTCTCTTTTTGGCTTCTATGACACAATTAAAGGTCATAATAGAGCATTTATCACCCAGATGGCTATTATCAGCTGCTCATTAGTATGTGTGGCCATTGTTGAAATGAATGGGAAACAGAGAACATTCACTCATAAGGCATTAATCCTTTTGATTTGTACTTAGAAGACTACACGTTCTCTGAGGAATCTTAATATGGGTATGTTTTCTGTAAAAAGTCAGCTTGATATATTCTTATGTTAACCAATGCCATCAAAATGTACAAATACAGAGTTATTTTTTTCTATTCAGGAAAGACTGTGAGCATACCTGTGATCAGGGTGATTGTGCTGGATTGACCTTAGGACAGTGGCTCTCAACCTTCCCAATGCTGCGACCCTTTAATATAGTTCCTCATGTTGTGGTGACCCCCAACTATAAAATTATTTTTGTTACTACTTCATAACTGTAATGTTGCTACTGTTATGATTGTAATGTAAATATCTGATATGCAGGAGACCCTCGATAGGGTCACAACCCACAGGCTGAGAACCGCTGCCTTAGGAGGAAATTGTGATTAAACCATCTTTCTTTTCCGTTTCAATTATCTATTTCATTCTGCTGTTGTGTTTGCACTGAGCTTCCACAGACTTTTATTTAGCATATTACTTCAAAGATTATTCATCATCTCTCTTTTTCTTTCTATGTATATTAATAGTTCCTAGGACCCTCACTTCTAGTTTTCCTCAAACCAAAATTTTAATTGTATCATATACAAAATTTAGCTGCCATTATTCTACCTGAGATGGTTTTTCATGTGTTTTGAGAAGTGAACCGTAGTGAAGACAGAGGTAAGGAGGGAGAGGGAGAAGGGGAAAGCCGCCTGGTTTATTTTAATAACCCTATTCTACTTTCAGAACTGCACAGGCAGAGTGCGAGATGCCTCAGCAAAAGAGCTTGTCAAGTCCTAGTGAAATGAATTGGAGAAAACTGTTCAATCCATTTGAATCATTACCCCTGCCGTCTACAATGACTAAAATAATGCTTAATTTACAGTGTGAACCGGTTAGCCATATATAAAGTACCTATCACAGTATTTTCAAATATTCCCAAGTTACCTAAGTTGTATTTCATACCTTTCTTTCACTAGTCTTAGAGGGCTTACCCTAGCTGAAATGATCTCTCTGTAAAAAGTGAAGTATGAATCTTGTCATATGTTCTGCGCAATGGTCCTACAGATGTGGAGGCACCTGGAGAGTAGAAATGGCTTATTGCTATATAGACAGAGTGACCTACTGTGTGTGGTAGGTAAGTAAATGTTTACTGTGCTGCATGAGTTATTTTTATTGCATATCCATTCAATAAAATAATACATATATGTAGTAGAAATGTGTATCTTTTTCAATATTTATTTAAACAAAAACTTTTCATTCTTTTGCACCTAATGTATATTGAAGGATTATCCAGTCGATACAATTGTTTGGTTAAACAGTGCTGACCAATTGCCTTCTCAAAAGCAACTGAGCCACATACTGTATGTTACATATGACTATGCAATCAGTTAACGTTCATATGCATGGTTATTTCCTGACTTTCTGTGTGTTTGTTTTGTCGTACAGGCCTATAGCTTTGCACTTACTCTAGCACACCACCTTCCACGTATCCCAGCTCCCACAGGTTCTCAGCTCCATGAGGCAGAAGTTACATATATATTTTTAAACGGAATTTTCAGTGTAGTGCCTGTCATTTAAATGATTTTTAATATAATAATGAGGTCTACAAAAGCGTAAATTGCCTTTTCATACGCCTGGATTTAAAGTTACCATAGAGCACTGGAATGAATGTACAATTTTGTTTCTTTTTGAGATAGAGTCTTACTTTGTTGCCCCGGGTAGAGTGCTGTGGCCTCATAGCTCATAGTAATCTCAAACTGGGGCTCAAGCTATCCTCTGGCCTCAGCTTCTGAAGTAGCTAGGACTACAAGCACCCACTACAGTGCCACACTGTTTTTAGAGATGGGATCTTGCTCGGTTTTTTTTGCATTTTTTAAATAATTTTTTCAAATTAATGTGAGGGTTCAATTTTATGATTATATTATTCTCACTTCCAGGGTAAACTTCCATTTATAGAACCCCCTGGGTGAGGGGTTCTTGTACAAATGGAGTTTTACTCTTGCTCAGGCTGGTCCCAAACTAGTAAGCTCAAGCAATCCATCCACTCCGCCTCCCAAAGTTGTGGGATTCCAGGCATGAGCCACTGTGCCTGGCCTAGAATGTACAGTGTTTTAATACTATTAAGTTAAATATTTATACAAACATTTTTATCAAAAATAAACCTGCACATTTCTTTATATTTCTTATAGTCCTTAGTCAGTAATTTTCCAATTGGGCTGATGAAAAATATTTTATTAAAAATAATAGTTTATAAATATGAAAGGAATAAAATGGGCTTTTTTATATTTGAGAAAATATTTTCCTTATTTGAACCAATAAAGATCAGTGTTTTATAAAATTTTTCTATATAAATGTTTAATAAGCTTTATTTGAATATAGAAAAGTAATGTGCTTTCTTATGATAATTTTAAATAAATATATACATTTAAAAATTATTATTAAAATTACTATTATTATTTTTAAATATATATATATATTTTTAACTTTCCAATATCCACCTAGGAGACAGGCACCATAATATTTTGGTGAATTCTCTTCCTTGACTCCTTGGCCATCTGATTCCAGTGTTCATTTCTCCGCTGAGGGAAGTGAAACATGGTGACAGCAAGTCTACTGTCCAAGCAGCCAAACAAATAGCTGCTCACCATTCTTAAACACTCTGAATTTTCTGAGTAATTTTCTTGGATGCCCATCACACCCTTTTACTTGGACACGTGTAGAACTTTCTGAACCTGACCCTGCTATACTCCCCATCTGCCTTCCTCCCTCTCCTTCTCTTCCTGACCATCCTCCTTTGGGAATGGAGAGGAGGCTAAGTTGTTGTGGCTAGGGGTAGTAGGGTCAGTTTAGAGTACTTTACTTCTAATTCTTAGCAGTTCAATTTGGAAGATTAGGTTCCTGATATCTAATAGCCTTATATTTTGTCATAGTCAACATTATAAGGCACAAGAGAAAAGCTGCTCAACATCTTAAGACAATGTCATAATCCCACTTCCTGAGTGTGGACTATTTACAAATAGACACAAATTTCTCTTAGTTGACAAGGAACGTAGTATAGTAGAAATAAATCAAAAGTCAAAATTTGGTGGTGCCTGTAGCTCAAAGGGGTAAGGCGCTAACCCCATATGCCAGAGGTGGCGGGTTCAAACCCAGACCCAGCCAAAAACTGCAAAAAAAAAAAAAAAAAGTCAAAATTATTGCAATTATTTTTCCAAAATTGACTCTTACTGACTGATTTCCTGTCCACTTAAGTAACACATATGACCATAAGATGCAATTTTCCTTTAATAGAATAATGTGATCATTTCTGTTGTTCCTCAAGAAATTCAGGAAACAAGGAAAACTAAAATGTGGATTTTTTTAACATACTTTATTACTTGATTTTTAATATTATTTTTCATTATGTATGAAAACAATTTTAATAACAAACCTTTTATGAGAAAATTCAAAAATAAACTGGGAAAAGGGGAAAAAAAGGAAAACCTATCCCCACAGGTGCTAGGCTGACTTGAACTCAATTTTAATACCATCTGGGAAAATGAGATCAGGGATTAAAAAAAAAAAAAAGGCTTTTTCTTTTTCTTTTTTGAACAGCCTGTGAGAGTATTTAGGTCAATATGTAAATGTTTGTGTACGTGAAGAGGAAGTGCTATGAGCTGGTTGAGAACATTAAGCCAATTGTAGGATGAAGAAATTATTAAACCTAGCATATAGTATGAGGCTATTGCATGGCCAAGGGAGGATGTGAGGATGTCGGATGTTATTTATTCCTTCTACACAATTTAGTATCATCTTAGCAGTTATTTTATCAGAAACATAAATTATTTTTACACCTAAAAATTTGTTTCAAGGTTTTTTCCCTCTTATTCAGTCACCAAATGCTAAATAATACCACAAATTGATTCTGTCTCCAAAGACGCCTTTAATTTGCTAGGATATTTATCTATTAATTAGGGGTAAGTAATCTAAATTCAAAGTAGCCTTCTAGTATAATAGAAATCAGTGTCTATGCCTTGTAATTTTTCACTGAATGTACTGAACAGTAATTTGTGTCATAGAAAATAATGTGTGCATTATTAGACACACAGGGCTAAAAATAAGTATTTCTCCCCTTGGGTATTCCCCTTTGGGCACTGGCCCCAGGAATCTTGAGCATGAATAGAAGCTAGTATGTGGTGATTCTTGCTCACACCTAATGTAGTCTCAAAGCAGATTTTTACATCAGTAGAACAAAATTAATGGCCACATACAAGGCCCTTTTGTAGAACTGTGCTTAACACTCAGTGCTCAGTGAAGAATACTGAGACGCATCATCAATCTTTCTTAGAAGCTAAAGTATTTTTTTACCATGTTCCAATCATTCCAAGCTGCTGTGATGCCTATGACTTCTCTTGTTCTCTGGCGTTCACATATGTTGGAAGCGTATTTTAGGTAGTTCCTAAAACAAAGACACACTCAAAATCCTCCGCTCGCCAGCACTCCTTGGTTCCCTTAGGCTTATTTAAGTCCTTCTTCTTTCTGTCCATACATTAACATATTGATCTCACAGCACAAATATTTCCACATTGTTCTCTCCTCTAGAAAAAAATCTTGGTAAAAAGAAAGTACAGTGTATTTTAATTTTTGTAACACTAGGTCTAGAACATAGAAAGCCCTCAGTAATTACTTGCTAAATGAAATAATGAATGCTACTTTGATATCTTCCTTCCTGGAAAGCAGATGCCCCTTGCCCACAGATCTGAATCTGTAGAGTTCAAGGCTAAAAAGCCTTTAATTAATTAGTGGCTGAACTAGTATTTGTAAAAGTTATACTGCTTCGACATTGTTAATATTTGTTAAGATATTTTCATTAAAAGGTTACCAGTATTTTTCTGTGAAAAATATTGACTCTAACATGAAACTAAACATTTTTTGAATTAAAATTATACATATAGGATATAATATGAGCAGAAAGCAGTTTGGTTTAGCTAGTATAAATATAATAAATATAATGCATTTACAACTATTAGTGTCTTTCTATTTTCTTTGGCCCCTTGAAAATCAGAGCTAACAGTTACTTGAGACCCTGCTTATAAAAATATCCTTTCGTGACTGATGAAATCAGTTCTTTACAATGAACTCTATTCTGACCCCTAATTATAGGCTTTTTTCAGTATCAATGTCTATAAATTACTTTGGCAATCACATGTCCTTTTTGTCTTTAAGTTTCTTGGGCACTTTAGCCCCCCAAACAATTTTTTCATGATGTTGGAGAAATTTTTTTCATGATGTTGGAGAATTTATCAGGAGATGACCCAGATTGCTTATATGTTGAGACCACTGCAATTTAACAGAATTGGCTGATGAAAATGATCCTTTTTTATTCTGATAGCTATTTGCTTCTTATTTCCCTCTAAGTAAAATGCTGTCTGAACAAGGTATTTGTGCTTATCAGCACCCATGTTTTCCCCCACAACTGACATGAGATTAAAAATTCTGGATCGCATTTACACCATCAATCAAACACACCATTTCAGACACTGAATCCCTTTGACTCTATCATATTATACAGATAGAAAGTTTGAAATTGATTAAGAGATAAATTATTTAAACCAAACTCTGCCATGTCAGTTGTAGTGATGGAGTAAGGCCTAGGAAAGTTCTTTGAGATTATCATTATCACATTGACCATCTTTCTTGAATTTTTAGAAAAGATGACTTGCAGAAATAAAAAATGTTCACATTTTTGCTTCTATTTTAACAATGTTTCTAAATGCCTCTTTTTTTTTTTTTTTTACTAATTCCATCAACCCTCCTCACATTCTTATAATGGAGTTCATATTATTAAACACATTTTAAAAAGAAAATTAAATAGTAAGGGATTTATATCCTGATTCAAATTAATAAAGCTAGGATGTAACGTGGCTGTAATTTAGACACACCGACTCTTCTCCTGTAGAGCCAGAGACCGAAGAGGGCCATATGATGACATGATTGTTGGACGTTGAGCAGTACACAACCAGTATAGCTGTACGTGAAAGTCTTGAGTGCTTTCAACCACTCTGTTATAATACCTCTCAGGTGAAAGTGGCTGGCATTTATTTTTCCAGAAAAAAATTAAGACGTATCTGTGTATTTATGATTATACAAACATAACAACTAAATTATGTTGATTTGTATGCAGCTTTTGAAAATATCCTCAACACTTACTCTATTAAAATAAAACCAATTATCTCAATAACACTTTTGAAAATTCATTCAGGTTGATTTTTAAGAGACCAAGGGAATTTTTGTGGCCTATCAGATAGAGAGTAATCTAGCCCCCCAAATATAAATGTGATACAGCTGGAATGACCGAACGAAAATATCATAGAATCATCCTTTAAATTCAGTTCTCACCATGCTCTCTAATATAGAAAGTGCACACAGAACCATACATTCTGGATAATAACTTTCATGCTTTCCTAGCCAGGTGTTTGGCCAGCTGTTGGTGGGCCCTGGCAACAAGCAGGACGCATTCATGATTAGCCAACACTAATGCGCTGAGTGATGCACTGCAGCCCTCTCAGAGCAACGCAGACTGTTCCTGCTACTGCAAAGCCTCTTGCAAAACTGATTTCAATAAATCATTAAATAAAATGTCCACTCCAATGATAAAATTCTCTTCTCAAAACATAGTATAATTTGAACAAATGATCTTTGGTTAAGAAGAGAAAAATATTTCTTATAAAAGCTTTTATGAAATCTCATTTCTTCTTCTGAATACTAAACCTGTAATGCTTTTCACACTCCACCTGTATAAAATTGTGTGAAAGAAGAGTATATTGTTATCCTTAGATTAATTAGACTCAGCCAAGAAAAGCAGAGATAATTTTAATTTTGTATTTTAAAGGGTCTTTAAAATTTTATGAGAGCTTTTCAGTGCTCAACATAATTAATAGGAAGACTTTTCATTTTGTATCTAGACATTTCTTTCACGGGGACAAGGATGTTTGTCTGTAGAGTTTACTGTTGTTTTCAGCAATAAGAATGGCAATTGACACACGGTATATTCTCAATTGATAACTGTTGAACAAGTGAATATCTTTTCTAAAATTCAGTACTATCTTGTTAATTTTCCAAAATCTTTAAATAGCCTTACAAAATACAGTGTTTATCAATACACATTTCTAGTCAGTTGTATCATGATTTTTGATGTAATTCCATATTTTTGGATATTTGGTTTGTTTTTTGTTTTCTCCAAATAAAAATTCTAGGGCATTAATCATCTTGTTCAAGGATTTATTTAAAAATAAATTTGATAAAGTGACATTGCTGTTTCAAAGTGCATAGCAGTTTTTGTTATTGTTGTTGTTTTTCAGTTTTTGTCCGAGGCTGGGTTTGAACCCTCCACCTCTGGCATATGGGGCCAGTGCCCTACTCCTTTGAGCCACAGGTACCGCCCCATAGAAGTTTTAATATATTGACTTTTGCATCTAGAAATGTTTTACCAGCTTAACCATCTATCAGGGACATATGCCTGTCTCATTTCCCAACATTCTCACTAACATTGAATATTAAGATTTTAAAATGTTTTGTAATTTGATAAATAAAAACACTTTTCACTGGTGTTTGAACAAGTATTCGACATTACTGTTTAATTTCAAAATATCAGTGGAGATTGTTGATGAGAGTAGATTAGATTTTTACCTACTTGGTAGTTCCCCATTTTTACATATGGTCATTCTAAAAGGCCTGATTACACTAAGCATAAGACCTAAATTACACAGAATTAATCGTCACTGCCTCCTCTAAATCTCAATCTAATAAAGAATATCTTGTCAGTTGAGGAGCAACATCTAGAAATACAAATAAATAATTATTTCTCTTATTATGAATACTTTTTATTTTCAAAAAGAAGCCTATTAGATATACTACTGTAGATCACTGAGTTGATATACAAGTACGTTATATGCCCAGAAATGTTAGTTATTTCCTTTAAAAAAATGTAAAGAACACTTTAAAGACTTAAATTCAAAGATATTTTTGGCTCACATTTGTTGCTTTATGATTAAAATGACTAAATCTTTTGAAAAACTACTTTATCTGGTAAGACCCCTATGTTTTAAAAGAAGTAAAACATAATATTATAAAATATATTTTTGAAAACAGCACAATTGGGGCAGCACCTGTGGCTCAAAGGAGTAGGGTGCCAGCCCCATATGCCAGAGGTGGTGGGTTCTAACCTAGCCCCGGCCAAAACTGCAAAAAAAAGAAAAGAAAACAGCACAATTTTGCTAAGAGCTTTGCCTTGCATTTTGCCGCTCCTTCCCTGTACTAGGTAATTCCCTCTCCACAAGTCTTGCCAAGAGGCAGAGCTCAGCTTCCATTTACAGACGTCCAGACATCCGTGTGTTTTATTTTCCCACCCACTTCCGTATCAGGAAACAAGCGCACAGTAGAAGTTCAACCTTGACCGACTAGGACCTTGATCTCACTCAGGTGGGTGATGACTATTAATACAGTCCGAAGGCTTTAGACAAGGACAGAGAAAACGGGGCCCTGGGAAAGAAGGGAGAGGAGTTTGGGCTTAGACAGCAAACTTGGAAAATCCCAGCAGACAGTTTGATAACTGCACAGAGTTGCTGTGTAAACTTATGCAGCCTGGTCGCTAACTGTTGCTGGGCTGGACTTACCAGGGAGAAGGACCTGCTTACCCTCCAAAGGGATAAAATGTTAAAAGAAGCCGATCAATGCAAAGCAGCTACGTTTGAAGAAGTCATTCTTCGCCAGCAAGGTTTGGGAGGGCAGATCAGGCCTAACAACCCCAAACAGCAGAGCTGCAGCGGCAACCTGTTTAGATCCTTTTCATTGTGTACTTTAGATTCTTTTTTCCTATCCTCTATGTCCTATCTATCCTCAATGAACTGTCACTCTGTCGCTTGTTTGCTTGTGGTCTGTGAATTCATTCTTTCATTCCCAAGAGCTTGGCACACAGAGGAAGAAAAATCCAGTATCGACGAGTCATACTGATGTATCATTTTTGCTGCAGGGATAGTTTCAGCAGGAATATCTCACTCCCACTGGTAGCAGTGGCAAAACCCACACCATACTGTTCCTGAGGTGTTATTATGGCTTTGTTCGACTATGCAGCTTCATAAATCAGAGCACAGAAAACCAAGCCTGTGTCTCTTGAAAAATGTCCAGGCTGTTCCATAAGTTACCTCGTGGTCTTCCAGTAATTTCCTTTTCAATGTTAAATAATTGGAATTAGTTTCTGTAATATCTGGTAATAACCCTGAAAGAGAATTTCAAAACTAAAATTAAAATAATTAATCACCACAAATATAGTAGATGATGGAAGGTGTATGTCTCTGATGAGCACTTTAATCTAATACAAGGTTAATTGCCCAAAAAGAACTCTGATAAGTAGGGGAGTGAGGACAGGATATCATGCTGAAAAGATTAATTATAATGATAGTTGGAGGTTATGACTAAAATGACTAAGGTTTGCTTGTTTGAGTAATAGAAGTCATTTTGAAATCTTGACATCCATTATACTCACATTTATGTATTTATTTGCAGGACACTGGAAATGGAAGTTATTACATCACCAAATTTGCACCACCCCACCCTTCACAGAAGTGATTACTCTTAGTATCAATTATTTTGATGAGATAACATTAATCTCCAAATATTTCTCCTCTGGAGAATAAATTAACATGGAACTACTTCAAAGAGATACCTGTATTAGAGCTTCTGTGACAGGGTTCTTCAATAACAAAGTTTATCCTAGACACTGTTTTGTATCCCATAAGAAACTGCATTGCAAGTGTTGTGCTATTAATATCAGCCCTTCAGAAGATAAGTTCCCTGAGTGATAAAATCTTCAATTTGTCAAAGTATTCATTTACCACTGCAGAAAAGTGATAGACAATAACCTCTCATTAGAATAGATTTTATGATTTCTGTTGCAAACCATATTTTTCTATTTTTATAATTCTTTTTTTTTTTTTTTGAGACAAAGCCTCAAGCTGTTGCCTGGGTAGTGGTGTAGCATCACAGCTCACAGCAACCTTAACTCTTATGCTCAAGCGATTCTCCTGCCTCCACCTCCCAGGTAGCTGGGACTACAGGTGCCCGCCACAGTGCCTGGCTACGTTTTGGTTCCAGCCATCATTGTTGTTTGGTGGGCCTGGGCTGGATTTGAACCCTCCAGCTAAGGTGTATGTGGCCAGTGCCTTAGCCAATTGAGCTACAGGCACTAAGCCTATTTTTATAATTTTTGAAATAAAGTTTCTGGCAGATTATGTTCTACTAAATGCATTTTTTGTTTCTCTCTCTATATATCTATATATAAGATAATAATAGTTAATATTTTCTTACTTGCTTACCTTCTATTGGACACCATACTAAGTATTTCATAGATATTTATTTCATTTTTGAAAAAAATCTATCTGATATATGAAATTTAAGTCATTTAGACAGAAGAAAGTTGAAAGTAAGAACATTGTATAGCGTTTTAAATCTGTGCCTTAACATATGTGGTTTTCCTCAAAGTAATCTATGAAAGTAAACTGAAAAGTTTAGTAGTTTATGGGGAAAGCTATAGCTGTATGTTGGCAAAAGTCAGGCTTAGCAATGGATGTATAACACAAGACACGTGTCTTATACATGGACAGCCAATATTATGATAACAATTATCAACCGTCCTACACACAACTACCACATATTTCTTAAATATTACTATAATTATTTTCTTCCCATGTACAGAAGTTTTCATTATGTGCTGAATAAAGTTCAGTCTCCAAAGTCTTATATCTGAAACTTTTCATGTTTGCTTCTAACACGCTATTGTTTACCTGTCTACCATAATTATCCCAACGTGCGCTCTCTATTTCTGTCACAATAGACTACTGATTATTTTTCAAAAAGTCCTCTGTAACTTGGATTGGGTGATATTGCCATCCTCTAATTTCCCTTTAATGATAATTTCTTCTAAAACGTATCTTAAAATCTCTTGTTATTTTTCCTTATGGAATTGACCTCTTCTTTTCTAAAACTATATAATATTCTTTTGTTCCTTCCTGATGGCCAGTAATAAGCTTAGTTATTTGTGTATTTTCTCATACTAAGTTTTAAGTTTACCCTTTAACCTCTTGCATTTACTCTGGGCTATCGTTTGAGTAGCTGATGGTATTTTCAAACTAATGATCAAGATCTCATCTTAGTATTTGAACAGAAAGCTGTAACCCCATTGAAGCCAAGGTCATAAGAAGGTTCATAGCACTCTTCTTAAATATGATATGTATGTATATAATCATGCAATAGTTATTACAACTGTCAATTTGCAAGATTTTTTACATATTTTATCATATATCAGGAAAGGAAGACATAATAAACAGGAAATATTTTTTAAAATAACCCTTTTCCTTTGCTTCCTTATATTCCACAACACACGTAGTTTTCTCCTCCAAGCTTCTTGAAAACTCTTCTTCAAACTCTGAGGTACATGCTTCTTTCTTCCTTCCTCTCCCTGTCTTCCAAATTTTAAACTATATTGTAATAGTACAAATCTTATCAAAAGATGAATAGAGAAAGAAATAAAATATGTTCTTTAGGAGATGAAGAAAAGCCTGAGAATCCTCTTTTGTTAATAAATATGGCTTTAAAGACACTCTTAAAACATTTAATTAACACCCTTATAATGTTTAATTGACCTTTCAGTACCTAACAAGGAAGAAAAAAGTTTTAAGATCAAACACTAAAAATAATATAATATGTTAACACTATGGTAAAATAATAGCTTCTATTAGATCTAATGGCCTTTGTGTTGTTTAAAACAAATTTACAACTTTTGAACTCAGTGTTGGCATATTTAAAGATTGCTTGATTAGTATCTCATTAGAAGTTGCCATCGTCTTACAGATTGTATCCCCCAAAACACATTTCTCAAAGTTTAATCACCAAGGAGATAGGATTAAGAGATGGGGTACTGTGGGAGATGATTAGAATATGAAGGTGGAACCCACATTAATGGAATTAATATTCTTATTAAAGAGGCCCTAAGAGAGCTTATTTGCTCCTTTCACCACACAAGGACACAACAGGAGGTGCTGCTGTGAATCAGGAAACAGACACTTCCAGACACTGAACCTGCTGCCATCTTCATCTCAGATTTCTCTAGCCTTCAGAACTGTGAGAAATAAATTTCTGTTGCTTAGAAGCTTCCCAGTCAAGTATTTTGTTATAGCAGCTCAAAAAAACTTAGACAGATGACACTAGTATTTGTCAGTGATCACTTTGAGTTTCCACTCTATTCCTTTATTTCTTTTATATGTCTTGAATATTGTATTTTTTTTTATTGTCATAGATCATGAATACATTTTATGACTTTGCGGGATTCAAGGTGTTGATTTGTATATTGTATTCTTTTTAAGTTTTTCCATTCTTTTTGGATTAAAGTTCAATATACAAATATCCATTGTATACCATTAAAAATTAGAGAATTAAATTTAGCATGACTACACAATATGAAATACACAGAAATAATTCTTCAGAAATCTATGGTATTTCCACATGGAAAACTTCTAATTATTATTGGAAATATAAAAAGACACATGTCTGTATACATTGCAAAATTGTTATTAATGATTTCTTTTTTACTTGTTTAGGTACTCCCTCTGTTATAACTTCGGTTATTGTCTTTCTAGGGATATCAGTAGACCACATAGCAAATTTAGTTTGCTTTGGGGGTTCAGGATTGTAGCAAACAGCTGGCCCACTCGGGGGGCACACATATCTGATATTAGGTGTAATTATATATACAAGTACCTTCAGGCTTTTCTGTACATTCATAATAAGAGTAAACCAATAACTCAATTCTGACAGTTTGTCTAGTTTGGGTTACCTTTGGACATGTTTTTCACAACCTTCATCATGTCTTACACCTAAGATTAGAGAAGAAAGGTGAAAAAGTCCAAAGCAAAGAATCGGTAATCAGTTCCATGCCGCTGCTGCTCATCCTCAAGCTTCTGCCGTGCGTAGACCAGTCAGCTTCTGGTATGTGACTGGGGCAGGGCTGGAGTCTGTTTTTTCAGGGTAAGACTGTGGGGATGCTCTGGATGTTGTTGGACTGTCCGCTCCCCATTGCTGGCTGGTTTCACATGTGAGTGATGTGAAATCCAGGTTTTGTACAAACTTCTTTTCCTGATTTGTCCTTGAAAAGACAAGCTTTGCTGCCACTGTTGGCAGGAATCAGGGATTCCAGGCAGAAATGCCATTCACCTTTACTGCTGTTGTTGTGGACAGGATCATCAAGTAGGGCTCTTTTCACCATACTTTCAGCAGGCTCATGCACTTCCAGACACTGAACCTGCTGGTGTCTTGAGCTTGGATTTCCCTAGGCTTCAGAACTGTGGTAAGAATGCATGATAGAGAAAGGCTAATCCCTTCAATAAATATTGGACTGGATGTGATGGTAGCAGCCGGTAGTCTTTGCTACTCAGGAGTCTGATGAAAAAGGATAACTTTAAGCCAGGAGCCATAGGCACCACCCATCATGCAGTTATAATAGTTCTTTTCTGGAGTCTTTGAATTTCTCTGTATAAGTTCAAATCTTGTGCAAATAAGGATAATTTGACTTCTTCCTTCCCAATTGGATGCCCTTTATTTCTTTTTCTTGTCTGATTACTCTAGCTAGAACTTCCATTACTATGTTGAACAACAGTGGTGAAAGTGGGTATCCTTGTCTTATTCTAGATCTTAGAGGAAAGGCTTTTCGTTTTACCCCATTAAGTATAATATTTTCCATAGGTCTGTCATGTGGTTTTTCTGGTATTGAGGTAAGTTCTTTTTATCTCTAGGTTTTCAAGAGCTTTTATCCTGAAGGGATGTTAAATTTTTGCAAATGCCCTTTTGGCACCAATTGAAATAATCATATATTTTTGTTCTTAAGTCTGTTGATATGATATATCTCCTTGACTGGTTTGCCATATGTTGAAACATCCTTGCATTTTTGAAATGAACCCCATTTGATCATGATGAAGGATCTTTTTAATGTGTTATTGAATTTGGTTTGCTAGTGTTTTGTTGAGGGTTTTTGCAAATATATCCATTAGCGATAATGGCCTATAGTTTTCTGTTTTTGAACTCTCAATGATATAGGCCTCGAAGAATAAGTTTGGGAGTATATTCCTTGTCCTTCACTCATTGGCCATATTTAAAAAGATAAAACCACTTTTATAACTGTAATTGAAATCTGTGACTTGGTATACAAGTACTAAAAGAATTAAATGTTGTTTACTTGAGTCCTTCACAGTCAGATTGCTTAAAACTGAAAATTGTGTAAAATTGGTGAGTTCATCTAAATTAAGTTAAAACTTCAAGTCTCTGAAGGAGTCACATGGAATATACACACACATTAACAAATCTTGACTTGTAGACGTGCTTTATTAAAATATTAACATAGTAAGTGCTGCTATTATTGCTGTCCTAATATATATTTTCCTTTATAAAGTCAACAAAATTTATTTTACATTATGCTTTTGTTCAGACACTACAACAGTCAATCCACTAAGGCAACTTTAGGCCCACAGAATGGAAGAAAATATTTGAATGTTATACATTCAATAAAGACCGATAACCAGAATCTACAAATTATTCAAGCAAATATGCAAAAAAACCAAAATCAACTATTTGGGTTTTATACCAAATTGTTTTGTTAATTGCAATTTTCAATTGTTCTTTATGAAAATATAGAAAACAATTGATTTTGATGCTTGATCTTGTATCCTGCTACAAGTGGGAAATTACTTTATCACTTCTAGTTGTTGTACATTTTACCAGATACTCATTTTCTTAGTGAATACAGTTTTTCTTTCTTTTATTACCTGCTTTTGTTCAGACACTACAACAGTCAATCCACTAAGGCAACTTTAGGCCGTGAAATTAAATATTATCAATGCTCTACAGAGAGTTCCTTTGGTGTAATCAGAGAAAGAGAATTTCATTCACTCATCCTTTATGAAATTTATTTGTAAGCTAGTTCTACTTGCCTTTGCTCCTTCTTTCCACTCTCACTTTTAAAAATTCCTTCATTCTTCTCTATACTCTCTCTATACAGTCCAGATAAGATTGAAAGTCTACAATTTTTTGACATGTTTTATCATTTGTTCAGTACATAGTGAGTTGAGCTTTATTTTTGGTTCCATATCATAAAAGAATGCTTCTGTCCTGTGCACATATATCAGGGTGCACAAGCTATTATCTGATGGCTAAAGGTACAACTGCTTCTGGCTCAGGTCAGAGCTGTCAGTTTACATGAAGGGAAAACATTCCTCTTCTTGATAGAACACAGTTTTTCAAACTCTGCTGCTTTCATTTTAACAATGCTCTTATTGTCTAAAATGAGCTTTGTTAGTCCACACTTAAAGAATACAGGGGCAAAGAATCCCCTCACACAGTGTTAGTTTCTGCTATACGAGTTAATATATCAGGCAGAGCTAGTAAACACATTGGTGTTGAGATTTCTCCTATAATGCATAAGAGGTGACATGACAGAAGAGGAGTTGCCAATAGTAGATTCTGGCTGCTTATGTTGGGGATAGTTACACTTGATAAATTACATAATCTAGAGTTTAAAGCTGGAGAGGAAGAGGGTTGAAGGTGATGGGATCTGGAGACCTTATAGGTAAGATAGTAGGGATGGTCTCCTTTGGTAAACATTGGGAATTTTATTTGAGAGAAGAGGTTTTAGAGAAAGTCTCAGATTTTGAAAGAATTCAAGATATTATTTTCAAGGCTCTTTTATTAGAAATTCTCAAGAAAAATAATGCTGACTTCCATTCTTACAATATGGAGTCTTAGATATCCTTTACTTAAGAAAATAAGACCCAAATTATCCCAACCCATAATGTCCTTGACATTGTGTTGGGAGAATTGATGTATTTCATTGAGCATTACACTTACTTCTGGAAAAATGTGGTCTGATGTCCTCATTGTAACACCAGCACCTGGGGGAGGTGCTGACTAGCGTAGAATGGATTTAAGCTCCTTCTTTCTGACCAAATCTTTTGATTTGGAGTCTTACCAGGTGTAGGAGTAAGGCCTCTTTTAAACAAAATTTTTCTTCTTTTCTGTCCAAATATCTGAAACAGGTTGATAGTTTAAAAATATTATAAACATTTTTTGTGTCTTTTTAGTGATTTATATATTTTTCTAAACCAGTGTTTGAATGACTAACATTCCTGGGAAATTAAGGTATCACTTTCTACTCCAGAAAAAGTAAGCTAAATTTCTAATCAAAATGATGATTAGAACAAGCTCTAAAGAAAGTTTTCTCACTCCAAATACAGATTGATAATGTAAATTTTTTATTGACGGTTATTTAAATAAAAGCTGAAAGGAGTAAAAACAAAATCTTCAGTTGCCAGAAATGAAAGAGGAACTCAAAGGAGTAGCACTGAGTAAGGACCAATCACCTCCACAGATACTAAGATGGGTGTGAGTAGGAAGCAGTCAAGGACACAGGCCCCTTGACTCATTAGGTGTTAGAACTAAAGATCCTCTTAAAAGCCTGGAACCTGGATGTTTTCTCCTGTGCCACCTAGGAAATGTTGCCCACAAGCCCAGTATTGTAGAAGCAATCCATGTTTTCTGGGCCATGTATTTAAAAAGAAAAATCACCCAACAAAACCATCAAATGTAAGAATTGATATTGAAACTAGACCAAGGCTAAGGGAGGTGCTGCAATTAAGCATAATACCTTAAAGAGGCCAATAATATTAGCCACCACAGAATGGCTCCAAACTCCAGGTCAAGCTCAGAGTTTCCATGATGACAATTCTCACTGCATGCCCAGAATCTAGCTACAAATCTCATGAAGAAGTGTCTAACCAGAAGAAGAAGAAGCCGATTTTTAAAAAAAATAATAATTTATCTGACAAATTGCAGAAAATAGAACAATCTCTTAGAGTTCTCTAATTTTTACTTTTTAAGGAATGAAATTTCTGGATGAATTATTAGTGTATTTAAGAAAAAAACAATGTTAGGGTTTTATTACCCTGCCTTATAGATCAGGTAAATAAAAGATTAAATTAAGGATTTCATAAGATAATATTTTTCTATAGCACTCCCTTTGTTTGATAGGGTAAATGATTTTGATGTCTCTCTCTCTCTCTTTCTCTCTCACACATATCCATCCCTATACACACATACATTCACATATGTTAACTGTATGTTTTTTAACTGTGTATTTATGTGTATGTAATCACTGTAATTTTTAAAATATATATATTTATTCAAGGAAGCATTGTGTATTAGATTGTACAAAATATTTTAAAATATTATATTATTTCTATCTTTTTTCTCAGTTTGCATGTACAATATTTTCCCTTTTAATTACTAGTGACATGGTTAAATCTGTAAGGCTAATTCTTCATTTTTCTCAGGACTTCATAATTGTATGGAAATACATGCATTGGTTGGAAAATACATGTACTGGTTGACACAGAAGAATGAGTTGTGGGTCCCTACTAATGTATGGCATCATATATGGATACAGCTTATATTCCATATATCAATTCATATATTAATATATTACATACATCGATTCTTTGGAATGTCATCTTTCTTTACTGGAGCACTTCACAAATACGTAGCCGCAGTTCATTATTTTGTACCAAATGGATGTGTATATGAAATATACACATATTTTTCTGTATGATAACCAACTTTCTGGCTGCTCTTTCCCAAATAATCTCATATCATCCCTGCTCCTGTGAGACTTTCAGGAACATAATCAAGAACCAAAATCAATTAGAATGGGATTAGCATTTTCGACTATAATTAAATGTTAGAGGCATCTAATTGTTTCCTCCTAATTAATTGCATTTATTATTATGTTTTTAAAATTTCTCATAAGTTTCCCTAACTTAATAGTCACCCCATGTCTTAGGAAAATGAATGTTAATTTTGCTTCTCAAAGAAACAATTAAGATATTAAAAGAAAATCATCCTCAAATTTTCTTTAGAGGCTTAAAAGGTTTTTACAATATTCCTTCCTGAATACAGAACAGCATTTTTATCCACTCAAGTAGGTTTTATATTCTCTTCTCCAACTAGTTCTGTTTCAATCAGGATATGTGGTTTTAGGAATGTTAGAAACACACTGTCTTTTGAAGAGAATGAAACTCAATTCACCAGAGTCCTATAGAAAATATTTGGATTCTTCTGTTTCTCGCCCTGATTAATCCCTTACATTCCCTTATCTCCCCACTTTTAAAAATAATAACATTACCATATATTTGTATAGTAAGGTCTTTTTTATCATTATCCCATGCATGTTTTATTAGGGCAAGAAACAAAACTGAGAGGAAGATATTATTGCTTTCATTGTTTAGATGAATAAATTGAAATAAAGGAAAGGCTTTTAATTTCCCCAATGTAAACTGACCAACTAGCCAACACTCCTGCAGGTTCTGGAAGCATATGTCCTCAACTTGCTGTGGTTATGGAAACATTTTGAGGGGACACTAAGCCTTCCTTTCCATACCTATATTTATTTGACATGTTCCTTTTTTGCAAAGCCCATTCAATGAACACACAAAAAAGTCAAAGTCAGCTCCAGATTCAAATTATCTTTGGATATTTGTACAGGAAACTGAGCCCTGATCTTTAGCATTACACTTGCTTCCTGCTTGAGAGACCTGGAGAATCATGAGAATGGCATGTGAGTTGTGTATGTATAGGAGGCAGAAAACTGGCCTCCAAGGGAGACTGTGTATGTGAGGTGTGGCAATACCAGGCTAATGGTTATGTAAAGTTCTCTAGAGTCCAAGGATCTCTTGATGCTAGAGGCAGAGGTCTTGCTTAAGGTCTGAGATTTTGCAAAACAAATTAGAGACATTCTGTCTGATGCTTTCCATGTTCTTCCTTTTTTAATGCTAATGTCTGAGAAGTAACTTTTTAACTACTCTTTCCTGCTTTGTGATAATAAATACTGATCCAAGGCTCTCAGAGTTCCTCAGTCCTCAACACAGACTTTGTATCAAACCTCTTCTTTCCTCACACCAAGACCCCCTCATCTGGTGACCCCAAATCCCTTCATATATTTTGATCAGTTTAAGGAAATAGATAGTGAACTAGTAGGTAAGTATTAATCTTTTGAGAGAGGCGTCATAGCACAAAATATATAGTTCATATAAACCTTCTGAAGATACAAGACGGCATCTCATCACAAGCTCACAGCTGACATCATCATTTAACTTATTTTCTATGTGTTAGCTTATCAATATGTCATTGATTTCCACTGCAACAAGCATAAGAAATTGTGTAATACTTTTCCATAGGGGACAGAAAAGACAGCAAGTTAGCAAACTGTAAGTAGAAGTTGCTACTCTAATGTACAACTCCAATATTTTTTATTTAGATTTCAGTAATATATATGACCAAATGTTTGCTTACCTTAAAAATTCAATATATGGGAACAATAAGGTACATCAGTTAATATGAATAATATATAAATATAAATAGTGCTAGGCATTCTCACATAAGACTCTAAATTTGCCCACAGAAAATCTTCTACACCACCTTCTCCTTTGTAATATCAAGATTTCCAGAACCATTTGTAATGATTTCCACCTTAAATTACCAGCCATGTACATATTAAAACATTCACTGACAAATTTTAAAACATTAGGGAAAAGGCTCCTGAAAACACAGGTCAATGTAATTTTCCAAATTAAAACATATGTTAAAATGAGATTAGAATATTTCAATCCCAATGTATCCAGTACCATAATAATGCAATACTATGGCATTTCCACTGGAAAAGTGCTGGAGACAGTTAAAAGGACACAAGTGAAAAACAGAGAAGTTAGAGAGTTAAAAGCAGGCAGTATCTCTGCCTTCTCAGGAGATGATACCCCCTGCCCACTGAAGGCAAGGGGTTTCTGAGTGAAATGATTGCCCATCCCTTTACTAACCAGCTGGTGCTTTAGCTGCCAAAAAAATGAAAAAAAAATATGTTTTTCAGAGTATAAGACTTTTAAATTTCAGATTCATGTATAGTATATGTTTAGAAAATAATACTTGTACTTCTTACTCTGTTGGCTGTATATATAGTCATTTTAAGGGAAAAATCCTGGCAGATAGTATCGAACACAGTTATTAATGGTGAAGGTGTTTTACTTTCAACAAATACCCTAAATTACCCAATCTACTCCTTCTCTAACAATGATGGGATATCTTCCAGCTGCTAAGGTAAGATTCATTCTGTATAAATTTTAATAAAGGAGCCAATGTAGAAGTGTTTTTAGTTCATTTCAGTAATAATAGTAAATATTAATTAAGTGCTTACTCTGCGCCAGGCATTGTTCTGAATTCTTTATAAGTGTTAGCTCATTTGATAGTCGTAACAACTTTTTATGTTGGTTACCACACTTTTATTATCATCACAGTCTTATTATAGGTTGGAGTTATAACACCAGCAGTACTGCAAGTTAAAAAGATCAGGCAATTTGTTTAAAGTCACATTGTTTCTATGTGATGGAGTTGGACTCTAATACCAGTCTATCTAGTTAGTGAGAAAGTATTGGTGACTCACATGAGAGCTTTTTGCTCCTACTAAAGCCTTGTCAGGAGAGGAGACCAAAAAGGATGGCTTTTAATGTTTTCCCTACACCTACACTGTCTGGCACACTGTAGTCAAGGCAAAAGGCTGATTAGGACTCCCACTGAGGGCAAGGGGTCTCTGAGTGAAATCATACTGCTCGTGACTTAATCCTCTTTTCAGAATGTCTGCCCAGAAACTTTCCTCAAACAACAGTCATTTCAAAACTTTAGGCTCTGACAGGAAGAATCTAACAGAATCTGTATTTAGATTTAAATAGCCATGGAAATATTCTAGACCCTGCAGTATTTAGAATGTCTGAAAATGACATCCACTGAGTTAAGTCACTTAATTGTGGGGCTACACAAAAATAGCCCTAAGGAAAAAAATAGAATATATTCCAAATTTACAGGTGATATCCAGAGAAATTAAATGGTTGGTTGCTCTGGATCCCAGAGGTAGTGAATGGCAAAGGAGTTCCTGTCAGAATTTTGGTCAAGTCTAATTTGCAATAGCTGTTTCATAGCAATAATACAGTATGTTTAGGTGGTAGTGTGTTCTGCCTCGCTCCCTTTGGCACAAGCAGGGGAAGGAGGATGTCAAGTCCATAGCTGTATCTATAGGTCAAGATTTTGGGATAATGATAGTTCGTACTGAATTAAAATCCTTGTGCTCTATTACTTTTCTCTTCAAGGGATTACCGGTCACTATTAGTCCTCCCTTGGTAACACCTATTTCTCTCACCAAGGTTAAGGTGACCAGATTTTAACATTGGTAAAGCAGGACACCATTGACCAGGGTGTGTGTGGGGGAGTTCTTAACTAAAAATATGGTCTATAAGGAGCAACAAAACTTTTCATAGAGTGCAAATAGTATTGTAATATATATTTTTTAAATTTCAACATAAGTACAATTTACAAATATAATACATTAAAAAAAGTTATGTATAGGGCAGCACCTGTGGCTCAAAGGAGTAGGGTGCTGGCCCTATATGCCAAAGGTGGCGGGTTCAAACCCAGCCCGG
>NW_003852400.1:30878318-30887292 GCF_000181295.1 Otolemur garnettii
GGGGGGGGCGCTACTTGTTTGTTCCAGACAGTTTGGCTCCTTCTGAGCTAATTGTCCTTGCCTAGAAGCAAGGGAGGGAGCCAGTCTCCTGATGCCACCTGGGTGACCTTGCCCAGGAGGGGAGTGGGAATTTACATTAGCCTTTTCATTTCCAAATGAAGTTACCTTAACCTCTTCATTCCCAAATGGAGTTACATTAACCTTTTCAGCAGCTGAAAACCCATATATTCCCTTCTTGTTCTCCCACCTTTCCCTAGCTTGTCCTGCATTCTTTCCAAAAACTGGGACTTTTTAAAAATGCCACAGGGTGTGGGACAAATTGCTAAAAATTGGGACTGTCGCATCAAAAGCAGGACATCTGGTAACCTTAACCAAGGTCCCCACAATTTTCACAAAATAAAGGTATTTTTGAACACAAGATTTCAGACCATTAATGACTAAGGCACCTTCCTGCAGTGTTATATTGCCACCTGGTGGGAGAAGGAAAACAAAAACTAAAAGATCATTTTTAAAGAAGCCTGTGTGTAACAAAAAGTTTTTTCAGTGTTCTTTATGCTTTGAAATGAAGCAAAGTATCACACTTTCATATGAAGGAGAGATCACAACTATGGCCCAGGATGAAGGAGGGGGATGAGAGGGGAGGGGGGAGGTTAGATGGAAGGAGGGTGAATGGTAGGACCACACCTATGGTGCATATGGCAAGGGTACATGTCTGATCTACTAAATATAGAGTATAAATGTCTTAACACAATAATTAAGTAAATGAGGTGAGGGATATATTAACTAGTTCAATGTAAGCATTCCAAATTGTATATGAAATCTGCACATTGTACCCCATAAATGCATTAATGTATACATGGAAAAAAAAGGAAAGAAAAGAAACGAAGCAAAGTTTTGTCTTAAGTAAAAAGCAGACAGGATAAACACAAACTTTCTCAAGCCTAATGCCCTTGTGTCCTTACAAATTATGGTCTGTGTACATTACAGTAACCAGTTGTAAATCTTTGTCTTCTGATCTATAAATTTAATGTGCCCCCCTGATACACTAATGTGAATGTTAGTGATGTCATATGTAAAATATGTGGCCAAAAACTATGTCCACTTTCCATCTACTAAATTGGTAAAGTACTTAATTCTTTCTCTCTCCCTTTCAGTAATACTGGAGACCCATCAGAAGATAATCTCTGCTCTTTGTCCTTGATCCATTCTCCTCTCTTTCCTGTACCATCAACCTCTTGTGCTTTATTTACTCCTTAATTGGAATTATAATATGCCAAACACTTTCCCATCTTAAAACATTTTAAAAATTAGAAATAACTACTATCACAGCAAGAGTAGCAGTAAAGAAACCATCAGTAGGTCACAGCTGAACCACCAGGTCCAGCTCCTCTCTTCTCCCTCCTATTTCCTTTATCGCCAAAGTTCTTGCATAAAGATCTACACTTACTTTCTCCATTTATGTGGATTTCATCACCCATTTAAGTCTACATTTTGAACAGTCTCCACAGAAACTTCTTCATCCCCACTCCCAACATTCACTGTTGGCTTCTTCATTAGATGATCAATGGACATGTTTTCATACTGATCTTGCATAATTACCAGAAATTCCTAATAATTCTTTCATTCTTCAGGTGCTTTGAACTTTCTCAGAAGCTATATTTCTCAGATTCTCTCTTGCTTTGCCTGTTACTCTTTTTCTCTTGGTTACATTTTCCTATCCAACCCTAAGTGTTTTTTACTCTCAGGATGTCTACTTTCCTTTGTGGAGTTCATTACATTTGATAATTTTGTGAGCCAAAAATTAATATCCTAAGCTCCCCACTAACTAAACTTGCTAGGGGTATCTAGGTCTTCTTGACTAGGGGGACCCTACACGTTATCACAATCTCTTATGCAGTGAGACCTCCCATAACGTTGTCACAATAGGTTCTCAGAAACTGTGCCTTGAAATGAAGTGACTTAAAGCTGGGTCCTTAAATGACTTTATTTCTTCTGAATCATTTTATCATTGTGTTATTGTTTTCAAGGAAAAACACATTGTTTTGCTTAAAGTCACTGTTTCCAATAACTTATCTACAATTTTGAGTAAGGATTTACTTTATGCAATTCAAATATTGCCAAGGCATGATGACTAAAACATGAAATTGCTTTTTCTGTACCAGTTCTTTCAGACAGAAACACACACACACAGGGCTTCTCTTTCTCAGAGGTAAAAAATTTACAGTACACTTTGTTTTCTTACATTCATTTCCTATGCATTTACATAATACATGTCATTGTATCTTAAATAACTTGTTTCAACTATTGCATATGTTGCTGACCCTTAAATAATTATTACTCTCATTTTAACATGAATTACACATACCTCCATGACAGAAGTAAATACTTCACCACAAAAATTTCACTAATGGCTACGTATATTCACAAAATGTATTGAAATCTGCTGGGCTAATAGAGCCATCATCTACAAAGAGCACATGAATATTGACTGTTCCTAGAGATGCCTGGCTTACTTACAGAGACAGTGTAGGTAACAGGTAAGTAATAAACCATATGCCATCACCTTATATTTGAAGAGTAACTGTTTTACAAACACTTTTTTCATATATATTATTTGATTTTAATAAAATTCCAAGGAGATATATACAAGTTCTGACAATGAAGTTTGCAAATGCATCCTTGCTGTCCTGAATGCTATCAGGATATCTTCCTTTCAGTATTTCTTTTATCTTTAGGTAAAGACAAAAGTCACTGGGAACCAGATAAGGTGAGTAGGGGAGGTGCTCCCATACAGTTATTTGTTTACTGTGCAATGAACAGTGATATCATGGCCCAAAACATCATCTTGCCTCTCCAAAGACCTTGGCAAACTTTGATTCTCCTTTGCTTTGTTCATGGGTGAGCTTCTTTGGCATCATTTTTGCATATGACTTTTTCCTGTCCAGACTTTCAGTTAAGGTTTTCCTGTTTCTCTTGGTCCTATGCTTCTCACAGTCAGCCAATGGTTTTGACATACAATTCAACAAATTTTTGCAATGTTTTCATCAGTTCTGCTAGTTATTGGCTGACCTAAACTCTCTTTTATCAGTGAAACTTTCTCTCCCATCAGGGGAAAAAAAAATGTCTAATCCTTTCATACACTACTATTTTCTTTATGGCATCATCCCAATGAACTTGGACTAATATATCCCTGATTTCACTTCCATTCTTGCCCAGATAAACAAAAAGCTAATGTTTGTTCTTTGCTCCAAATCAAGCTCTGACATTTTTTCCATGGCACACAAAACCACACAACAGTAATGGACACCACTTGGCAAGATACTGCCACACATCAACAATAATACAGCTGTGGAACACTGATATACCACAGGTACAGGAAACCTTACTAAACTGTTTGTACAGTGCTGCCAATATAGGTACACAGAGGCAGGTGTGTCAAGTTAATTGTCAGACCTTGTATGATGTCACTCATGTGATTCTTCAAGAAACAATTTAGGTTAAGCTTTTTTCCTTTTGGAGAGAACATCTTAATCTTTGATTATAAAAATAAATTATCTGATAACTTCAATATTTTTAAAATGACATTGAGTAAATGTGCCATATAGTTACTAATTTCAGAAGAGTCAAAATAGCTGATATTTTATAACAGAATACTAAGACATAACATTTCATAAGTGTGTGGGATGTTTAGACCACATAATAATACATGCAAGTTCCCCAAATTTTTCTTATTTCCTCCCTATTCCTCAAAATTGCTTATTTTTTAAATAAAAAATTACAAGAATTTTTCAAGGTATAGAACTCTGTGTTAGTTGGAAACATACAATAGGAAAGAAAACATTACACTTAGCTTGATTATTATTATAAACTTTGTAAAAAGTGATATATTACATATATATGTTTCATATATGTCCAAATCAAATTTCATAAAATATTGCAGTTAGAGTTTAAACCCCTGTCCTGGCTTGGACAGATGACATAAGTTTTTAAATTCTCAGTGTAGTGGAAATAATTCTAAGTCTCTCCTCAGCCAGTGATTTCTATACCCTAGGGCACATACAACTTTTTCCCAGTATTCAGATAATTGCTAATCCAGACTTGTTGCAAAGGAATTTCTCAAATGTACTTAAGGTCCTGAGTTTACTGTAGCTTAATTTGGTATATTACCCGGAGTGCTCTTATCCTAACCACATTGTCCCTTAATAATGGAGAACCCCCTCTGGCTAGTAACAAAGAGAAATCAGAGCTTCTGATATCAGAAGGATTCAGGATGCCATTTCTAGCTTGAAGAGGGATAAGGATACCTTGGAAGGAATGCAACAGGTCTCTGGGAACAGGGAAACAGGAACTTTTGTTAGATTCATAGCATGCACGTATCTTCTCCCATTCTGAAGGTTGTCTATTTGCTTTAATTGTTATACCCTTAGCTGTGCAGCAGGATTTTAGCTTGAGCATATCTCATTTATTTATTTTTGGTATTGCTGCAATTCCCCATGGGATCTCCTTCAAAAAATATTTTTCCAGGCTGATATTTCCAAGAGTTTTTCCCATACTTTCTTCTAGAATTTTTATCATTTTCTGTCTTAGATTTAAATCTTTTATCTAGCCCCCAGTGAGAATATTCCACATCACTAAGTCCCTAGCATGAATATGGAGAAAAGGAAATATTTATAATACTTATACATTGTTTGTGGTATTGCAGACTAATACATCCCTTTTGTAAAGCAGTGTGGAGAATCCTTAGAGAGCTAAAAGTAGACCTTCCAGTTTATCCTACAATCCCTTTTTTAGGTATCTACCCAGAAGAAAAAAAAAATCATTTTATCATAGGAACATTTGTACTAGAATGTTTATCACAGCTCTGTCGCAACCCTTTGGGCTCCTATGGCCCTGGTCTCAGCGCAGGAAGGAAACAGGCAAGAGGTGGATTAGAAGTACAAGCTTGTGGAAGGTGGACTAGCCCTTACTTTCTGGGTAGCTCTGAGCAACCTCCGCACCAGCCTTCTATTGAAACGGAATGATACAGGTGAGGGGAGTAATTAACAATGACTACGTGCTGAGGGCACAGGCTCCTTCTCCATAAGGAGCACCTGTGGACAAGTTGCCCGAGAGTCCACCCCTCAGCTGTAAATCATCTTGCTTAGAGGTCGTCTGTCTCTTGGCGTCCTCTACATTTCCCCCCTCTAGTGTATCATAGACATTTCTGGATGGAGAATGTCTGCTGTTGGTTGTTTCTGCCCTCTTCCTCACTGAGGAGCTTTTCTTCCTGCTATGTAAAAGAAACAAAAGGGCACATAAGCATAACAAAAATACACCATCACAGCTAATTCGGACCTAAAGGAAACTCATTTTAGCCAAACTAGGCATGGGGGAAATCTTGTGCCTTATGTGCTAATCACCATTCAACTATGTGCTATGGGCTGACCCATAGGGCTCATGACGCTTCCATGGGAAGTATTAAGCATCACCCAAAGCTTAGGTGGAGAAATGGCTGCAAACTCAGACCCTTTCCAAAAAGCAGTATAACTTTAAGAAAGATCAGGTGCCCAACTGAAATAGAAATGAACCCAACAAGTGAAATTCTCTTACCTTGCTGATACCAGAATAACCTTTACCTTAAGCCTGTTGTTCGAGGCCTTTGTTGTCCTAATTTTCCAAGGTTTAGATGATGCCTCCTAAGCTTGCCTGGGGCTTAATATACAGCCCCCAATAATGAAATCCTATATCAATCCTCCCACTCTGCATAGAACCTCCTGCTGCCTTTTCAGAGAAAAGGGGCGCTGACCGCTCCTAACTGCTTCCTGCTGAGGCTGGGCGGTGACCTGGGAGAGGCAGCATGAGTTCCCGCAGAGGAGATTGATCCAGGATTTCTTCACTATGAAATCGTCTAAGCTAACGTCCTGTAGAAGAAAGGTTAGTGAAAACGAACTTGTTTAAGGTGCTGGTAAACTTTCCTGCTCGTGTTGAGGCTCAATCCAGCGGGCTGGTAGCCACTGATTTTCTTGATGTTCTGTAATAATATGGGCAAAGCCTCGACCCCATTGCAGCACATAACCAGGCTTCCACTCTGTCATATCGGATTTTTTTTATAAAAGATAGGTTGTGGTACTGGAGAGGATGGTGCATGAATGAGAGATGTCCAATGGCATTCTGCAGCTGTCTTTTCATCATTGCTGAGATTGAGAAAATTACAAGTGAAAAGAGCTTTAGTGAGCAGAAACCTAGGACTATTATTTAAGGGGAGGAAATGAACTGACCCCTTCTTTTAAAGTAGTAAGTAAATTAGCCTTATAGGATTCCATTCCTATGTCAGCACATGCCCTTATATACTCTTCTAAGGAAGCATTTTGTGCTCTCAAAGTTGCAGGGCCTTCTGACATTCTGAGTTGGAATTTTCAAATGCTACAGTTTGGAAAAGCATGTCTCTCAGCTCTGGCTGGGCAACAGCTTTATCGACTGCAGTTTTTGGTTGGGGTAGAAAGTCAGTATAAGGTTCATTTCCCGACTGCATTATTTTAATGAAAGATTTAGAGACATCTCCAGGAGCCTGAACATTTTCCCAGGCCCTAAGACAACACAGTCTTGTCTGGACCATGGCTAGGTCATTGTATTGAAGCTGATTGGGAATCCCTAGCCACTGCCCAGACCCAGTGAGTTGTTCAGATGTTATTGGGATGCCTCTCTGTTGGTTTTGGTGACTCATTAGGTCAGCTTCCTCCTTCCACCAGGTTTTAAACTGTAAATACTGTCCAGATTCAAGAACAGTTCTGGCTATCATATCCCAGTCATAGGGAATGAGCCGCTGTTCCTGTGTAAGCCCCTGTAACAGACCTCTGGAAAATGGGGACTGCATACCATACTGTGCTACGGCCTATTTCAAATCTTTCAAACCTGAAAAGGTGATCATATGGTGGCCAAAACGCTGGTCCTCTTGAGGGTGTTGCGGATCAGGAGGAATATCAGTGACCATAACCGGAAAAAGCCCCAAAGTGTTTTCCCACTCATAGTCACCAGTATTACGCCCTTCTAATACAGCCTGCATAACAGAAGTCACAGGTGCTTCGTTTACATAGGGAGGTGTTGAGGGCAATACAGTGTGCTCCGAGTTAAGCATTTCTGACAGTGAGACTATTTATCTGATCTTCCAATTGTTTAATTTGTTCAGCCATAGTGGTCATAGAGGTGATTACTTGCTCATTCATATCTGTATCATATACTCTCGCTTCCCAATTTTTCTTAGGTCCAGTTTCCCACTGAACCTCACTATCCTCGCTTTCAGATACTGATTGAACATCACTTTCTTCCTCAGTTTCTACTTCTCTCGACTTCCCAAACAGAAAGTTACCCATGTCTTTGCTTATTTTATCAAACACCTTACTTATTCTGAGGGCAGTTTCTTAATTTCTAAATTGGCCAAAAGTCCCACTTTCCCTGAGCAAAGTTTCCCTTCGGACTTCCTTCCACTATCTACCAAAGGCCTCACCTACATCCGGGTGTTGTCTCCTTTGGTCCATGTCCCTGGTGTCCTGTTGTATCCTGCTATATCCTGCTGACTTACGCCAAAATATCACTACCCTTCGGGCTCCTATGGCCCTGGTCTCAGCTCAGGAAGGAACCAGGCAAGAGGTGGATTAGAAGTACAACCTTGTGAAAGGCGGGGTAGCCCTTACTTTCTGGGTCGCCCCAAGAAACCTCCGCACCAGCCTTTTATTAAAACGGAATGATACAGGTTAGGGGAGTAATTAACAATGACTACATGCTGAGGGCACAGGCTACTTCTCCATAAGGAGCACCTGTGGACAAGTTGCCTGAGAGTCCACCCCTCAGCTGTAAATCATCTTGCTTAGAGGTCATTTGTCTCTTGGCATCCTCTACATAGCTCAATTCACAATCACCAAGATATGGAAACAACACAAGGGTCCATCAACCCACAAATAGATGAATAAACCATGGTATATGCACACCACAGAATACAGCCATGTAGAGAGATGGAAACATTACATCTTTTGTATTTTCCTGGATGTATTTGTAGAATATCTTCATAAGTAAAGTATCACAAGAATAGAAAAACATCCAATGTACTAAATTGTCATTCTGCTCCTAGAGATGGAATGGTGAGGGGATGGTATGAAAAGTAAACTCTCACACTCAGTTATTTTCAAAAAGAGAAAAGGCACCTCAGAGAAGCAGGCAGCTTCACATGCCAAGAAGGTAGCAAAGAATTTCTTCCCTGAACAAAACCTCAAGGATCTTTTATTGAATGAGAAAAAATTCATATGTGCAAGATGTATGGAACATACAAGGCTGATTATAGATAGAAAAAAATTTCTAACTACATTGCCAAAAATTAAAAAAAAAAGAATAAGAAGAAGAAATTTTGCAATGTCAGTGAATTGAGGAAACAGTGGAAAGAAAAATAGAAGAAATTATCATAAGATTGTAAAGTAAAAAAGAAGTGGTTATGGTGCCTCAGGGATAAACTTTAACTTTCCTATTCTATGCTGCTAATCTATATCTTAACCCTTAAGCAGTTTCAACCTTTCAGCCTTTCCAGCATCTGACACATAGATCTAGATCTAAACTGTTGAATATTCCTGACCTCATGTTGGTGTACCAGAGGCACTGTGTTCAGTACAAGGCAAGCATTGAGGCATCTGGGCTGTCAAAAGTAGATCCTTAGGAATGTCAGCCTATACTAAACTCTAACCCACATCTCCCCTCTTTTTGTTTTATGAGAAGAAAATTTCATTGAGAGGGAAAATAGTAGAGAGAGGAGGGTTTTGTAAAGTAATAAGAGGTTCTGGGAACTAAAAATAGACCTGCCATTTGATCCTGCAATTCCTTTATTAGGTATATACTCAGAAGACCAAAAATCACATTACAACAAAAATATTTGTATCATAATGTTTATTGCAGCCCAATTCATAATTGTCAGGTCATGGAAGAAGCCCAAGTGCCCATCGATCCACAAATG